>NC_091834.1:50813580-51418506 GCF_037783145.1 Equus przewalskii | reverse complement strand
ACTACACAGCTGAAAGGCCCTCCTTCTCTTCCAGCTCAGCGTCAACTTCTTCAGCTTCTACTTTGCAAAGAAAATAAAAGGGAGAATTTAGAGATAATTTTTGCTTTATTATAGTTTTTTTTTTCTCCTCGCCAATATTTGTGATGTGCCATGTCCCTCTGGTGTTGCTATACAAAATAAAACACTGTCCTAATTATGAGCTACAGCATTTGGGTGAGGAAGACCAGATATGTTTATTGAATAATTTCAGAATCCAGTTAGTGGTAATATTTCGTTGAATATTTGTGGGAAGCAATAGTCTCCAAATTAACAGTTTTATATCTTTAATCTCTGATTTTTGAGTAACAGATATTACTCCATTTCATTGCTGTTCAAGTATATTGTCTAAAATGTAAGTTTAGGGCAACACTGAAGTAAATTGAGGGATATTTGACCTAAGATAGTACCTGCACTTTTTGTATATTTCTAAAGAGAGCAATAATCAATAAACAAGTAATTATGGAGTACCCATTCTACACATTATGGAGCCCACGTGGAATAAGAGAAGAGTCTGGTTTCTTATGGCAACTAGGCTACTTGGGAAGAAAATATTAACACAAATGAAACAAGAGTCTAATAAGAACCACTTAATACCAAATTGTGCTGCAGAGAGTCTCAATGCCAAGGACTCTGAAATGCCATCTCTGTTGGAGTTCTGAATGCCCCACATTCAAACCAGCTTCCTACTCATTGGGCAAATACCCAGTCTGTCAGACTTGGTGGGAGACTGCAATTTTCATGATCAATTGGATAGAGGAGAGGGTGGGCTGGAGAAAACAGAGGGATTAATGATGGTTCCTAGGTTGCTAACCAATTAGATAAATAATTTACTGAGATTTACTGATTTTCAAGGGTGTAAGGAACCAGTTATTTGACAGTGACAGTTAGTTCAAAATGTCTGTGAGAAACCACATTTTGGTATCAAATGGACAGTTGAATAGGAGAGTCTTTAGCTCAGACAAGATACCACCCAATACATAAGTTGAAAAAGTCATACACCTCCTGTTACAATTTCTTGTCAGCTAGGGCATAAAGGAATTATTGAAGCTCCTGCAATTAGTGTCCTCATCCTGAACTTTGAGTCTTTAGGGAGTGAGACAAGGATATAACAACGGTTGCTCTTCAAACATAACTGGATCATCAATTAATTTTCTCATTCACCCTTTAAACCCTTCCTTTTGCACTTAGAATTGAGTGTGAATGCTTCATCTTAGTCTACAAGGTACTGCATAACTTAGTCCTCATTTAAAATAATAACATCAAACATGTACCAAGGGCCAGGCTCCATTTTAAGAGGTTAGCACTTCTGACTTTATTTCATCATCACAACAACTTAATGATGTACACTATTCTCTCCCTTTCACAGGATACATGGAGGGGTAAGTAACATATCTAAATTACATAGGTCATGAGGAGTTGAGTCATATTTGAAGCTAGGCTGACTGGCTCCAGAGGAAGTGCTCTGGACTTCTAAAACTTCTCCTACCTCTAGTAGTCTATAATTTCATTGAAGTGATTTTTTTATAAGCAATTTCTCCAGTTCTGCAATTGTGATGTTTTAAGAATTTTATAATAAATTAAAGTAAAATGATCATCTAATTTAATCTAGGGAAATTACCTAGATTCCTATTTTTATTTTGCTTTCATGCTTTGGAATTAGTCCAATGACATGACCCTCTGCCATACCTGTTAACTCACGAAAATGATAAAAACTACAGGACACTGTGATTGTAGCATCTATTGCTGATGTCTTCACATATACAATCCCATAGTCATTCCATCTTACCAAAGTTTGCCATGAAATTCTCTCTCTCTCATTGAAAATGTACGGTACACAAGGCACTGCAAAATATCTTAATGAATCTCTGTAAAATATCTGGGTGCTCAATTTTCATATAAGAAACAATATAAAAATAATAGTGAATAAATGTTACATAAATCTAGATGTAAAGTTTATTTTTCCTAATAATTATGTCAATCTGTAGTCTGTTTTGGAGAATGGCCCAGTTAAAAAGTGAATTAAATATAATTCATTTTCAGTAGCTGCTCCTTAGGTATTCCAAGCCTGCTGAAATGCTTCAGAATTAACATCTTTGTGTTTCTCTTTAGAGTGTTTTTAACAACTATTTCTCTCCAGTCCAAAACCTTGGCTGTGAAATTAAAATTGCCAGTAAGGTTGCTTATGATAAATTAGTGGATATTTTTGTTTTCTCAGTCATTATATACACTTCATATTCCCTGGAAATATCTCTACTCTTGAACACAACTACATCTAAATAGGTCCTTTACAGTTAAAACAAAGAGATCATGGATTATTGTTTGCTTTTCATACACATCTGATAGTGAAATAGAAGAATATCCTTATTTGATAGACACATTTCAAGGTTCTAAGACCTTGAGAGAAATTGAGATGATGAGACAAGGCCAGTAGGCTCTTTCTTGTTTCCGATCTCACTGCACTCTATCTTTCTAGAACTGAATCCAAAAGACAGAACTGGACAGCTTCAGCCACACTGAGTAACAGGCACGGAAGGCTCAGACAGGCCTAGGGTGTGACGTCAAGGCCCACACTTGGAAAAATCACAAAAGCCATAGTACCACAACCTTCCCTCTCTTCACAATTTTCACTGCTTTTCAGTTAAGCCTCTTCAATATGTCCCAGTGTCCTTCGACTACCCTGAGCCCCTCCTGTCTTGAGAAAAACATCATACGATCTAATTCACTCAAAGGTGTTAGTGACCTAATGTGTTACCTCACCTTGGGGACTTTGCCATCTAAAAGAGGAGCCTGGGGAGGACAATGCCAGGTCCCAAATTAATGACTTACCAGTGACAGATTTAAAGCATTACTATGGGAAGTATAAGGCGGCTTTTGGAGGAAACCCCTTTTGCCCCTCTTCAAACCGCGTCACTGCCTATTTTACTCATTTTTGGCACAAAAGTTTAGGCCCACAGTTGGCCATAAGAGGTTTCCAGAACTAGAAGGAAACTCATTCTCATCATTTAGGAAAATGCTTTCAGCTTCCAGATAGTGCCAAATCTTAGAGTTATAAGCAGTCATAGAGCAAACTTTTCATCTGTAAAACTGACTAGTTGATAATTTTTAAAATCCTTTTAAGTTTACACATTTTTCAACTTTCTCAAATTACTTATCCAGTTACTTCATTTTACAGATGAGGAAACTGATGCCTCCAAATCCCCCTAAATCCAGTCATTTTCTCTCAACTTTCTATTATCCTGTCCACATCCCTACAGCTACTGACATGCTGTAAGTTCTCATAAGTAAATTGACGTACTTACATTAGTTATATTGTGGGTTAATGCGAACACTTCCTAAATCTAATCATGATGGTCTAATCCATCCCCTGCACTGTCTATAGACCAATATTTCTAAAATAGAAATCTGATCATGTCCTTTCCCTGCCTACCATTCTTCAGTTTTCCCAAATGCATTTAGGATAAAACCCAATTTCCTTAGCACAGCAAAGTTACTGTCATCTAAACTTTAGTTTCTGGCTGCTCCCACACCCACTCTCCCTCCAGCCACACAAAAACTCCTTACAGGTCCCTGAAAAGGCCATCCATGATCAGGCCTCTGTGCCTTCGCCCATGAGGCTACCAGTGTCTTTCTGTCCTCCTACCCTTTTTCCTTCTCACCTGGTTAACCCCTATTCATCCTTCCAGACTAAAGCTGAGAGACAGCGTACTTCAGCAAAACTGCAATGTATGCTTGCTGTATTACTTACGAATACCCAATTCTGCTAAAGAGAGTAAGAGAAACGAGGAGGAGAGATGATGTTAAGTATGAAAGTAAGTAACATGAGAGACATCGTAGCCATCAGTCAAGTAAGTAGGAAGGGACAGAAAGACTATGTAAGCATCAAATAATCCTGAAGCTCTCAGGGAACCCCACATTCACAAGGCACCCATATTCATGAGGTCTTAAATAGGCTCCATGTTGTTGACATCCAATCTGGCCTAGTTGTCCTCTGGCCAAGACAGAAAGATAAAATCCATAACTGCTCAGCAGGCTAAGTATCAAGCCCCAGCTGTGGACTAGAGTATTTGCCCTGTGCCCCTGTAATACGCCAAGCGTATTTCAGCTCCAGTCACCCTCCATCATTGCTCACCCTTAACTTTGGACCTCTTACCCATACCATTAGCAAGGAAGGTTGATGAGACAGACAGAGAGAGAGAAACACAACATATTAACATTGTGCACCTGTGTACTCCAGGATCTGGGTAGCATACTCCTTCCTGCCTGTTTGCAACCTACCCTACTATATTAACATACTCCATCTATTTCCCTTTCTTGCTGTATATTTCAAACTGACTCAATAAACCATGTGACGTGTGCATCTTAATTTTGTCTGTGGACCTTTCCGTGTGTTTCTCTCGGGGACAGGCTCCTGGAAGTGTATTTGGAGGCTACCATTGCAGTGAGGTAATTTCCCAATGCACAAAGGCATCCTGCCACCTCAGACCAAGTCCAGTGTCCTTCCTTGGCACTCCGGAAAACATCTATCACAGCATTTAGCCCTCCATGTTACAAAATTGTTTTCATGTTTTATTTCCCATTAGACTGTGACATCCTTGATGTTACTCAGAGCCCCTAAAATAATTAGAGACTTTGATGCACTTTTGTTAACTACAAAAGAATCAATACACGTGTTACAATTAAGTAGTACCTGTTGAAACCAGAATTCACATCTCCTGAATGCACCATTAGGCAGAACCAGAACCTTACAATCTCTCAAGGTCTTCAGTAGGGGTGAGTGAGAATAAGACTCATCACTTACGGCTATGTTTTTCCCTGAGGGATTTGAAGTGGGAAGGGCAAAGGCATTGATCCTGGCTAACCACAGGGAAAAATACCCAGTTTGATCTCCATTGTGGTGGTCAAATGAAATATTACTAACAAGCAAGGAGTGTTAGCAACCACATAAGATTTCTGAAATTCTATCATGGTCCATAGTGTTGTTCGTGTAGTCATGGCATCAGTATTCCCACAGATGTCTTCCCTTCCACTATCTTAACATATGACGTCATGTTACCATCTTCACTGTAATTCTGGATAGAGCACACCTATTAGATGACTATCAACGTTAAAAGTTTCATGGCCCTCTGCCCGTTTCTTACTTTTTTTTATGACTTGGGTGAGAATCTCAGGGATTTTTAAAACATTTAGCCTACACCAAGGGACAGGCAGCTACTTACAACAATCTTTTTGGGCAGAAACTGAGGCAAATTATCCTAGTGCTTTTCTATTTCTTACTAAGTGCATTAATTTCTTTCTTTCTCTTGTCATTTAAGCCTCTATTCCCCCTACATATCAAGCCTCATTTTCTCGTTTTCTCTATCAGTCTTGCTCCCTTGCTTTAGCTCCCTCTTTCACCCTCTCTCTCCACATTCTGCTCTGTTTCTCTTGAGCTCCTTATTTTCACTCTGTTATCTCTGTCTTGTCTTTTTCTCTTCTCTTTCCAGGTCGTTTGGTCCATTGCTCCCTCCAGCAGGGTCTCAGAGAATGTGATTAGCAATTCATCTGCAAGAAGACACAAATGCAAAGCAAAAGCACCGAGTTCCACCGGAAGCAAGGGTTCCCCAGCCTGGTTGTCACGGCACTCCACCAGAACCACTGTCGCCAGAAAAATACCAAAATGCAATTTGTTTTCATTTACTTTAATTTACAAAGTAATCAGATGCTCTGAAACCTTTTTTGAGAGGAAGTAGTAAAAAGAGGAAGGCAATCTTTCAGTCAAAGATTATATATAATAATTCTGGGGAAGTGTTGGGAGTCAATACATTAAAAATACCTATTTTTCCATATCTTTGAAAGGTAATTTTAGTTCTTAACCTACCGTGTACGTTAAAATATAATTGACAAACCAGAAAACATAATTTCCATCTAATTTTTTATGCAAAGACATGCCAAATGCCAAACTAAAAATTCAAACTTTCAAAGATATTTTGGAATAGTCATATATTTTTTCAAAACTACTTTTCATTGCCAAACATAGTTCTAAAATTAAGAAAGTTAAATTCCAGGTCACTGAGAGTTTTGCACAGAATTCTACTAATGTAAAATAAACATTTTTCCCCTAAAATAATAATTTTAGTATTTCTCATAAATGTGTGCTTTTCTTTTATGTTCTACAATAAAAAGATAAAATCTCCCCCAAAATCTAAAGCTAACTCATGTTTATGTTTTTAAAAAATTAATAAAAGTGACACAAATTGACATCCCCAAAATGACATTCCGTGACTATGTAGTATTTTTGCTATTTTGTTAGCTTTCCTCTTCTTTAAGCTTCTTTTTAAAAAAAGTTCTCTAGGAAATTGTGTCCTCTTGTGGTCACTGGCAAAAACAACATGTTTTCTGCAGGAAGAAATCAATCCAAACAATGGAAATAGGACTTAAGGGTTCAGGAAAAGCCATTTGTGAAAAAAAACAATCCCTTGAAATGAAGAGAGATGAGAGTTGTGAGTAATCAGAAAGGGAACCTTAGCTGGAAGAACACAGAATGTAAATCATTCAATTTATATTTAAATTGCTTGATCATCAGATGACTGAAGAGATAAAAATGCTTACTATGTAGGAAGATTGTGGCCATGATAAAAGCCTCTATGAATAGCTAAGTATTTCTCACATTATTTCTTCAGTTATTCCAGCAACCCTTTGAAATAAGTAAAGTGAGAGTGTACTTCAACAAGGTTAATTGGCAGCAAAGATGGGACACAAACTCTCTAGGCTGCACACCCAGCTAAGCTAATAAATGGAAAATAACAAGTCTCTTCAACTGCGTACTTTTCCATACTCTGATTATTCTCTCCCTACAAGCTCGGCAAGTTATGTCTCCTTATCTCATCCTCATTTCGAGTGCAGAATGTTAGATATTTTAAAAATTAACATTTATTTGAAAGTTTGATTTGTTCATATGAGGTGCTCTTGGCAACTCAATTTCATGAGCTTTATACTTTTTCATTTTATTTCTGGATTGAAAGCTTCAAATTTTATAATTTTAGTTTCTTATTCTTAAAGAAATTCAGAAAGAGAAAGGCAGAATCAGTTAAATCCATGAACTAAACTATCATTAAAAGAGAAAGAGAATGACCTCTTACTCAGGGCAAGCTGTGCAAACAACAGCTAGGCTATTTGTGTCACTGAGGAAGAACCTGCTTTTACACAGTTATCAGACTCACTTGTGCTGACAAACACTTTATATTCCAGTTTGATGAAATTCTCTCATTGAAATTCAAACTAGGCAATTCCTGTGGAGGCTTCAAAAAAGATGAAATCTAAGATGCACAGTCTCGTGTGAGATCCACTCAACTCCAGCCTTTTCCCATTTGCGCCCCCTTCTGTGTGAATGCTCCTGTGTTTTATTCACGCAACTCTGAAAAATTATTCCACAAAACTCTAAGCCAACAAACAGGTGGTAGGTCATCCAAAGACTGCGGAGAAGGAGTAGGAACAGATTCAAAGTACTCACCTTTTTTGCAAGTCTCAACTCCAAATTTTACCAGCTTGCTAAGAATTCTATAGTGTACGTGTGTCTTTTCCTTCTCTAAAAGCATTTAGAAATGATTGTTGCTAAGAGAATGCCAGTGCGTATTTAAACTGTAAGCATACAGATACATACACACTTATTGCATATGCTCGGTATGAGATTCCTAACTCTGTTACTTCTAACAGTATTTTTTTTTTCAATTTTTAACACAGCACACATTCCTCAGGAAGGACTGTGAACATGCCAAGTTTGCAGTTTGAAAACAAAGCTCATGTTGAATTATTCGAGTGCAAAAGAAAAACTTTTTTTGTCTTCAGTTAAATTTTTTTTCAGAGAATTTATGTTAGAAGTAGAAAAAATGATTCACTTTCAATTAATCCAGTATTTCCAAAGAAGGTAGGACTCCAGTGATGTCCTTCCAGTCAGGCTGAGTTCAGCCCCAGAGGGAAAATTTTAAGACCGTTTTTTAAGAGCCTGAAATTAGGATTTTAGACCTAAGTAAGCTTTCTGATGTTAAACTGAATCCAGTGGAGGATATCATTACTGCTGCATATACAAGATATCCAGAATTATAGTTGCCTCATCAGCACACAGAAACGGAGCCCATCTTTATTCTTGCCCCAGCAAGAGTGAAAAAGAAAACTGTTAGATAAAATGTTAGGTAGGATACAGCTATAGATGAGCTAGATGAGCGGAGTGTGACAACTGACCATGAAGTGTTGCAGTTTGCAAAGCAGGGACTATCAAGCCCCAGACATTTGGAGAGGTAATTCATTTGCCCAACTACAACTTTCTGCTCAAAAAGGACCATTTGAGCACTCAAAAACCCATATCATCCTCATGCTGCACTCCTTCAGAGTTCAACAGAAATTTCTTCTCAGAACCAAAGTCATTTACTGTGACTCCATCGGGAAGATTCCGCGCCTGCCCGTGCCGGGATGGTTCTGGTAGGTCATTCATTTTAAGCCCTCTTTTAAGCATTCTGGCATCCAGAGCATCGCCTCAGCCCTGGGGATCCCTGGACCCAATGGCCAGAAGCTTTTCATCCTTTAGAAGTTTAGTGCCCTGGAGGGATGCCTTATTTGTTTAAGAACTAGACTTGGAGACTGATGACTTTGCAAGTTGGACTGGCTAATGATCCCTGGCTGCAGTGCTGTTGTGGACTTGGTTTCTCCTCCAGCTTGTGCGCGCCCTCTTCCATCCAGCTAACCCCAATTCCCCTTGGTCAGGTAAGGTTTCCTTTACACTTTGCCCACACTTTCCTGTCTTGCTTACCCATAGCCACAAAGGAAAGAGTCCAATTATTCGATCTTTTTATTTTTGAGAATTCATCTAAAAGGAAGAAACAAACTTAAGATTTAAGATTGATCTTTAAAAAAAGAAAGCGAGATAGGTAAAGGTGGAAATTTTTCCAGATTTCTGCAGCAACGTTCAAGTAAGAATTGCAGAATACTCTGCCATTCAGATTTACAAAAAGGAACACTCGGCAGAGAGTGGGGCAGAATTTCTGCCTTATTCTCGAACTGCTTGCAAGAGATAAAATCCCATAGGCAGAAGATGCAAACACAAACGTGACTTATCCGAGCGCGCTTTAAGGAGACCTGCCTGCCTGCTATTAAGTGGAGGTCAAGCTTTCATTTTAAAATATGGCAGTCACTTGCGAAGCAGGCCAGTTGGCATGCTGTGGTCATTGTTTCTGAATATTTGTAAAAATGATGATAGACAAACTCTGCAAGTCGCCCCTCTCATGACAGCACAGCCTTGTTAGCCCGCTGTGGGAGGGATGCCTCTTGCCCTCACTTCCCCCAGAAGGCTGAGCCCCTCAGCCGACCCCAGGCGCTCCAGACCCCGGGTATCCGGGACTGAAGCTGCGAGCCTCAGCGGGGCAGAGCCACGTGGCCTGCCCGCGCGTCGCCTGGGCTCCTGCCTCATTCTAGGCACACCCGCGGCCACGACCCTCGATCGGGCCCAGAAAGGGGAGCTTCGCTGAGTTAATTCTCGCTGGCGAGTCCAGACTGGGGAGAGCGAGAGCGGACCTCGGCCTGCGCAGGGCACTCAAGCAGTACTTCGGCACCCCCTAAATCTGCCCCCAAAAGCCGACTACTGCTTTTGACCTCTGGTTTGCTCTACAACGTAAAGAATGAACGTGAAACGGTTATTTTAACCCAACTCGTTCCAGAAAAGAAAAAAAGTCTAGCATTGCAAAAATGGTCTTCTTTTCCACGGCGGCTTCCCTTCCCTTCACCAGCTCACCAACTTTTGTTGCTTCCAATTTGCTAAAATCGGCGTTAACACCCTCTTTGGGGATGTTCCTTGTTAACTTACATAGAAATGCTTAAACGTAAAAGCGTCCAAGTTAATTGGAATGCGTTTGGGGCGCATGAAGCGTAATTGACCACTCGACCGCCTAAGAATGGGGGGTGGGGAGGGGGTTCTCACAGCTGGCAGCCCCGTGTGTCCAGGCAGTGTCGAACCCCCATCTCGCTCTCTTATGAGCTGACCTTTAAAGGTCACAATACAGGGCCTTATTTGGGAGTGAGGTGGGGCTCAAATGGCCACAGGGCTCCACCTTAGGCTGGCAGCTCAGGCGATCAGGACCGCGGGGAAGACGCCGCGCTGCCCCACTCGGGCCCTGCTGCCTTCTCCAAGGACAAGAACTACCTTCCGCAGGAGAATGAACTTCTGCCTCTTTCTAGAACCTTTGGAGGTGTAGTCCTCTGGCTGTTGGGAAGCGTTAGATTGGGTCACTGTGGAGGGATAAGGCAGGCCCAGATGCTTTTCGAGGAGAGGTGAGAGAGCAGGCCGGAGCGCAGATCCACAGTCCCCGCCGCACAGCCACGTCTTCAGAAACGCCCACGACCTCAAGGTCAGCCGCGGTGGTTTGGCCCTTGGCACTCCAGGGGCCCGTCTACCTGACTATTGGGTGGGCTCCGCGGCTGCCAGTTTTCTTGCCATTTTCCCCGCCCCAGCAATCCCAAACCGGCCCCATGGACCTAGAGGGTACTGGGGCGAGATGAGACATCACCCACTGCGCAGAAGCTGTTGCCGCCGTTGCTGTCACAGCCACTCTGGGAGGGAGCAACACCGCGGCCGGGACGGTCCCCTCCAGCCGCTTCCCCCGGCTGCGCTCGGGTGCGGGGGCGCGGCCCGCGCGCTCCGACGCGGAAGGAAATTGCCCCGCGCCCGCGGGCGGAGGGCGGCGGGGAGGGATGGGGGAGGGGGCGGGGAGGTATGGGGGAGGGCGGCGAGGAGGGATGGGGGAGGGCAGCAAGGAGGCGGGCAGAGGGGCCGGCCGCCTGGGCCGGGTCGTTTTTGAATGGTTTGGGAGGACGAATTGTTAGACCCCGAGGAAGGGGGGTGGGGACGGGGAAGGGGGGCTGGAAAGCGGAAACTTTCCTATAAAACTTCGAAAAGTCCCTCCTCCCCACGTCAGGCCAATGACACTGCTGCCCCCAAACTTTCCGCCTGCACGGAGGTATAAGAGCCTCCAAGTGTGCAGCCTTCGCCCAACTCCCAGACACCTCGCGGGCTCGCCGGCATCGGCAGCCTTTCCAGGAGGCCGAGCGGGGTGTGCGTGCGGCCGTTGGGCGCCTTCTTTTTGGACCTCGAGGCCATCCACACCGTCCCCTCCCCCTCCCGCCTCCCTCCCCGCCTCCCCCGCGCGCCCTCCCCGCGGAGATCCTCCCCGTCCCTCCTCCCGCTCCCTCCTCGGCGGGCCGCACCGCCCGGGCCGGCGCCGCGCGCGGGGGAAACTGGCGGGCTGAGGCGCCCCTCTCTCCTCCTCTTACCCGGGCCGCCCCTCTGCCCCGGGCCCGCGAGGCCGCGCGTTGCCGCCCGAGAGATGATGCAGGACGTGTCCAGCTCTCCAGTCTCGCCGGCCGACGACAGCCTGAGCAACAGCGAAGAGGAGCCGGACCGGCAGCAGCCACCGAGCGGCAAGCGCGGGGGGCGCAAGCGGCGCAGCAGCCGGCGCAGCGCGGGCGGCGGCGCGGGGCCCGGCGGGGCCGCGGGCGGGGGCGTCGGAGGCGGCGACGAGCCTGGCAGCCCGGCCCAGGGCAAGCGCGGCAAGAAGTCTGCGGGCTGCGGCGGCGGCGCGGGCGGCGGCGGCAGCAGCAGCGGCGGCGGGAGCCCGCAGTCCTACGAGGAGCTGCAGACGCAGCGGGTCATGGCCAACGTGCGGGAGCGCCAGCGCACGCAGTCGCTGAACGAGGCGTTCGCCGCGCTGCGGAAGATCATCCCCACGCTGCCCTCGGACAAGCTGAGCAAGATCCAGACCCTCAAGTTGGCGGCCAGGTACATCGACTTCCTCTACCAGGTCCTCCAGAGCGACGAGCTGGACTCCAAGATGGCAAGCTGCAGCTATGTGGCCCACGAGCGGCTCAGCTACGCCTTCTCGGTCTGGAGGATGGAGGGGGCCTGGTCCATGTCCGCGTCCCACTAGCAGGCGGAGCTCCCCACCCCCTCGGCAGGGCCGGAGACCTAGGTAAGGACCGGCGCCTCTGCGCCCCTTCGCCGCTCAGGTGGCAGAAGGACTGACGGCCAGGCCGCGGCTCCCTGTCCACCTCGCCTTCCTCCCCCTCTCAGCTTCCCCACCCAACCTGGCACCGCCACCTCATCCCCCGAGCGTCCCTGGAAGGCAGTTCGGTCCCGGCTAGGGAGAGAGGGATGCGCTCTTGTGAGGGGTGTGTGTGTGCGTGAGTGTGCGTGACAGACAGCAGGGAAGACTGAGAAAGATTCGAGGGTCCTGGGTGAGGACAGTCTTGCAAGCGCCTCCCTTTCTTTTGGCTTTTAAGTTTTCGTTCTCCTTAAAACAAATGTTTCCAAATTCCACCTCCTCCTCCTTTCCGCCCACCCACTTCCTCTTGCCCTTGGGCTGAAATCCTTCCAGGTTGTTCGGCGTAATTTCTCGGTGGTGGTGATAAGAACAGTGCTCGCTAGTCTTAGAAAACAGCCACAGAGACCTAAACAATAACCAACTTTCCCCCCTCTGGGTTTTTGCAGATGTCATTGTTTCCAGAGAAGGAGAAAATGGACAGTCTAGAGACTCTGGAGCTGGATAACTAAAAATAAATATATATGCCAAAGATTTTCTTGGAAATTAGAAGAGCAGACCCAAATTCAAAGAAACAGGGCGTGGGGCGCACTTTTAAAAGAGAAAGCGAGACAGGCCCGTGGACAGTGATTCCCAGACGGGCAGCGGCACCATCCTCACACCTCTACATTCTGATAGAAGTCTGAACAGTTGTTTGTGTTCCTTTTTTTTTTTTTTGACGAAGAATATTTTTATTTTTATTTTTTCATGCATGCATTCTCAAGAGGTCGTGCCAATCAGCCACTGAAAGGAAAGGCATCATTATGGACTTTCTCCATTTTAAAATGGTAACAATCAGAGGAATTTTAAGAACATCTTTAGAAATAAAAATACTGGGATCAAACTGACTTGCAGAATCACAGTCAGTTAATTCCTTTTTTCATTCTTCCTCTGAGGGAAAAAAACTTAAAATACAAAAAACAACATTCTATTTATTTATTGATGACCCATGGTAAAATGCAAATAGATCCGGTGTCTAAATGCATTCATATTTTTATGATTGTTTTGTAAATATCTTTGTATATTATTTTTCTGCAATAAATAAATATGATTGAAAATTTTAAGAACCTTAGAGTTTGGTCTATATTTTTAAAGCTCAGGATTAAGTTGGAGGTAAATACCTGCTTGTTTAACTCTGTAGGCACCCAGGAGGGAGGGGGCTCTAATATAAACAAAGCAGGGAAAATCTCAAATAAACTAGCTGACAGGCACAGGCACGTTATTTAGAAAGACAGCTTTATTATTCTTGCAGTTAGGTGTCCAGTGGGCTTAGCAGCATCTCTCCATCTCTTATCAGGTCCTCAACCAGCAAAAACTTTAATTTGTTACTCACCTCTCTTGCTTATATTTTAAGGAGGCAGCTGTAAAACAGTTAACTGCAACCCAGCAGCATGAAGCCAAAACTATTGTCTCTTGTTACTGTGTATTTTTGTCATGCCCTCTACTCTTTGTGAGGATTTTTAAGTGATAGTTTCATTTCAGTGAAAGGATGGATAAAGTGTTAGTAAAATGATGTATACACACATATAAATGAATACAAATGCATGGAAAATAATAAAGCTTAATTCAGCAGGAAAGAGAATTCCGTTTGTAAAGTAATTTGCTTAACTCTTCTTTCATGAATGAAAATGACATTTAGTGCCATGTTTGCTAAAAAGAAAAGCCAAAGTTAAGACTATCTTCCCATGTTGTTACCCATTTGAGAAGCATGCTTCTTCCATATGTATAAGGAACATACAGCTATGGAGTAAAATACAGTAAACAAAGAATCTGAACTTTCAGGATCCTCGGTATCTATTCGAACAATTACAACTTTAAATGCTATAGTTACTCATTTTCTAGTCAGTTCATTAGCAAATATATATTATCCCAAATTGCACAGAATTTTTCTTGGTTACTTGTATGTATACAAAATCTGATGAAGTTAAGTAAAACAGTAACAGGGACAAATGGTGCGTGATTTTTATTTCACTCTGGTTATTTCTGGGCCAGGAAAATATTGGCATTTATAATTATTATCATTAGAAAGTGAGTTTCTATCGCTCAGTTCTTTTACATCCAGTTTACTACGTTCAAATGTAATTAGGGAAGTTTTCAAACTGGAAAATAATTTTGCTGCCTAATTCAAACAATGACTATGACAAATAAGTGTATGAATCGAAACAGATCATGTTTGCTCAGCTCAGGTTGAGGTTATTATATGGCCTGAAGGTTTTTGTTTCCCTTTCCACCCATCAGCATAGAATGCTGACATAACAATACTGCAAATTTATTATTGTGAATATTTTAGACAATATTTTACAATAAGGAGCCAGTATCATTTACTTATTTCAAAAGATTAGTGAAGGCTTGGGGAATTAATTTTTGCATTTTGATAGTCCTTTACCAAATAATGAGACGGGAATGTGATTATGTGTGGGTGTATTTGCAGCATGTGGGTGTATTTGCGGGGGTTGTGCATGTGTGTAGGGTAGAAATGTAAGGAGGGTGCCCTAGAAGTATGAGGGAGAGCATGAAGATGGTAATTCTTTCTTTTGTGTGTATCATCCAACCACCTCCATTTTCTAAATTATTCGTGGAGGAATCTCCTTGTTCACCAGCTTGGTCTGACTATTTGATATTTCAGATTTCTTGACGTACATCAGGATGGAGCTGACCATCATTGCTGAGAAGGTAATCTCTGTCTTAACTCTGATGATGTAAAAACTAGAAGTTTAAAAAAAAAAAAAGGTAGACTTCCATTTGCCTTTTCTTTTTCTTTTTCTTTTTTTTGGTGTTTTGTTCTTTCCACTTTTCTCATAAGAGAAAATACTTTCGGAGAAAAGCAAATGCCGCATTTATGTTGAGTAATACTAAATACTAAGCTGAAGGTAATATTTTCCCCTAGATTTTTAGAGAAATAAACGAATGAAAGAAAAGTGGTGAATAGTTTTACTTTGAATGAGAAGAATTCACGGTGGAAAATATTAAGTATTAGAATACAATTTTCAACTTGCATACTATTTCTATATTCCCAGCCTCCCCCTCTCCCCCCACTGTACCCATGACAATGCTAATTCTTTTTAGAATAGGAATAACGCTACCTGTGTTTCTATTCTCTCTCCCATTAGTTCCTGTTTTCTTTTTTTTTTCATTTTATTTTTGCTACCTATTCTTATTTAAAGGACACTTAGAATGAATTCGTTCTGTTACAGAAGTGAGAATTTAATGTGGTGCCTGGACCTCAAAGTCTTTACCCTTTCGCCAGAATGTATTCACTGGAGGGAAAGTATTGTATTAAATTGTCTTGGGTGAATTCTAAACAATTAAGAATGTTTCCTTTACTGTACACATAAGTTTCTTTTAATCTTGCTTTTAATTTCGTTAGGTTGATAGCCTTCAGTCATAAGAAAGCAGTAACTTTTTGTTCCCATATTCACACATTTCCCCTCTTTATGCACACACTTGCTAAGCAATGCACAGATGTGCACAGATGATAATTCATGCACAGTTGCAAGTACCTTCCCCAAAGTGGAACATATTAGTAAAATAAGGTTAAGTAGCAGAAACTCACACAATGTGTGTACTTTTTCCCACACTCAACAAAGGCACAAGCTTCTTGCTCCTTCCGTCTTCAGGCTCATATTTATAATGGAGCTTTTTAAGGGACACTTGGCCTCTTGCAAAAAAGTCGAGCATTTTGCACATTCCACGGTTTGGCAAACTCAGAACTGGTTATTTTCTCTAGACCGGTATCAAGTTCTTCTCAGGCATATGATTTCACTTGAAGTCCTGCCCAGGAATCCTTCAAAGTGAGCGTTTGTCCCGCTCTCATGATGTCAGGCGGTTTTCCCTGCATCTGTAATTTGAAGAAAAACAAACAAACCTGTAGGGAACAAACGCCACGGAAACCCAAACAGAACTCCGTGGGGAGCGGGAGTCTCACCTGCGGCGGGCGCAGGAGGGGGCACGGGCCCAGCCTCCCTGCGTGGGTGGCGGCAGCCCCGCACCGCCAAGGCAGTGACGAGGCCCGTGCCCTGCCCGCCCGGCGTGGACGCCCCGGCCCGCGTCGGGCCGCTGCGCGGAGGCGGTGGCTCCAAGTGTCAGCGGTAGCAAGGGGAGCAGCAGCAAGAGTCAGGCAAAGGCCCAGCCTCAAATTTCCAGAGACAGCCCCGCGTTAGCAACAAACGGGTCGAGAGGGGGATCCCCGGGGGCCACTTTTCCAGAATTTTCTGCCTGTGTGTCGTAAAGCGTGCCCCACCCCCAGCACCAGCGAAAGTGGAAGGAAAGTGCACCGGCAAAGTGGAAGGAGAAATCGGTTTCCTGATAATTTCTTAAAGCCGGCAACCTCACTTTTTCCCAGAAACCTCGAAACTGAGCCCTCGAAAATGCAACCATGGTTATTAATTATCCTTATTTACTGAACAGAAAGATAGACCCAGTGAACAGGGCTTGGAATACATTTTCCATTCGCTTTTGTCTCAAGGCCCCAGGACGTGAGCCCACTTAATGTTCTTAGCAAATCAAAGCACGTGTCCTTTGAAGAAGGTGTGTAATTGGAGTTTAAGGCATGTATGGAATTCCCAGATGTCTATAAAGTAAGAAGGAGCATGTGGCAGGTCACTGGAAGGTGGGGCAGGTTAAAATCACTGGCACAAAATCCCCCCGTTATATTCTCCTTTATAAGGACCAGGAAGATAAGCCTTGGGGAAAGGATGGGATGGGGTCATAATGAATATCCAGCTTCTCGTATCAGAGTCATAGTAACCATGGTAAAAAGCACATGGTCAGAAACCTCAAAGAAAACACTCAATTATAGCCGGGATTTCGTGGGCGCCCTGCAATGAGATCGTTTGGGGTTTGCTGCAGTCAGGGCCTCGAACAGCAGTCTTTCTTGTTTACGTGGACTATTTTCTTTTCCTTCTATTTTTTTCCCCCTCTTAAGTTTGTGGATGTGTCTTCGTTCTTCTGCGTGCGATTTAGGCTGAAGCCAGAGGAAAAAAATTCCAGATTGGGAAAAGAAAAAACAATTCTAAAAACACTCATGCCAGAAGGCAGCTTTCTTGGGGGAGGGGAGACAGCGGCCAAGTGAAATGAAATTTCGGTAAAACATGCAGTTTAAAGTCTATCAGATAGAGCGAAAGAAAAAACAACCATTAAAATCAGCTGCTCCCTTTTCTCATTTCACTGAGGAATATGTAGATGTGTATGAGCCCGTCGACTCTAAGCGCGAGTTTGAGTGTTGCTTATTAGGCAGGCTTTTTTGTTTTTGATCTGAAGCTGGAATCGAAGGAAATATGACTTTTCTCCTTGGGTTCAACATGGTGCCCTCATTTACCTGCACAGTCGAGCCAGAGGCAGAGACGTAAGGATCGGGGGTCTGCCAAGGAAACTAGCCCGGGCAAATGTTGGCGCTGATAGGGGGGCGATGTGGGGTCAATCCGGGCTAGGGGAGGCTGGAACAAAGCGCACCACAGACCCGGCCATTGAGGCAGGCGGAAGAGGGAAAGGGACGCGCCGGGGGTGACGCGAGTGTGACGAGTGAAAAGTTAAGCAGGTACCTGAAGGAAGTTTATCTTGCCCAGATGTTAGGGCTTTTATGAAATGTCACGTGAAGAGAACAGATGTACAACTTGCAAATGGGGCCACGCCTGTAAATACGAGGGAGGCAAATGCTAGGAGGGAAATCCAGGCATAAATCATCAACTTCTTTTTCTAGATATCTATTTTCTCCTTTAAATATTTGTTTCCGGAAAGGGGCGACATCTTAAACTGTTAAGCGCGTCTTGCAGGAGAAGTCACAGCTCCATCTTCTGTCCAGCAATCCCCATCCCCCAGGTGCTGTGGCTGCGGAGGGTTGGGGTGGTGGACAGATTTCTCCCCGGCTTGCGTTGTCCTTCTTCACGTTTCCCATCCCCCACGTTTTTCTCTTGGCTTCTCAAAGACGTTTGATCCTGAGAAACGTATCGGATCTCGGTTTGGAAAAGCTGAAACTAATCAATTGCCTTTTTGAAGGGGTAGAGAGTGATAAGAAGAACGAAGGAATGCCAGGCCTGACAGACCCTAAACCTCCAAGATGCTTGGATGAGCTGAAAGATGAGCGGGTGATCCCTCCTTCTTGGGCCCGGGAACCAGCGCTCTGGGGATCCCTGCGGCCCATGGGGTAGGGCTTTTCCCAAGTTAAATCATGGATGTGATTGAAAAGGATTTTTTAAATGACTTGTACAGATAGGAGGCTTTTCTTTTTCTCCATGCAAGGTGGAGTGTTTCCGTTTATAAACAAAATTTAAATGAATTAGCAGTTGCCAGGTTGTGGAAGACAGTCCAATTCCTTCCTCTGTATTTAACAGACATGTTCATAGAAGTTATTGTGAATATTAACATGGCGCAGCCTTGGATCTCTGTGCACATTAAGGTTTTAAATATTTGTGGACAATACCTTTAAGACTGTACATTAAATGAACTGTGCTGTGGCTCTTCATTTAAATGCAATATTATTCCTACGTTTCTGTGAAATTGACATTGCACCTGGCTTACAGTAATTATATAGCTACCCATATAGCTCTCTACTTTAAACAAAGTTTAAAAGTTCGGGTATTTTCTTCCACAGTATTAATTCTAAATTCACTGTCAGAGTTTATCTTCTTCCTCTTTGGGTTTCCAAAGGTGTGGTCAGAATTGAAATATATTTAAAGTGTTCACATTAGCTTTAAGGGTTGACAGTTTTAAAAATGCACAAGACCAGATAGACAAGACATCTTTTCTCTTTATAACATTTAATCCAAATACCCATCCAGCCATCCCTGGAGGAACTTAACCTTTACTTATTACCTTTGGGTGCATATCATATCTAGTTATAGCCCTCAAAGTGTCCTGGATGAAGAGTTCAGATCCGCCCCCCCCCCCAGGCCTGCCCAGCCTAGAAGAATGTTGGGTTGGACCCCAACACTTTGACTCTGATATGTAAAGCTTTCCTTTGGGGCTTCCAGACCTCCATTTCTAAACATAGTACTGGACAAAACAGTCCACATTTATTTCCTTTTGTTCCTGAAACTTAACACCAATCAAAGATTTGTTACTCTTGCTAAAGTGGAACATGCATCAGACAGAAACCATCTCAGTACTGCAAGTTTAACAATGACAATGAATCCTGCAGCAAGGTCTGTGGATGAACCCCTAAATCAGTGTTCCGTTCCTGGGGCAGAACCCTGCCTTCCAGAGCAGCATTCTTTAAAATGTTCTTTTTCACGTTATGACAGAAGGAAATTTCTGTTAGCCTATTGCTAAGATTGCCTCTCTCCTCATTCCACCCTTGACTTCTATTGCTACCCACCATCAATACACACCTTTTAAAACTTCTTACTGTGTAACGTATAAAAGAGATCTGGGGCAGGGAATCCTTCTACCTCTTCCTTCTCTCCAGGCCCCGACTGAGTGAAACTTAAAACACATCTCATAGATCAGTTTTCCTTCTCTGAAGTTAGGCACAGTCCACGACCCGGATTTTCAAATAGCCCAGGCTGGAGTCTGCAATATTTAATCCAGTCAGCTATTAAATGTCCTCCGGCTAAATCAAGAGTATAAGAATCCGTACCAGGATAATGATACCAAGAGCAGTTTGGTGAAGGGAAGGGGGGCTAGGAGGGGGTAGACGACTCCAGGGATCCTTTGATTTGAAAAATCCTGTTTTTAGAACTCCTGTCAGAGTAATAACAAAGCAAAGAAACATGAAAGAACAACTCTTTGTTCCAGGATATGGTTTTAATGAAATACTACTACCACACACATACACAAAATCTACTATTAATAACGGCTTCTGAGACTCCGCTTTTCCTTTACCTATTAGGGACTAGGCGGCTCCGTAACGTGATCTCCTCTCCCCCTTTCCTGCCGCCTCCTTCCCTCCCCAATTAAGCCAAAGTGGTTGCTCTGAGTCCCGGCCCGAAGATAACCGCGGACTGACGCTGCCCTCAGCATCCCGGCTCCTTGCCCCTTCTCTGAGCAAAGCCCCAGGCCCCCGGGGACTTGACTGCGGCGACTTCGCCTTCTCCCTTCCGAAGGCGGACGCCGCACTTTGGGAGCGAGCTCTCCTGGTCCCCGGCTGGAGGCCTTTTAGGACCCCAACACATGTGGCACCAAGGGGATGGGGTGCCCCAAATCTGCTTGCCTTGGCTCCCAACTGACCTTGCCCTGCGCTTTTTTGTTGACTTAAAACACGGGGAGGGACTGCCGCTAATAGCAAACGGGGTTGGGGGGAGGGGAGCGAAAAGGCAGGGGGTGGGGAATCACCAGAGAAAAAGCAACAGCATTTGGGAAGGAGGGGGAGCAACCTTTTAGGCAGCCAGGACGAGGCATTTTAGCAGCCTTGTCTGTCATCTGTAGCAGTGGACAGATAAAACCGTCTCTGATCAAAGAGATTCGTTCATAAATCACCCGTAAGAAATGGATTGTGAGGAGTAAAAGACACGTGTCGAGTAATCTCAACCTCGGAGTTCGCTCGCTGCCAGCGCGGTTCCTAACGCCCCTCCCGCAGTACCCGTGTGGCGAGCGCGTCTCCCAGCAGGGAATGTATGTGGGGGGAGGTCTCTCCTTCCTGGTCCTCCTCCCCCCTCTCCGCCGCCCCCTAGCTTCCGCCGTAGACGCCGGGCCGGGCCATCCCCGCTCCAGACTTAAGATTTCAGTACAATCGGTTGACTCTGCATTGACCAAGGAAGTCGTAGTAAAAATTGGGGTCTTTTCATTTCCGAGGCAAGAAAGTTGCTCTCTCTGAATAGAAGATATCTCCCCTCGAGGTTCCCTCTTAGTGCCCTCGTCCCTCTGATGATCCCTCTTCAGAGAGCTCAGAAATTCGCAAAGCGTTACGGCGCAAATGTAACGCAGCCCGAAGAGTTCAGCTTGAGCTGAAACTGCCTGAGCGGGCGTTTTCTGTTCCGAGTTTGTAAGTTTCAGACGAACGGTGCTTTGCACGCAGGTTTGCCGCGCTCGTGAGTGTAGTATGTAAGGAGCGGTTGATATCCTCTAAACTAGGACCGAGTGGATTCTCTTTCTCCGCCTCCCACCTCCCAAGCCCCGAACTCTCTCACACCTGCTTCTGGTTGAAAAAACAAGCGAAAGCGAATGTCCAGTCCCGCGTGCTAAACGCTTGCGCCAGCTGTTCCGAGGACCCCAGAAACGCGAACTGGGCGAGTTTAGAAGCGCTGTGGTTGGCTATTTCCAAGAAAGCAGTTGACAATGCTTAAAAAAAGACACAGTTTGTGAATTTGTGCCGGGGATTTACAGCGACAAATGCCCCTTATGCCTTCCTTTCCCGTGAGTTTTAGCATCCTCCAGATAAGTAGGATTTTGCTTATAATAGGTGTTTATGGTTCCAGGAATTGCACTTTGATCTAGGATTTTGGGGGTGGAGTGTCTAAGGGGTCTCTAGACGCTTGTCTGATTTGAATGCTTTTCAGGATGATTTATGGCAAAAGGCTCCTTTCTGACACTTCCAGATGCCAAAGCTCTTGGCTTCCAGGAAAGGGTGAGGGAAAGCTGCTTTCAATAGCCGCGCGGACGGGAGCCCGCGTGCCCACAGCGCCCACCTGCCTGTCGCCCTAAACCGACAGTGTGCGCCAGCCTTCTTCTGGAGCTGCTGATAACCTTTCCCCGCCTTCCAATTAAGGAGGGAGGGACCTTCTTTTTATGATGACGAAGCTACGGAGGGAAACCAAGTCACCTGCCTGTAAAGTTAGTCTCTCGCAGTTAACTGTATTTTATGCAATTAACCACCTGCTCCCGCCCCGTTGGTGGTTTGGTGTTAATGTGATTTGACCCCCAAATGTGAAGCGGGGCGGGAATAAGCCTTCCGTTGGGACCGCTGGTGGTTTCACCCTCCGGTCCCAGCCTCTGGCCGCGGCCGCGAGGATCGCAATCGTGGTTCCCGCAGGGCGGAGGCCCCGGCAGGCAGTTCTCAGAAGCTGCCGGGGCGTCGAGAGGGGGTGGGGAGAGGAGACGATGTCTTTCCAAAAGCTCCCTGCAGTCGCAGAACCGCGAGGCGAGGCCAGGAAAAATAACCCTCCCGACTCAATTACTGCGAGCTCCATCGGGAAGCTGAAATGTGCGCCTTTGCAGGGGGGCAGGTCAGACAGGGCGGACGCTAGCACGATTTTAGGGGATCCCTAGGGCAGGCAGAGGTGAGAACATGCTGAAGGCATTTGTCAACCTGAAGCGAAAGGTGGGCCCGACCCCCCAGTAGCCTCCAGCGGACGCTTTTCCCAGAGGAAACAAGATTTTCCAGCCATTTCTTCTTCGAAATGTGACAGATTGGAGCTGGGAAGGAGGAACTTCGTTTTCCTTCTTTTTTCCCAAGGTGAAGGCAAATTAAGGAAGGAATTAGCAGCACAGGCTCGAAGACCGGCGGCGCGGAGGGTCGAGGCCAGGGCACTGCTAGTAAATTCTGCTTACAGAGCAAGGTTTAGTCCTGAATGATATTCTGGCTTGTTGCTTGGAATCCCATAAGGATGAGACTCTGTAATATTTGATGACAGTGTCTGCCTATTTCAGTCTTTTTTGATGAGCTTCCACCGTCCCTCCTCCCAAGTCCCTTCGGTGTTCATAACTTGAAGGTCAGCGGTTTGCTTTCCCAATTGAAAACTAAGCCTGATTTCCTGGGTGAAAGAGAATGGATTAACTCGAGAGCCTTTAAAAAAACTTATCTCCCAATGTACAAGCTTTCTTCATTCTCTGTAACGTTACAAAACAAGGAACCAGATCAGAGTTTATTGGTTTATGTAGAACCGATCATGATTTGATAAGCTTAATCATATGACAAAAGGCATACTGATTATTCCCTCCTGTCTCTCAAAAGGCAGCCTGAGAGTTTTTGAAAGTCACTGACTTTTTCCTAGAGTTCCCATCACATCAAAAGAGTCAGGTCACCTCTTCTCTTTTCTGTATGTATATATTCAAGAGCATAAAAATATTAAATAAAAAACTTTCCCAACTTCAAACCTATCAAATGCTTAACAGCTGAAGGATATTCATCTTTAGGAGGCAGACCAAAATGTCAATAAAAATTTAATTATTTCTGAAACATATGGGAGCACTTACAAGACCCAAAACGTGATACTAAGTATTGATATTGAGAGGAAACCAAACAATATACTTTCATATTTGCTGGTCAAGACCTTATACCCCCAAAAAGTTCCATAAGCCACAGACATTTTTATTCTTTCTGACAGGGTTTCTAAAACTAGCATGAAAGACAGGTTGGTGGTCAAAGGGGTCATCTGTATTCTAACTAAGAAGAAATTAGTGTTGAATTCCTATGTCTTTGGCATTTGTTTTCTGTAGAAAGCTGTGTGTGATATCTATGATGGCAAATATTATTCCATTGGCGGACAGGGGAAGGTGTACATTGGTGTGGCCATTTTTTGTTTTAATAGCTAATACAAATTGCCTTCTTAAATGTTCCATCCAAATATTCTTTCCAACCTATAATTCTGCCATGCTGAGAGATGGCCCTTAACACAGGTGACACTGGTGGTGGCATTTCTGTAGTTGGCTGTGATGAGCGAGACTGATGTGTGACTTGGAATAATCTCCAAAATAGAAGTAGAGTCTCTTAGGTAGCTACTTTTTCAACTTGTGAGCTGCAGCTTCTTTTCCACTTATAGCTTCCACGGGACTTTTGATTTCTAAAAAGTGACATCAAACTTTGTTGAATTGCAGGTTAATCTAATGGTGGGCTGCTGCTTTTGGACCAATATTCTGATAAACCCTGATAGTTGGTTTGACTTCATTGTCATGATTTCCAGTTTTCCCTGTGGTTCACTTCACAATGCCTTTGAGAGATGTTTTGGGCACCTGGTTATCTGCTTCCTTAGACAAGAGGGTCCCAGTGTCAACATTAGCCTAATGGTGATTTACATACCTTCCACGATTAGTTATCAATAGATCTTCTACCATTGGAATAAAATTTCCATTTCTCTAAGGTTTAGATTCATTTAATTTAATCATTTAATTTACAGCGAAGGACAGGACTCTGAAGTCCAAAGCGTTTAAGGTATTTGCCCAAGACTGACCGGGCTAGTCCAGTGCCCTTTTCTCTATTTGGGGGTATGGTTTTAAGATTTTAAGCAGGATAGTAAACTCCAGAATTGGCCTGAGTACCAGAACTACCCATTTTCTTCCAGCTGAGCAACTATTCCCCAAGGCTCACTATCTCTCTCTTTTACTACAAAGTTTTGCGTAAACAAAGTGGATAACAAGATCATGACTGTCTCTTAATAAGTGAGACTGGACACTACTCTGGTTTAGATGTAACACCCGGTGAATTGCAAAGGCCAGGATCCTATTCATCCATTTTATCTTTTCATTTACTAAGAATGAAAATGTGTATGTCTTTATTTACACTAAAAATTCTAATAGTAATATTATAAATACTTGTACCTTTCAGAGTACTTTTTATTTGATTTTGATTTTTACAATTAGTGATACAAAGCCTTGTTTGTGGAAAAATGCCCTGAGACCGTTATTTTTTTCTAAGGATAATTACTATTAAGAATACTCTTACGAATTCAAGACTGATGGGAAAAGAAAGGTAATTTAACTAGCATGTGCAGAAAGTGTTTGTTGGTCCAAAACACCGGGGGTACAGTTTGCCCCATGGAGTGATTATGGAATGAGGCAGAACCAAAGGAGAGTGATCCTAAGTGGGTTTTCCTACTCTGTGCAAATGATCCCAGAGGCCTTTTCAATGTGTGATCTGTGATGCTATTCTTATATCTGACGTGTTTTCCTAGGGGGTTTTGTTTTCATGAGTTACTGATGCAAAGAACAACTTGAAACCAGATTGCTGGTAGCAGGATTCAGAAAAATAACAACCTAGGTGAAGAGTTTGTGAACCTATGGGAATGTACAGCCTCGAGCGACTCTCATTTACTCCTGTAAAAGATCTACTTAGTTGTCTGATTGTACAGCTAGAGTTAAATGTCACGTAGATCTACAGAAGCAGTTTTGAAATGTCCACTCTTTTCCAATCACTCTCCCCCAAGTGACAGGCTGCATGGGTGGCCACTGTGGCACTGCCTTCAGTTAAACGAATGCATGATTATTCAGTCAACAAACATTTCTTGAGAGTCTCTCTAAAGTCTAAAGGCTATGTAGAAAAGCGACTATGTCATGCTCATCATAACAAATAAAGGAGCCTCTAATCACAGAAGGCTGGTCTCACCTGTGGATATTTGCTATGTGGGCCCCCCACAAGTGGTTACTCAGTTTTCTTTGATATTCTTGGGAGATGCATAAAATTAGGGCCCCACTACTCGTGGAAGAATAGGAGTGGAGAGGCACAAGTGGTTCCTCTGCATTTAGCATTCTAACAGTAGAAACTTTGGAGCAGAGAGTAGAAGTGAGTCCAAGAAGATTTTTGGTTTTTTGGCTTTGTTACTTTTATCTCTTTTCAATGCACATTCATCTGTCTGTAGCAACATCCTATAGATTAGTAGTGGCTTATTAGACTTTAAGCTTTTTGTGGACAGGTGCCTATCCAGCTCACTGCTATAATCCAAGCTCCTTGCTTAGCACCTGTCACATGGCATTTGTTGATTTGAACTAATGTCACCATGATGCTAACAGGGAAACCGAGGCAGAGAAGCAAAATTCACATCTAAAAGAAACAAAAAAATGACTATATGACAGTTGCATATTATTATGGTAGGAAATTCATATACTTGTCTCTAAGGTTTACATTTAGAATAAAAACCCAAGTAGGCACAAAAGAAGACATTTATTAAAACTGAAATTCAGACTTTTATTTTAAGTATTTTAGAGTACCTTTCTATAGGGAGCCCACAACCACCATTTGCCTTCATGATTTCTTTGTGTGAATAAGTAAAGGGACCCCCTTTTTCCAGGGCTTATGGCTTGTCTGTCAAAGCAGGGCTGATTTCAGGCCCCATCACCCAATGGACCAAGCGCTCTTGTTCAATTAACATCCCTCACAACTGTATGTAGCAGCCTTGGCACCCCAAAAGCAATAATTTTCAAATTTAATAAGGAATCTGGCTAGCTTATTATCAGTGCATTTTCATGTCTGTGAAATTGATTCCACTTGATTTTTATGAAAGACCCAAACGTAGACTCTCCACATGTGCTTCTTAACCAAACCAGGCCAGTCTATCCAGAAGGGTCTCTTCTCCCGATCCAGCCAAGTGGGGTTCTATTTTCTTAAATGCCTTTGCTATACACAGCTCTCCATTGCCCTGTCACCTCCTAACACAGCATAATCGCTGATAACTCGACAGTATATGTCCATCAGTATCTATGGAAAAACTGAAACTCCAAGTTACTTACTTATTGCATATATGCACACGTTATTCCAAACCCGAGAGTGGTGGTGTAGAGATTGAAATATAATTGATTGTGAATTGAAAGGAGGCATTCTAAAAATATTTTAACTTTGGTGTGATTAGTATGAATGGAGAAAACTGCTTCTCCACCCCCATTCCTCTCCTGCCTTCCCCCCTCACTCCAGGGATGCGGTGAACTTGCGTAATTTAAGGCAGGTGGTCCACATAGTAGTCTGACCACAGAGGATGAGAGAGTGTGCATTTGATACCCTGACTGCTGCTCTTTAATAGACTTTAAATATACTATGACTATTATTTGGCTTTTGGCTATTACATTTATTTTCACTTTCTTTCAAAGGCTTCTCTCTTTCATTTAGTCATTTTCCACACACTGAAATGTAACCCGGGTCCAATGGCACCAAATAGAGGATTTATCTATATTGTCATCAAACTAAATGCAAACGAAATATCAAAGGGGAGCAGAGGGCACCGCTATATTTGGCTCTTAAATGCTGACAGAAAATTCATGCATTTTTCTTTGCCTAGGTAATAACAATACTTTATTTTTATATAAAGCCTTTCATCTGAGAATCTCAAAGGCCTTCAAGATGTCGTTTGGGTCTGGTATTCTTCAATTGGCTGCCCTTTGTCTCTTTCAGTAAGGAAACATTCCTGTTGGATGTAGTTTCATAACTGAGCTTGCGCTTGAGTATGCACATTCAGAGGTCCAAGGGCACTGAGTGTTTCTTGAATAGATCAAACAAATGACCAGTTATGACATTCTCAAAACAACCCTGAGAGGAAGATGGGTGGCAAAGGTGATTATCTAATTTGCAGGTGGAGCAGTTGTGACACAGCAGGTTAAGTGACCCACCTGAGGGCACACAGTGGAGTCTTTGTTACTGCTGGAAGCGGTGTAACATCTACCAGACTGTTAGCATGGCTGTGTTTCTTTGACATCCCACCTATCTGCTCCTTCTCCTTTCAGAATGAAAATCTCTAAGAAATGGCACCCTTGTGCAGATAAGAAAAAGATTCCAATGCAAGGGAGGAGACTAGAGTAGCAACTTTGGAAATGTTGAAGATAAAAAAAAATGTGTGAGGGGCTGGCCCCGTGGCCGAGTGGTTAAGTTCGCGCGCTCCGCTGCAGGCGGCCCAGTGTTTCGTTGGTTCGAGTCCTGGGCGCGGACATGGCACTGCTCATCAGACCACGCTGAGGCAGTGTCCCACATGCCACAACTAGAAGAACCCACAACGAAGAATACACAACTATGTACCGGGGGGCTTTGGGGAGAAAAAGGAAAAAATAAAATCTTTAAAAAAAAAAAAAAAAAATGTGTGAGCCTTACTTCTCCAGAAAAATCACACAGCTTCTAGTCAAATTAGTGCATCTAAAATATAAAAAGGAATATCTGCTGCACATAGAAAGTGGAAGTGTGATCTTTAAGTTCCATTCTTTATAAGTAAGAGAGCATGTGTTGACCTCAGCCAGGGAGCATAAGCATAATGTTATATGTATTTTATATATATATATATATATATATATTGTGTGTGTGTGTGTGTGTATGTATTTATATGCAAATGAATGAACATATATATACATATATTCTCTAATTAAGCTACTTGCACATTTTAAATCTTAAAAGGATTTTTCATTTATGTTTTATTTATAGCTATCTTTTTCTTTCCTGGAATTTTGTTTTGCCTCGTTATCTCCAAACATAGTCATTTGCTTCAACATCATAGTTACTAGTCTGAGGAGCCCTGAAGTCTGGATTATTCCTCTTTGGCATCACTATATGATTTACTGTTAACTCAGTGTTTGACAATACTGACTGTGATATTCCACTTAACATTTATGTTTCAATGTCCTCTTGAGACACCATATCATAATTTACTTTTAATTTTAAAATTCATTGTCACCTGTAGGGCAGGGATCCAAACTCTGCTTTTGTAAGTACAGTAACTTCTGTATTTTATTCGAATAAGAAGAGCTAATAGAAGGAATATGTATATATATCTTTAATAGAAAGGACTTCATAATAAACAAGACTATAGTTTTCACCTGAGAATAATTATACATTTGAAACAAAACAATTTATTAACCACAAAATTTCTTTCTTTTATTTTTCTTTCCTTTATTTTATATTCAGTTTGAGTTTCTAAAGTGGAATGTATCTTTCATAGTAAAGAACTATTACAAAAAGCCAGAGAAAAGTCCTTTGACAATTCTAATATGCATCTTGAGGCTGTCATTAGTCCATCTTACTGGTAGTTATATATAAACAGAATAAAAAAATTCTGGGTCTGTGTCTTCCTATTTTTCTAATCTTAGAAATTCTCTGATCCAAGATGTGTAATTTAGAAAGTTTAGAAAAAGCTGTTTCATATATAACATTGGTTTTACCATATCAGGGGTAGAAATCTCCAAGTGATATGCCCTTTTTTAAAATCTGTACATACCATCTAGGTTCTCAGTTTAGTTTTGATCTGCTCCAGAAGAAATATGCGTAAACAAACAGGAGTGATAAGGATGAACAAAAGTAAAAAACTGGATTGTCTTACTTCGCCTGAGTTTGAGAGTCTAGAATCTGAACTGCATTTTGTTATTATTGGTCTGTCTCTTCCACAAAATTTCTATTGCTTGGTGCTTTATCAATGAATGAGGCCAAATTTGAGAAAGAAGCTAAAGGTTTAGTAACATGAAATAATGAAAATGTTTAAGAACTTTTCCTGCATTATTAGATAATTTCAGCATTGTTTTGCTCTTCTTTTTCTTATCTAGATTAATCAAACCCTCAATGCTATCCTTTTCACTGGCTTATGTATCTTTGTTTTGAGGTTATGAGGTCTTCTTGCATTATTCATTTTGCCTTAAATGAAAGTCCAATTTCTGATGTGTAGTTAGGTTACTTTAGGGTAAAAATCAAAAAATTAGAACAAGTCTAGTGTAAGCTGTGCCACTCATTAGCTGTGTTATTTGCCAATTAACTGAATTTACCTGGGCACCACATTTTCTAAAATTGGGGAGTGTAATAGATTATATCACAAGGATTATCATTCTGCCATTCAATGACCTAATATCTCTGGTGATGCTTCAATAAAAGACAATTTTAAATTACCATTGTAAAGTAACTTGTCAAGAAAATTTTTCCATCAAATGCCAAATTTTAAATCTATAAGATCAATTAAAATGCTGTTTTCTAAAATTATGACTTAAAAATTGTGAGGTGAAGCATTATTTAAACATTTAAAAACTTTTTCTGAACTTCAAATTATTGTATTAAAAAATAAAAAAAACTGATATCTGGGAGCAGATACAAAAGCAGTGATGAATCAGTAACATCTCATTGCTTTTGATTTGATTTGATTTATTATTTTTCTTTTTTGCTGAGGAGGATTTGCCCTGAGCTAACATCCAGTGCCAATCTTCCTCCCTTTTTGCTTGAGGAAGGTTGGCCCTGAACTAACGTCTGTGCCAATCTTCCTTCATTTTTTATGTGGGTTGCTGCCACAGCATGCCTTGCTGAGTGATATAGGTCTGTGCCTGGGATCTGAACCTGCAAAGCTGGGCCATTAAAGCAGATCTCACAGAACTTTAACCACTAGGTGACATGGCCCACCCAAAATCTCTTTGCTTTTAAGTCATTTGCTAACAGTTTTGCTTTTCTATTTTCGTTTTTTTTTTTTTTTTAAAGATTGGCACCTAGGCTAACAGCTGTTGCCAATCTTCCTTTTTTTTTTTAAGGATTGGCATCTGAGCTAACAATTGTTGCCAATCCTTTGTTTTTTCTGCTTTATTTCCCAAACCTCCCCTAGTACACAGTTGTATATCTTAGTTGCACGTCCTTCTAGTTGTGGGATGTGGGACGCCACCTCAACGTGGCCTCACGAGCAGTGCCATGTCTGCGCCCAGGGTCGGAACCCTGGGCCACCACAGCAGAGCACGCGAACTTAACCACTCGGCCACGGAGCTGGCCCCTACTTTTCTATTTTCTTGTTAAAGGAAAGAATTTGTCATTAATCCCTTAATTCAAAAATCAAATCTATCTTAAATCATTCCTAAGATATCTTTACTAGTCAAAATTAATCTTATTCAGCAGCTTATAGCTATATTATATGCCTATGAGAGACAATGAATGTGTGTGTTTACCTAACAACTAGCACGCTGATTATTGACAATGAAAATGATAGATAGAGGAATGGATGTTGGCTACAAGCCTTCTTTAAAATATTAGTTCACAATTCTTTAGCAGAATTTCCTTTTTCTCGTATGACATCAAAGTAAGGGTTTAAAACTTGAAACTTTTCTTAGAATTCATGCTCTGAAGTATTTCTGTTTCTTGTTTTGTTTTGTGGTCACTAACCACAGAGAAATTTGTCTTTTTTACATATGCTGGAAATAATTTACTGCTTTTAGAAATATTAAACCACAAAAAAACCAATATTAAAGAAATATTCTGGGTCTGCCGAAGCCCTCAAAAAGCCAGGAAATTGAGAGTTAATGCAGAAGCTCTGCTCTGGCTCTATGTCCAAGGGACTTTAGGACCTCTGAAGAATGACAGGTAGCGCCCCATCCACATACTTGTAAAAATGTAAAAGGAAAACAATATCAGCAGGATGATGTTGTAGAAAGCACACAGAGTTAGTATAATCTATTTGAGATGCTAATGTTCACGTTTACTTAATATAAAACAGTACTCTTCATAAACACCAATTCTTCTCTAACCTTAATACATGGATGAAAGTCACAAATTCAAAAGACTTCTAAAATGACAATGTAGATTTTTATCTGTGGTATAGATGTATTTAATGGTGTAAACTTGCCACAAATGATATTCTCAAAAGAGTTTTTAGAACTAATAGTCACTTGCATAATCTTTGCTTCTGGTGTATGGGGGGAGCAATACTTTCAAGCCCATCTATTTTACTGATCTCACTTAAGAGACCAGAGATTTAGGCTATTCACACAGATTAGGCCTCAGGAAATAAAGTCTCCTTTATGTACATAACACAGAAAGAAAAGTTCAATGGGTCTAGAGGATATATTTTTTTAAGTGTTAGTTTTCAAACATTACCTCATGTATAATCGTATAGAAACTGAAATTCATAAATCAGTCAAGACAACAAGTTTCTGTCGATGAAAACATGTAATCTGGTTTGTTATTATATTGTATTGATTTTATTTAAATTGCATAACACTTTCCCTCAATAATTTATACTACTTGCTTGTTTCCATTTTAATATTTATTATTTACTGCAGAAAATATATTTTGAATTTTTAATAAGAACATCTATATTAAAAATGGTTTTATTTTTAAAGAAATTATTAAATACCAAATTTATTATCACAATTAAACTTAATTTATAGCAAAATATCTCATTGGATTGAGTACAATATTTTAAATTTTTTAAATCTACAAATATAGAAAGACTGACAGTTCTTGAATTATAGATATACCCTTAATGGTATTATTCAAAGTGCATAGTCACATAACAGTAATAATACACTTTTAAAAGTATTTCTGTTGAGCTGTGATTTTGTCAAAAGCATTAAACAATGATAATTAATTATTGTATTGCTTCATTTACAGCCATGTTATTTGCTTGCTTTGTAAATGAAGAAGAAATGTGGTAAAAACCAAATGTATCAGTTATTTAAAGTAAGCACATTTGGATTCAGAAAAATAAAGATGAATTTCCATAAATTAGAAAACATAGATCGCTTCACTTTTGATTAAGAAAACTAATTTTTGTTTTTTGATGTAAACATTACCTCGTCCCCAAATACAATTTTTTTAATATTAGAACTCTTTCTGTTTAAAAGCAAATTGACTATAAAAATGAGGCATAATGGATGATATATTTAAGAAATACTCATTTCTCAATATACAATTCACTTTATTGAAAACTGATAATTTGCCTGCCTATACTAGTGATTTCTGAAAATACTGGTAAAATAATGAACATTTAGGGAGAAATATTTAGCAATCTGTAAAGCTAGGAGTTAAATTAGTTTTAAACTTCGTTGCATTCTAAAAATAATTTCCAGATTGATTGAATGTTTGTATATTAGTTTAGATCAAAAATTTTGTTTTCTATACTTCAATATGGAAATGTTTAAAACACATTGTTGAATAAAGATTATGCAATTGAGAATTTCCAGACTCAGGAGCTTAATTATGATTTTTCACATTACCTATTCCAAATCATAGATTTGATTTGGTTTCAGTTCATGTGTAAATAAGTGACATTATTCAACCAACTTTTTAACATAATTCCCTCCATAAACGCTGGAAGCACGTTATCAGGGATAAAAATGAGTACATGAACAAAAATTGTCATAATGTACTTAAAAAAATTAAACTTTGTAAGGTTAAAAATTGTGGCTTTACAAAAAGGAGGCATTTTGTCTTTCTATTCTGGACTTAAAGGAGGACATTTGACACATTTATATGGCAAACTTAGCCAATGTTTGGAAATGCTTTGTAGTGGCCAAAAAGCTGTGCATTTCCTTCTGTTGACCTGATTTTTTTTCCTTCCAATAAAGTTAATTAATAGAAGATGCATCAAACTGTATTGTTGCAGATGTGCACGTACTGCCGTGCTAATTGCTCTTATTTTTTTACAATCCAGTCCTGCACATGCTTTAATTTATATTTGCCTGAGTTAGCTTTTTAGTGAATTAGCGGCACTCTGCCACACACTGAATAGTAATGTGCTTGCATCACTGGATTATCTCAGATGCGTTATTGTCTAGAATCCATGCTCCTAATTTCCTTACCACCCACACCCATCTCTTTCCTCTGTTTGGAAGGCTGATTTGTGTTAAGAAGGGACCACCAAGCTATTAACTCTGGGACATAACTAGCATTGTTCATAGAGAGCGGGGCTTATGATCATATCACATTTTAACTCTTCCACCAGCATTATCCTTGTTTCCCCAATGCTTTCAAGAGGCAATAACTCCAAGTGCCTCGCATGGAAATGATAAACTGCCTGTTGTGCCTTTTCTTTGAAGGAGTTCTCCTGCAGAGTATCATATTTAAATAAATTGCCATTGCGTTTAGCAAGCAGTACAATCATGCCCATTGAGGTAGAGTCTTTTGATCATATTTTGTAATGCAATCAAGGATCACATGAGGATTCTCGAACAGGCCAGCCTTGCTGTATGCTAAATAGGCGACAGGAGAAAGAAAACATTAATTGTCCTGAATCCCACTGACATAACAAAGCACACCTGTGTCCCAGATAGTACGGCCCCTAAGGCAGTGGGGTTACATACATGACCAGAGTAACTCTTTTCTCTTGATTGATCAGTAATTTCAATCAAACTACCAGACTAAAAAAAGTTGATGATATATTCAAATTGTCAAAAAAGGTCAAATATGTGCACATAAGAACAGCACTTATGTTCTTTTATGTAATGGAACACACTAGATGGGGAGCAGGATACCTGGGTTCTAGGTCCACCTAGTTGCTGATTGAGTCAGTTGATATCTCTGCCACTAGTGTCCACTCTCCCACACCCTCTCAGAAATCAGTAAGACCAGGGCAATAACTGCCCGCTTACTGAGACAGTTGTCTTGAGGATTACACGAGAGAATGATTAAGAGGAACTTTAGAAATATAAAGCACTTTACAAATGTTCTATTCTGATAACTGTATGGATATGTATGGCACAGACTGTATATGAATAGTGTTCGTTCTCATTACCTCTGTGCAAACGTTTTTATAGTATAATCTTTCTTGCAAAAAGGACCTGGGGACCTTTCATCTACCAGCGATACAGGGTCACTAGTAGGGAATCGCTAACTGACAGAATAATTGAGGAAACTTGGGGACACTATTGAACTTCAGTTAATGGACTGAAAAAAGAGGCGGCAGCAAATGTGGAAGTGGGGGCTTGTAAGGAATTTCCTGCTCTACTGCTCCAGCATTCCGACTTTCTGCTAAACTCTAAGATATCAATGAGAAAGAACTAGCCAATCCCATCCCAAATCATTTCCTGCTGACAGATATTGTTAAGTAACCTATTACCCTCTCTGCCTTTTTGTTTTTCTTTTATTTAATGGCACAGGAGAGAGAAATGAAAAATTGAGGATGTAATTAATAAACATAGATTTTTTTTCAATCTCCACGAAGATAGTTTTGCAGTTCAGATTTCTCTTTCCCTGCAAGAATAGGATATATCTTTTATATTACATTCAAATGAGATCTCAAAAATCAAAATGGAAATGTCTTGTTTTTTCCAGAACATTTCTCCTCTTTTGTAAAGAAGACATGGAGAGCTAGTCCCAGTCTGATACCTTACCTTTCTGCCAAAAGGGGAAAAAACCAAGGGGATTGGACTGGAAAAGCACATCTTTGGTCCTAGAGGGTGAGGAGTGAGGCTTTTTCGTAAGTGTTGAACAATGTTAATAATTCTACGCCTTATTATGAACTGAAGTCAAATAACTTGAGAAAATAAATAACCGAGAAGGCAAATGGGGGAAATGGTTTTCATACTGCATTGGAGCCTGTATGAGTTAGCTAGGGCTGCTGTAACAGAGGATCACAAACTGTTCTTAAACAAGAAAAATTTATTTTCTCACAACTCTGAAGGCTAGAAGTACCAGATCCAGATGTCGCAGGGTTGGTTTCTCCCGAGCACTCTCTCCTTGCTTGCAGGTGGCCCTCTTCCCCTGCTCTTCACGTTGTCTTTCTTCTGTGGGTTTTTCTATCTTAATCTCTTCTTTTTTATTATTTTTTTAATCGAGGTATAATGGACGTATGAAATTATATTAGCTTCAGGTGTACAACATAATGCTTCGATAGCTGTGTACATTGCAAAATCACCACCACGCTAAGTCTAGTTAACATCCATCACCACACATAGTTAACAAAAATATTTTTTTCTTACGGCAAAAACTTTAAAGATCTACTCCCAGCAACTTTCAAATATGCAATACAGTATTATTAACTGTAGTCACCATGCTGTACATTACACGCCCAAGACTTATTTATTTTATAACTGGAAGTTTGTACGTGTTGACCACTGTCACTAGTTTCTCTCACCCCACGACCTCTACCTCTGGCAACCACCAATCTGTTCTCTGTATTTATAGGCTTGTTCTTTTTGTTTTTGTTTCTGTTTTGTTTTGTTGTTAGCTTCCACATATAAGTGAGATCATACGGTATTTGTCTCTCTCTGTCTGACTTAGCATAAGGTGCTCTAGGTCCATCCATGTTGTTGCAAATGCAAATGGCAAGATTTCATTCTTTTTCATGAATGAATAATATTCCACCAATTCATCAATAAACACTTAGGTTGTTTCTAATCTTTTCTTCTTATAAGGACATCAGTCATTGGATTACGGCCCACCCTAATGAACTTATTTTTAAAAACCTGTCTCCAAATACAGTCACATTATGTAGACATTGGGAATTCAACATACAAATTTTGGGAGGATGCAATTCAGCCCATCACAGAGACCTTTTTGTCTGAAGAGTATTGAAAAACTCTACCTCAAATACCCTGAGGAAGAAATCTCTTCCCTCAATTTTTACTGACATTGCAGAAAACTTAAAACACATTCAATTTATAATGCTGACAATTCAGGTGGTGTTTCCAGGAGAGGTATTGACAAGGCTTTTGGATTAAAAGAAAAATCTAGCTGAAATAATTAAGCAAAAACCGAATTAAAATCAGAAGTGGCTACCCAAGATGTGATAGAATTTAAACAATCTAAGAATCATTTTTTTCATTGTATAAAGGGAGAACTACTTCAAGTATCTGTTCTTTCTTAGATTGATCCACACAAATAATCCACGGCCCCGTCTATAGCCTTGCCTTATATTTCCCTGTAACCTTTGTTTCTTGCCTCTCCAACCCAGTAGCTCTGCCCTTTTCATCCCTGCCCACCCCCCCCAACATTCCACAAACATAAATTTTATGAGGATAGAACATTGTCTGTTTTGGTCACCTGTGTAATCCCAGTGATAGCCATACAATGAAAGCTGTGTAAATATTCCATGAATAAGTAGTAAGGTTGTTGTTAGACATCAGGAGCAAGGAATTTAGAACTCCAAATTACTCTCTGTTGCATCTTGTACTCTGTATATTGCAGGAGCAACAAAAAATATCTGGTTTGGGGCCAGCCCAGGGGCACGTAGTGGTTAAGTTCGCATGCTCCACTTTGGCAGCCTGGGGTTCGCAGGTTCTGATCCCTGGTGTGGACCTACAAACCACTCATCAAGCCATGCTGTGGTGGTGTCCAATATACAAAATAGAGGAAGATTGCACAGATGTTAGCTCAGAGACAATCTTCCTCAAGTAAAGAGAGGAAGATTGGCAACAGATGTTAGCTCACAGCCAAGCTTCCTCACCAAAAAGAAAAAAACCCAAAAAATATCTGGGTCTCCTATCCAAATCCAAAGTGTTTCACTAAAGCAGTTCTTTATAGAAGACTTCAAAAACTCTGGTAGCAGCCTCAGTCAGATCAAAGAACACCTTGATTAGTAAACATCCTTGTGAGCAAATCAGTTCATCAGATAAATAATCAGTTGTTTATAAGTTAGCGTACATATTAGGCCTGTATATATTATCACTAATTCTTAAAGTAACTCACAGTGATATAGATAATCCCTATTTTATAAATAAGGTGATAAAGTTCAGAAAGGTTGAGTAATTTACCAAGCATTTCACAGCTTTTAACTGACAGAAGTAAGATTTCAATTTAAGTTTGTCAGGTTCAAAGCCCCGTGACTTCACCTCTACCTAACTTTGTGTGAGTCAAAATGGCCACTCTAATGGGGTTGGGGACACACAGCTAATTGCAACCTGATAATATTTTTAAATATCCTGCCTTTTTGGAAGGGAAAAAAAATTGTCGAAATGCTATTTTCCTTCTCAGTGAAATCACACAAAATATTGGCTTGTTTTTGTAATTATAGCATGCATAATCAAAAGCTGGGTGGTATTTTCTGAAAAAGAAGAAAAATCATCCATCTTTTCTCAACTGATTTTCTCATAACTTGACTTCAACTAACCTTATTAATCAGGACAATGAAAAAAAAATTCACAAGGCCCATGAGTCAGCCCATTTCAGATTCTCAGTGTCAGCACATGGCCTCAAGGCCCAAATGCAGTATTTTCACACGATGCGTCTTTGGCTATTTATTATAGGGGAGGCGGGAGAAGATGAAGCATCCGAGCAGGAATGCAGTTCACTGTCTTCAACCCCAAAGGCAACTTGGCAGTTTTGGGCTTGGTGCCCACATTGTTAAAGCTGCGTCTGTTCTCAAGTCTCTAGAAGGGCTTTTAAAAAATATTTGAAATATTCTTGTTTCTTCATATCCCCTTCTCGTTCTCCAGAGGAATTGTTTAAATCATATGATTGATCTAATTTTAGGCAGCTACTCTGCTACAACTCTTCAGCAGCGAGACGTGCTTTCTTTTAACTTTATGGCACTTTATACAGGACCCTTTAGTCACGTTTATGTAATTTCGATCAAGCTGCAATTCTAGAGTCTCATCTATTATTTAAATGCTTTCTAAATTAAATATTGTGTATATGACTGAAAGCCTTTCTTCCCAGCCATAAGAATAATAAGTTCTAAAAATAAACTAAGTCAATTTTCTTTTCCCTCCATATTTAATCCTAGTGATTGGATTTTAATACAAGGTAGAAAAAAATATATTTGGGACCCATGTATATACTCACTGTATAGAGAAGGCCTCCAGGAATGGTTGGTGAATTGAACTGATATGCCGGCTGTGTCTCTTGTTCACTTGTCCCAGATCCCCCTTTCACTGGCACGTATTGATGAGGCCCTTGACCTCCAAATTCAGCTCCTTTGATTCAAATCTTTCTTGTGGCTGCTTAGCAATATGATGTTTTCCAAGGTGCTCAATCCCTCTACTCTCAGTTTTTCACGTTTTTCAAGTGGGCAATAATGGTATGTGTCTCAAGAGGATGTGCAAGTTAAATAGGCTTATCTATGTAAAGGATTTACACCAATGTCTGTCATACTGCCTAATAACTGTTCAGTCTTGTTATTATTGTGATTATTATTTTCATCACAGAAGACACACAAAAAAATCACTCTTAGCTTTTGAGGAAAGGGAGAAAAGCTATTTCTCTGAACTTTTCTCCTCACATTTCTGTGCCTGTTTGAAGCTGAGAACCCCTCAGCTTTCTAACACCAATATGGCTGCCGCACAATTAATAGTAGAAACTTGCTACCCCAAATCTGAATTTGTTAGTAGCCTTGCCCATACTTTAAATCTTTTCCCAGTCATACTCACAAATGCAAAAGTGTGTGTAAGTGAACATGTGTGCAGTGAGCATTGAAGATTGGACCTCCACTTCTAAAAACTGTAGTTCCCTGGGATGACTGCTTTTCCCTTCACCTCTTCCCCTTCCCTCCATAAATCTCCTTTACTTGCTGTGACTCAGGAGCAGTTGAGGTAAGAATGGCTATTCCTCAGATCAGGAAGGGTATAAAACTATTTCTGACTTCATAATAATAGGAAGGTTTCTATTGGAGCAGAGGAGGAGCTAGGCTGGGTTTCCTATCTGACATCTAGGACCAAGCATAATCCTATAATATTTTATGTGATTATTTTGAAAGACTTTTTTCTTAAGAACTTTACTGACTACTCAAGGTTTTAAGGCTAACAAAATAGAAAACCCTATTTCCTTGGTTACTGACCACACAGTCACTAACAAGTTAGTTTCTGGTTTTATTTAAGAATGAAATGCCTTGGCAAGTTTTTGCAAAGAGTTTTGGAATTGTTGCCATTGGATGTAGACATAGGGGAATAGGAAAATGGAAAGATCTGAAATATATCTTGCATATCACTCTTTGCAAGCCATGCTACTTCTTTTGACAATACTCATGCTACTTATATGTATTCAAACACAATCAACAACAAGAAAAACCTGGAGAGTATAGTAAACTTTTCTGATTGAGGGCAATTAGCACATCATTTTATGTCTTGAGGGTAATGCCATGCTTGCTACTCTGAGAAATGGCTGGAAGAGCATGGAGCACATGCTCCATAGAGGAACATAGGAGAGTTATTCCACGGTACATGTTCAATACTGTCTGTCTTGGGGATTTGAGGCAGCTGGTGGCTCCTAAATACCCGAGTCAGTATCTTGGCTTCAGTTCATTTCTACAAGTAAACATCAGATTTATAACTGTATCACCTTTTTTCTCTTCCCCACTGAGCACTAAAATCACTGTCCCCTGTCCACAGTATACTTTAGTTTTATTATTCTCCCACAGACATAACTCATATAAGGGGGCTAGTAGAGGATCACTGAGTGAGACTAAGTCAGCAAAAGCACTCACCGTGACTGTCCCTCCTGCTCTAGTGGGTACCCATCTGGCAGCCCGTCTTACCCCCCACTGATGCCCCAGCCCCAGAAAACAGAACTAGTGTAAAGCATGTTTTGGGTGCTAGGTATTACTTTACATATGGCTAAAAACTCCAGGCATTTGAACTTGCTATCTTGCTCATCAGTGTTACATGTAATCTGCTTCATCATTTAAGTCAGAGGAAGTAATATGTTCCGCATTTTTACAAAATGTAGGACTCCCTTGCAGTTCCTGAGATCTGAGTTTGGAACTGGAAATGAACCTTTCCAGAACTAAGTTAAAACTAATGTTGTCAAGCACAACATCATGTTCAGAGGGGAAAAAAAGAACATCCAACCCAGGTTCACCAAATAAAAGTTTTATCAGCCCCCTTAGTCATCAAATGCCTCTTTAGGAACCATGTTGACGAATTACATGTAAATGAACCAGAAACAGAGGTAATATTAACACAAGGCTTCAAAGGGAGAAATATTTGGTCATATGTTCTTTCAAATTTTCTAAATATTGTTCAATTCTACAACCAATATGTTGAAAACATGTTTTTTACAGCTTTATTAAGCTGTAATTCACATACCATACAGTTTATTCATTTAATGTGTACAAGCCAATGATTTTTAGTATATTCAAAAATATACGCAAGAACTACCACAGTCAGTTTTAGAACATTTTCATCACTTCAGAAAGAAACCACATATTTAGCTGTCACCTGCTTATGCCCCAATATCCCTCAGCTCTAAGAAACTGCCAGTCTACTTTCTGTCTTTATTGATTTGCCTTTATTGGACATTTCACATAAGTGGAATCATGTGACATGTACTTTTTTGTGACTAGCTTCTTTCATTTAGCATAATGTTTTCAGGGTTCATCAAAGTTGTAGCTTGTTTTAATATTTCACTCATTTTTGTGGCCAAATAATATCCCATTGTATGGATATGCCACATTGTGTTTACCCATTCATCAGCTGATGGAAATTTGAGTTCTTTCCACTTTTTGGCTATTATAAGTAATTCTACTCTAAACATTCATCTACAAGTCTTAGTTTGGACAAATATTTCGTTTCTCTTAGGACTATAGTTGGGAGTGGGATTACTGAGTCATATAATAACTATGTTTAACTATTTGAACAAATGCCAGAGTATTTTCCAAATTGGCCTCATCATTTTACATTCTCATCAGCAGTGCAGGAGAGTTCCAATTTTTCCACGTTCTTGTCAACACTTGTTGTTATCTGACTTTTTGATTCTAGACATTCTAGTGGGTATGAAGTAATATCTCATTGCAGGTTTGATTTGCATTTCACTTGTGGCTAATGATGTCAAGCATCTTTTCATGTACTTACTGGCCATTTGTAGTTAATCTTCTTTGGGGAGCTGTGTATTCAGATCCTTTGCCGATTTTTAAATTGGGTTATTTTTGTTTTTGTTATTGATTTGAATGTGTTCTTTGAATGTTGTAGATACAAGTCCCTTATCACATATATGATTAGCAGATTTTTCTCCATTCTATGGGTTATTTTCTGCTTCTTGATAGTGTCCTTGAAGCACAAGAGCTTCACATTTTGATGAAATCGAATTTATCTATTTTTGTTGTTGTTGTTCATGCTTTTAGTGTCATATCTACAATTCATTGTCAAATCTCAGGTCATGAAGATTTATGTCTGTTTTCTTCTGAGAGTTTTATAGTTTTAGCTCTTACATTTAGGTCTTTGATCCATTTTGAGTTAATTTTTGTATAAATTGTGAGGTAAGTGTCCAACTTCATTATTTTGCATGTGGCTATCAAGTTGTCCCAGCACCATTTGCCAAAAGAACTATATCCTCATTGAATAGTCTTGGAACCCTTGCTGAAAGTCAGTTGGCTGTGGACATATGGGTTTATTTCTGGACTCTCAATTCTATTCATTTGATCTATATGTCTGTCCTTATGCCAGCACCACCTGCCTCGATTAATGTTACTTTATAGTAAGTTTTGAAGTTGAGAAACGTGAATCCTCCTAATTTATCTTTTTTTCAAGATTGTTTTGTGTGTTTTCAATCCCTTGAATTTCCATATAAATTTTACAGTCAACTTGTCAATTTCTACAAAGAAGTTAGCTGGGATTCTAAGAGGGTGTGCATTGAATTGATACATCAATTTGGGGAGTATTGCCATCTTAACACTATTAAGTCTTCCAATCCATGAACATGGGGGTTTTTTTCCATTTATGTGGATATTTTTAATTTCTTTAAACAATGTTTTATAGTTTTCAGAATAAGTTTTGTACTTCTTTTGCTAAATTTATTCCTAAACATTTTATTACATTTGATGCTACTGTAAATTGAATTTTTCTTAATTTCATTTTCAGATTGTTCATTGCAAGTGTATGGAAACACTGTTGATTTTTGTATGTTGATCCTGCAACCTTGCTGAACTCATTTATTAGTTCTACCAGTTTTTTGTTTGTTTGTTGTTTTAGTAAATTCCTTAGAATTTTCTGTAGACAAGGTCTGGATGCCTTTTATTTCTTCTTTTTTTTTCTTAAAGATTGACACCTGAGCTAACATCTGTTGCCAATCTTCTTCTCTTTTTTTTTTTTTAATTCTTCTCCCCAAAGCCCCCCACTACATAGTTGTATATTCTAGTTGTGAGTGCCTCTGGTTGTGCTATGTGGGATGCCGCCTCAGCATGGCTTGATGAGCAGTGCCAAGTTTGCACCCAGGATCCAAACTAGCAAAACCCTTGGCTGCCAAAGTGGAGCACACAAACTTAACCACTCAGCCACAGGGCCAGCCCCCCACTTTTATTTCTTTATAGTACCTTATTGCCCTGGATCCTCCAGTATAATTTTGAGTGGAAGAGGTGAGAGTGCATCCTTATCTTATCCCTGATAGTAGAGGGGAAAGAATCTTGTCTTTCATCATTAAGCATTGTGGTAGCTGTGGATTTTTTGTAGATGCCCTTTATCAGGTTGAGAAAATTCCCTTCTATTCCTAGTTCATTGCATGTTTTTATCATGAAAGGGTGTTGGATTTTATCAAATGCTTTTTCTGAGTCTGTTGAGATAATAATGTGGTTTTTATTTTTTATTCTGTTGATATAGTGTATTACATTATTTGACTTTCAGATACTAAACCAACTTTGCATTTCTGGGATAAATCACACTTTGTCATGGTGTATAAGTCTTCTTATATGTTGCTAGATGGCTAGCATTTTGTTGAGGATTTTTGCATCCATATTCATAAGAGATACAAGTCTATAGTTTTCTTATAATTGTCTGGTTTTGGTATCAGGATAATAATGGCTTCATAGACTGAAATGGGAGGTCTTCTCTCTTCATCCATTGTTTGGAGGAGTTTATGAAAAATTGATATTAGTTCTTCTTTAAATGTTTGGTAGAATTCAGCACTGAAGCCATCTGAGCCTGCACTTTTCATTGTGGATAATTTTTATTTTTTATTTTTTTTTGGTGAGGAAGATTGGCCTTGAGCTAACATCTGTGGCAGTCTTCCTCTATTTTGTATATGGGATGCAACCACAGCATGGCTTGATGAGCAGTGTGTAGGTCTGCACTCGGGATCCGAACCCATGAATACCAGGCCACGAAAGCAGAGTGCGCACCCTCAACCACTACACCACCGAGCCAGCCCTTGTGGATAAATTTTTGATTACTAATTCAATCTCTTTACTGGTTATAGTTCTATTCAGGTTGTGTATTCTTGAGTCAATTTTGGTAGTTTGTGTCTGTCTAGGAATTTGTCTACCTTATCTTTGTTATCTAATGTATTAACGTACAATTGTTCATAATATTCCTTTATAATTGTTTTTTTCTTTCTGTAAGGTCAGTAGTGATGTCCTGTCTTTCATTTCTGATTCTACTAATTTTACTTCTCAAAATTTTTTCTTGGTCAACATAGGTAAAGCTTTGTCAATCTTGTTGATCTTTCCAAAGAACCTGCTTTTGATTTCATTGATTATTCTATTCTCTCATTAATTTCCTCTCTAATCTTTATTGTTTCTTCTGCTTACTTTAGGTTTAGTTCACTCTTCTTTTTCCAGTGTCTTGAAGCTGGGGGATGGAGGTTAGATAGTTAACTTATCTTCCTTCTTTTTTAATGTAGGCATTTATAGGTATAAATTTCCCTGTAAGCACTGCTTTAGATGTGTCCCATTAGTTCTGGTATGTGTGTCTTCATTTGTATGCATCTCAAAGCATTTCTTAATTTCTCTTTTGATTTTTTCTTTGACTCATTGATGAATCGACTGTGTTGTTTAATTTTCACGTGTTTGTGAATTTTCTAAATTTCTCCTTATAATTGATTTCTATTTTCATTCCACTGTGGTCAGAGAACATACTTTATATTATTTCTATCCTTTCAAATTTATTGAGGTTTGTTCTATGGCCGAACATATGGTCCATCCTGAAGTGTTCCATGTGAACTTGAGAAGAATGTATATTCTGCTGTTGTTGGGTGGAGTGTTCTATAAATGTATGTTAGGTCTAATTGGTTTATAGTTTCAAGTCTTCTATTTCCTTATTCTGCCTACTTGTTCTATCCATTATTGAAAGTGGGATGTTGAAGTCTCTAACTGTTATTGTTGAGTTTTCTATTTCTCCCTTCGTTTTTGTCAAGCTTTGCTTCACGTGTTTTGGTAGACTCTTATTAGGTGCATGTATGTTTATAATTGTTTCATCTTCCCAGTGGTTTCACCCTCTTATAATTATAAAATTTCTCTCTTTATCTCTAGTAATGTTTTTTGTTTTACAGCCTATTTTGGCTGATATTATTATAGCCACTCCAGCTTTCTTGTGGTTGCTGTTTGCATGATATACCTTTTTCCATCCCTTTACTTTCAATCTATTTATATCTTTGAACCTAATATGTGTATCCTGTATACAACACATAGTTCGATTTGGAATTTTTTTGAATCCAGTCTGACAATTTCTGACTTTTGGTTCGGTTGTTTAATCCACTCACATTTAAAGTTATCATTGATATAGTTGAATTTTCATCTCCAATTTACTATTTTTTTCTTTATGTCTCATATCTCTTTTGTTCTTGTCTTCCTTCACTGCTTTCTTTTGAATTAAGTGAATATTTTCTAATATATCATTTTAATTACTTTAATGATTTTTTCACTATATTTTTAAAAATTAGTACCTGAGTGATTGCTTTTAAGGTTTACTTTATACATCTTAACTCCTCAGAATCGGATTTATGCTAACTTAATTTTTGTGAGATATAGAAACATCACTCCTATAGTGCCCTATTTTCTTTCCTCCCTTTCAGTGATATTGTTTTTACAGATATTATGTCTATAAATGTTATAAATTGAGCAATATATTGTTATAATTATTACATCATATAATTTTATGACTTTTGAAGGAGCCGAGAGAAGACTAAGAATGTGATGCTGTGATGATGAGCAGAGTTTTAAAGGCTCTATAGGGATGAGTCTTTTATCTTGCTCTGATCATGAGCTGATTTTCAGAGTGCCATTTTATCCTTCGAGCAGCACTACTGTGGTTGCCTCAATGTTGTTACCGCTTAATTGCTTTATATCTCATATTGTGTGGCTTCCAACAGCAGAGACTTCGATGCCAAGAGGGACTTAACCCATTCAAAAGCCTTCTAATAATGATGGGTTCAAATGCATAATGCACCTAATCACCAGCTCTGAATTAGTTCCTCAACCAGTTATCTTTTTGTGGATAAAAAATGTAATAGAAATTGAGACGTTACAGGAAGCCTTGGATTTTTATTTATTTACTTTTTGCTTTTGATGGAATGAGAATATCAAGCAAAGTTTGAAATCTATCTTGCGCTTTCATGAAGTAGTGTAAAAGGTAACAGCACATGTTCTGTTTTCTGATTTTCCATCTTTCCCTCTTAACTATCTATACAATTTATGACACCTTTCAAATATTATTGTTTTTATCTTTCCTCATCTTGAGAGATTATGTCTTGTTCATCTTGGTTCCTCTAAAACCTAGAATAGTCACTAGCACATAGCAGATGCTCAGAAATTGTGTGTTAAATATTATGAGCACTTTAGATATTGATTCTTAAAGATGCAAGATTCTTAAAGATTCTTAAAGATAAAGATCTTAAAGAGGTTTCCTCTTTGGAGGTTTTGTGCAATCCCCAATTTTATCCAAGAGTGATCTTATTTGAGAAAGCGCAAGATGCTGCTGCTATTTGACAGCTTCTAGTAATCTCATTCATGTGATGATTATGATCTTAAAGAAGCCAAGTGTGCCTACACAAAGTTGATTCTGTTTGTATTTGGTGTCCACTTGTAGTAAGAAGCATAAATGTGCAGACTGTCTGCTCAGCCTTCACTGTATGAGGAAGCAAAGGAACAGGTAAATTATTAGGTAGGAAGAATGGTCAATCTAGGGATGTGTCCTAGGGTTCTGTAGTCAGGGCAGAGAATCAGACAGAATGCCTAACAACTAAAGTTATGAAGAGTGGGGTGATAATGGTGACAATGGGTGCAGATAGCAAGCAGTGAAGTTCACCACTGAGGGAATTGAGCACTTGCCTCAATCTGTTCATAAAGCTTCCATCTCTCCAAAGAACAGAAGCTGTATGAACAGATTGAGGCAGATGACTGAATACTGAGGCCAGAAAGAGGTATGGGTTTAGGATGTAGGTTTTAACCAGTACCTGGCATGTGTTTTGAAAACATCAACAGGAGCATAAAGGAACAATTTACATTACAGGTATCATAAAATTTTGCTTTTTATATTTCTGATATTTAATGAACTGGTCTTGTTTTATAGTCACTTTTCTTGGGAGGCAGAAGAAAATCAACAGTTAGGTGGTCCTTCTAGATGCGTTTATTAATGTATTCAACTCAACAAGCAGAACAGATTCGTGGTTTAGATATTTTTTTATGTCCATTTTAGAGGCAAGGAAAGTTAAGTTCAACAAATTTAAATAAAGTGGTCAAAGTCACATAGCTAGGCAGTAGTAGAGTTCAGATTTACGTGACTCTGTTACACTACAGATGACAAAAATAGGGAATTCAGAGACTTCAGCTTCTACCATGAAAGAATAATCAGGCCCAGTTTTGCCTTACTGCTGTAAACAACTAGAAAGCTGGACAAAATATATGAAAGCATAATTTTCAGATGTTGGGCAGCAGACAGTACAGGACTGTGATCTTTGAGAGAAGAGAAACAAAATGAACCTTAGACTGTGCCAACTTTCAACCTGAAGAAATTTTCTGAACCATGCGGCAGGGAGGAGGAACCCAAGGAGAGAACAATAGTCTTACTGAGTAGAGGAAAAAGAGATCAGGGTTCTGGGAGGCTGAGGCAACTGAAAGTACAAAATACCAGAAAGGAGAGAGCTAAATAGAAATGGAGCATAAGAATCTGCATAGGGGTGTCTGGAGTCTGTGACTGATGACTAAACCATGCATGCATAGGATGGAGCTTCATGAGGTCGGGCTAAGAACTACTGGGGAGCTGTAAGATGAACAATGCCTAGAGCTCACATGGGAACGGGGGATATTTGAGTTTCAACTAGCCAGGCACCTTGTTGAATACCTCAGGCATTCAGTACTAAATATTAAAATACACTGCCTTAATAGTAAAGCTAAACTAGATGTAGAGTAAAGGAGTAGAGTAAACCAGATCTGCTCTAATATAACTTAAAACTAAGCTTTGAAATAATCGAGCTGATCTGAAAGTAACTTAACTGCCAAGCAAAACAAAGTTCAATTTAAAGGAGGACAACAAAATTTAATCAGTAACATAATACTTACAATGGGAGGGAGAAATAGAAGCATAAAGCTGTAAAGCTTTATTTTTTATGTGATGTGGTAAAATATTACTTGGTGATAGACTGCAACATGTTAAAATGCGTATTGTAAACTCTTGAATAACTGTTAAAAAACAATCAAAACAGAACAAAAACCTTGGCATCAAATTTAAGCAAAAAAAACCAGAAAACAAAAATAAAATATGTGTAGCTATTGAGACAAATATACACATTATTTTGAAAACTAGAAAATACTTAAGGCAAGAAAATAGAAAAAAAAGGAATAAATGAATAAATAACAGATAAGAAAAATAGAAAAGGTGACAGACTTAAACCCAATCATATTGGTAATTACATTAGTTGGAAATATCTAAACATTCTAATTAAAAGGCAGAGATTCTAAGAATGAATTAAATATATAATCCCAACTATAATGCAGCCTATAAGAGATGGCATATGATATATGAAGATATTATAATACATAAAATAAATGTATTATTGTATATACTATATATGGATGTTAAAAGTAAAAGGATGAGAAAAGATACATCATGCCAACACTTAAGAACTGTAGTGATTATATTAATATCTAATGAAGTAGACTTAATGACAAGGACTATTATCGGGATCAAGAGGGGCTACTTTATAATAATGAGTTAATAATCCATGAAGAAGATAATTCAAAATGTATTTGCACCCAATAACACAGCTTCAACATATCTGCTTCAGCTACCGACAGAAGTGAAAGGGGAAATACACAAACGCACAGTTATATTTGAAAATGTCAGTAGTTTATATTCGAAGTACACAGAAAATCAATAAAGATATAGAAAACTTGAAAAACACTATCAACCAACTAATTGATGATTATAAAACATAGTAACCAGGAACATTAGAGTATACATTCTTTTCGAGAGCATATGGAACATTCACCAAAATAGACCTTATTCTCAGCCATAAACCCAGTCTCAAAAATGTCAAAGAATTGAAATCATACAGATTGAGTACTTAATTCCTACAACAATGAAATTAAATTGAAAATGAATAAAAGAAATTCATTGTTAAAGTACCCAAATATTTGAAAATTAAACAATATTCTTCTAAATAACTCCATAGGTCAAAGAACAAATCACAAGAGAAATTAGAAAATATTGTATGAAAACACAACATATAAAAATTTGTGAGATACCACTAAAGTAACGTTTGGAGGAAAATTTCAATTTTTAAATGCTTATTTTAGTAAAGGAGAAAGGTCTAAAAATCCATGATCCAAGCATCCACCTAAGGAAGACAAGAAAAAGAAAAGCAAACTCCAAATTAAGTAGCAGAAAGAAAGCAAGAAAGAATATCTACAATATGGAGAAGATCAATGAACCAGAAAGCATGCAGTGTTTTTGATTTCTAGTGCTTTCTTTTGTTCTTTCTTAGAGTTTCTTTCTCTTTGCTTATATTACCGAGCTGCCCTTGCATGTTGCCTGCTTTTTCCACTAGAATTCTTATGTATTAATTATATTTATGTTAAATTCTCTGCTCAGTTTGATAATTCAAAATCCGCGTCATATCTGAGTTGGGTTCTGATGCTTGCTTTATCTCTTCAGACTGTGGATTTTTAGCCTTTTAAGCATGCCTTGTGACTTTTGTTGTTGAAATTGGGATATGATGTATCCAGTAATAGGAACTTTAGTGTGAGGTAAATAGGCCTTTAACGTGAGGTTTTAAGTTAACATTAAACACATCCCAACTAGGAGTTGTCCTTTCTTTTCTTCCCTGTTGACTTTGGGCTTCCGGAAGTACTCCTCAGAGAGAGTTTATGTCTTGCAGCTTGTTCAGCTGTAATCTTCTATTATACCGGAGCCCTGTTATATGGTGGTAGGTGTTGAGGGAGGGAAAGTGTTCTATAATCTAGTGATTAAATCAGTCTTTCAGTGGGCCTGTGACCCTGAGCTGTGATCGTCACAAATGTTTCTTAGCTGTTCCTCTTCTCCCTTAGGTTAGACAAGAAGTCTAAAGGGGGATGGAGTGGGAGAAATGCCCTTTCCTCAGGTGGGGTCAGGCTCTGGAAAAGTCTTTTCCCCGGGAGAGTAGGGACAGTAGACCTTTGTTATGGAGAACACTGAGAGTATATTTCGTAATGATGAACCTTCATCTTCCCTGCCAGAGCCACAGAAGGATCTTTCTCTGCTCTTCACTCTGAGAACTTGGTGGAGTTCCTGGATGTAAGCCCATAAAAGTGTGAGAGACCCCGAAAAACTGCAGCCCACAGGAGTTTCTCACCCTCACACTAGTCCACACTCAGCCTCCAACAATTCATCAAAATTGTCATTTAAGTGTTACTACCAGCTTATGACTCCACTGGCCTCTTTTTCAGATAAGTAGATCTTAGCTGTGATGTTCTAGATTCAGCTGTCTCTCTGGATTCAGGGTGGTGATTTGCCCTTAGACCTCAGTTCTCCAGTGGGCCCAAGAAAAGTCATTGATTTCCAGCTCATTTAGTTTATTTTTTCTTGTTTTAATGATGGGAGTGATGCCTTCAATTTCTACATTTTGCAGATGAAACCAAATCTCATCCATCGAATTTTTTATTTTTGTTATTGTAATTTTGAGTTCTAAAATTTCTATTTGATTCTTCTTTATATATTCTATTTCTTTGCTGAGATTTTCTGTGTTTCATTTGTTTCAAATGTATTTGTAATTGCTCATTGAAGCATTTTAATGATGGCTGCTTGAAACTTCTCGTCAGATAATTCCAACATCTGTGTGATCTTGGTGTTGATTGTCTTGTCTCATTCAGTTTGAGATGTTCCTGATTCTTCGCATGACACATGAGTTTTGATTGAAATATGAAGATTTGGGGTAGTATGTTACAAGACTCTGGATCTTGTTTAAGTCTTATATTTTAGCAGGCCTCCTCTGACACCACTCCATTGGATGAAGGAAGGTGCCACATCATTACTGCCAGATGGCAGTGGAAACCAGATTCTTCACTTGGCCTCCATTGACATCAATGGATAGGGATAAGGGATCCCCAATAGGCATTTGCTTTATATCGCTCTGGCCATTCCTTGGGTCCTGATGTCAGTAGTTGGTCTATCTTCTTCTCTCCACCTTCTTATGTTTGTTTAACATATAACATCCAGGCTTTCTAACTGTACTTGGTGTGAAGAATAGGGAAAAGTACACTTGTTACATATTCCTGAAAACAAAAGTCCCTGACTCTTTTATGACTCCAGTAATACTCCAATATTGGAAGCACACAAAGATATTGTAAGAAAAGAAAATTACAGGCTAATATCCCTTATGAACATAGACGCAAAAATCCTTTACAAAATATTAGCAAATTTATTCCAGCAAATATAGAAAATATAATACACCATGCCTGAGGAAGGCAAAGTTGATTTAACATTTGAAAAATTAATCAATGCAATTCACTATATTAATAGACTAAAAAGGAAAACCTTATGGTCATCTCAAAATATGCAAAAAAAGAACACTTGAAAAAATTCAACACTACTGAAGGTAATAACCTTCAGCAGATTAGAAATGTTCAGGAACGTCTTCAATATGATAAAGGGCATCTATTACAAAGCTATAGCTACTATCATACCTGCTGTTCAATGACTGAATATTTTCCCTCTTAAGATTCGGCACTAGGCAAGAATTTCTGCCATTACCAATTCTATTCAACGTTATACTGGTTGTCTTAGATATTGCTGCAAAGGTGTTTAGAGTAAAGAAACACCACTAAGAAAATTAAAAAGCAAGCCACTGACTGAGAGGAAATATTCACAATACATATATCTTACAAAACACTTGTATTTAGCATATGTAAAGAACTTTCACAAATCAATAAGCAAAAGAAACATCAACTTGAAAAAAAATGGAAAAGAGATTTAAATAAATACTTCAAAAAAAAAGATTTACAATTGAAAACAAGTACAAGAAAAGATACTGAACTTTATTAGTTATCAAGGAAATGCAAATTAAGGCCCCAATAAGACACCCTACTTACCCACTAGAATGGCAAAATTTAGAAAGACTGACACTAAAAAGTGTTGGTAAAAATGTGAAGCAACTGGAACTCTCATATATCATAATTGAGACTACAACTGATATAATTACTTCAGGAAATAGTTTGGTAGTTTCTTTTAGAGCTAATTGTTCTCCTACTATATGACCCATCAATTCTATTCCTAGGTATTTTCCTGAGGGAATTCAAAAGCATATATTCACCCAAAGTTTCAAATGTAAAATTTTATAGCAGCTTTATTCAAAATAGCCCCAAATTGGAAACAACATATTTTGGGCACCCCCAGCAACTAGATGGGCCTCTCTTACAAAATTTGGTTCAGATGTTGAGACTGATGATGCCACACACACAAAGAAGGTAGAAAATGTTTATTCTTCACAGATTGAGGCTTTCTGGGGAGAGCAGGGCAGGTGCTTCCTGTAAATGATGTATAAACACGTGAAGAGTGTTTAGCCTTGAAAATTATAATAGCAATTGATGTATATTTTGATAAAACTTTTAAAAATAGTGTGACACAAAGTGCTTGAATTCAAATCCTGAGAGCTACTTACTAACTGTACACAATAATTTTTGGAAATTACCTTATCCCTCTGTCCTTCTTTTTCTACTTCAGTAAATTGGACAAATAATAATGAGTACCTCAAGAGTTATTGTGAGTACTAAATGAGTAAATATACTACAGTACTTAGAACAGTGCCTGGGAAGAAAAAAGCCATTATTAAATATTATCTTTATTATTTTTTTACAAGAATGCAGGGAGTTTCATGCACAGTTGATGTAAATGTAAATTATTACATTATTTTTGAGACTATTACATATAAAACCCTTTAAAGTGTTCATAAATTTGGCCAACAGTTCCACCTCTGGGAATGCATACTGCACAGTTAATTATGTATATGTGAAATAAATTCTCTCCAAGAATATATAATCACATCATTGTTTACAGAAGGAAAGAAAGGAAATAACACAAATCTCCAAATTTCCAATTGTTAGGAATTAAGTTATGGGATAATCATACATTATTTCCTTGAATTTCTATGGGAACATGTAAAAACATGCAACAACGCACACTTTATGTTCAGTGTAGAAGAAAGATTAATAATTAATAATAAATCAATGCAAAAAAGTTTATATACGTAAAAGCAACAAAAAATATAAAATGTTAAACTATGTAAGAAATCTTAGGACTCAAAGGAAGTGTTTATGAAGAAAGAAGATAGATCCATATCTAGGTGAAAAATCTTTGCTTTGTCACTTGCTAGCTATATGATCATCAACAATTCACTTAACTCTTTGGAGGCTCAGTTTTCCTAAGGATTAAAATAGGAATAAATACACGAGGATACATATTAATTTTCTAGATTTTTGTGATACATTAGTTGAGGTGATATATATTAATAGAACATGTTAGGTAATGAATAAATTATGATTATGATTATTTAATACTTAATTTAATAAGAGACTTAAGTGACTAGATTAACAAGCCATTTTCTGGGATGGTAAAACTAAATCTTGTAAAGATGCACAGCCTAGCAAAAATTTAAGAAGCTTCACAAAAATCCATTTGTAACATTAATAGTTTATTTGGTAAAATACTTTTAATATTCATTTGGGAAAAAAAGAGTAAAAATATCCACGAAAATTTTGAAAAAATGGGGCAAACAGTTGGGTACTAAAATATATTTTAAAGCTACAATTATTAAAGCAGTGTGGTTCTGGGGAAAAAATAGCCAGATCAGTGGAATGTAAAATTATAATGAAAATCTATTTTTATTTACTATATTGGTCTGGATCTAGATATGGGTATAAAAATTTAATATAAGGGTAAAATTAAAAACCAGTGATAGATATATTACTCAACATATAATATCGGGAAAATGAATAGACACTTAAAAAAATTAGTTCTTCACCTCATACCATAGCCAAAAAATAGGTTTCAGATTAAGAAAATAATTAAATGCTAAAAAAGAAGAAAGGAATGTGAAAATCTATCTGATCTCTAAGGACTTTCTTAGCCTAAATGAATGGAAGTAATCACAGAGGAAAAATACTGACAAACATAAGTACCTAAAAATGTCCATGTCTGAAATATAGAAATCATAAGTGAAATTAGGAGACAAAATGGTTGAGAAATATCTGCAACAAATGTGACATAGGCTTTGGAGCCTTAATAGGTGTAATTTTTTCCTTTAAAAATCAGCGTTTTATCTTTTCAAACTGTCTGTAATTCTTTATAACATTTTCTTCCTTCTTAAAGATTAACTAATAGATGAGTTTATAAGAACAAATAATTTAGTGAACAATTAAGAACAAGATTTATCCATAGAAATGAAGCGATGCGGGGGAGGTGAAGAAAATCTAAATATACACCTGACTTGAATAGCAGAACTTCTAAGTAGAGAATCTTGCCAATAGATCGACCTAAGTATCTTAACTGTGTACATAAGCATTTTTAAATGGACATAAATTGAAAAGAAAAGGGAATCGAGGTCTTAAGCAATGAATTGTTGATAAAATAAATACAACTGGTACAGAAAAAATTCAATGCCACTTGTAGTCAAAGGAATGCAAATTTTTAAAAGTTCTAATTCTTGTGCCTCAGATTAGCAAAGCTATCCTGATTGCTAAGAGTACTGAAGGGCATGTCAATGATGTTCACTCATTCCTTTTTGGGCCAATAATAGTTACTATACTTTTTCTTCAGGAAATGTGAATAAGAATTTATAATAAAGATATTTGGAATAGAATTAATTATAGTATCAATAATAGCATTACCTTTAATATCTTATATTAGAAAACAAGTAAATTTCGGCACCCATTCATATGTTGGAATGTTATGTAACAATTAAATTATTTTTAGAAAGAATTTGTAATGATATTAAAAGTAGTTATAGTAAGTCAAAAAAGCAAGATGCAAAATTTTTAGTATATGGAATCTTAACTAAGAATGTTTTAAGTATTCATAGAAAAAAGACTAAAATATATAGGTATGATCATGGGTACTATTTTTTTCATAATTTTTTGTCTTATTACAACTGTATTACTTTGTATTCCAATAGAAGTGATTTTTATGACTGTGAACAATATACTGTATATAAAATTCTTTTGCTATGACCATCAAATTTCAAGTTGGTATATTGTAAGAATATTTTAGATGACTTGTAAAAATTGCTTTGTTCTGGGCTTTTAAAAGGAGGAATTTTCATGAACATATTAAATACTTGGTTAGTTGAAGGATTCCAATAATTTTTCACGCTACTTTTAAAAAATTTGGTTTGTATTTAGATGTGCTTAACATTAAAAACCAAATTCCTGTTTGATTCTTTCCTCCTACACTGAAGAACACAAAGTTTTACAATGTGGAGGAGACAGGAAACTCTGGAATTGTCTTCTCAAGATGACAGAATTTATTGTTTAAAAATATTTTTTTTATAAAACATTTCATTGGGTGGATACTGTTTAAATGCTAACACCTTGCCAACTGTCAATTTTTGACACTGCTTTGTTTCTTGTCTTTTTTTATTTGTTTGTTTTATCATTGTACGGTCAGTTTGGACAGTGGTTTCTGTTTAGTTTCTATGTTGTAATGTGGATTTGCAGCATATGGGAGAGTTCTCGACAATGTCCTTAGCATGAGTGATTTTAAATAATATTAAATTTTCTCACTGATGAAAACATTTGGAATAACTGTTAAAAAGGAATTAAAACAAAATCTTATAACATCATCTTTAGTTTTTACTACAAAAGAACAGCAAAGAAAAAATAGTTTTTAAGAAAGATCAAAAATAGGAAGTGTGAAAGATATCATGTTGGAGTTTTAGATGGTGGATCCTGTCTCCTTTGAGCCACTCTTGTGCCAGAGGCCCATGAATATGGTTCTTCATATATAAAACACTCCTTAAATTAAGTTTTTGTTGTTTTTTTAAAGATTGGCACCTGAGTTAACATTTGTTGCCAATCTTCTTTTTTTCTGTTTTCTTCTTCTCCCCAAAGCCCCCCAGTGCATAGTTGTGTGTCTAGTTGTAGGTCCTTTTGGCTCTGCTATGTGGGATACTGCCTTAGCATGGCCTGATGAGCAGTGCTAGGTCCGTGCCCAGGATCTGAACCGGCAAAACTCTGGGCTGCCCAAGTGGAGCGTGCAAACTTAACCACTTGGCCACGGGGCCAGCCCCTCTAAATTAATTATTAATTTGCATACTTTTTCACATTCATTAGGGATAGTAGATGTTTGCGGTATGCACATCAATTCATGTGCTACTTAAATCACTCTAAAGGATCCCTATCACATTCCTCAATATTTTCGTCTATCTAGGTTTCTTCCCCATTTTATGGTCAATTAGATTTTATTTCCGTATGCCATGTTTTTATCCAAACAGGAAATGCCCCTGATTAAAAATACTACCATAGTCTTCTTCCTGTAGAACAAGGCAGTTTTCAGTGAAAGATTCAAAGATGCAAAACTAGAAATTAGAAACAAGAATCTAGACCAGTAGTAACGGGTATTTATTTAGCATTTATAGTGTTAACTGTTTTCTATGCATTTAATCTTCATATTAATTCCATGAAATAGAAAGTTGAGGGAACTGATGACCACAGAGGTTATGAAATTGGTTCAAGGTCATGTGGCCAGTTAATAGAATATCTGAGCCTGGAACCCGACTCTGCCTGATTTCAGAGCCCACACACTTAATCACCAAACTATGTTAAGAAACTAGGAAGTAAGCTGAAAGCCTAGAAACTGCCCAGTGCTTTGCTCTTCTTTTTGTCAGAAAGGCCTGACCTATCACTAACAGCATCTCTGCTTCATTCAATAGGTATATTAGTATCATAATCCGACTGGTAAACAGGATCCCTATAGTGACGTCTTAGAACACGCCCAGTTCCCATGCTGAAGGGGAAGTATTCATCATGTAGAAGACATCTGAAACTAGCCTGTGTCACTGGCTCTTGAATAATGGAATTAAGTGTGTTGATCACAAGTAACATGTGCAGCAAAATGACATTAAGGACATGTAGATGTGTATAAGTTATGTCATTTAATGTGCTTGGCAGAATGAGATAGTAAAAAGAAAATTATGGCCTGTGGAGTACAAATCACAGCTGTTCCTTCCTCACATTGTGAGTTAGGACAAGGTACCCTCAAACATCCTTAGTTTTTCATTGCAACGTGGCCTCATAATGCCTGTTGGGAGAGTTATTATAAGGATTAGTGACACTAATTTGAAAGCACCCAGCTTGGCATCTGACACACAATAAATTTTGGCTATTATTATTGTGTATACCAAGAGTAATCGTTACAATTTACAGAAGGAAGAGGGCCTTCATCTGCTCTCTGAGGAGTTCTAATATCAAGAAAAGATGTTGTACATTATATAAGGCAAAGAAGCACAAATGCAAATGCAGATCTAAGCATAAAAAGAGAAGATAATATCTTAAAATTAAAAGACAGATTTCCCAGTATGGAAGGCTGTGCTGATAATGTGTATATGAAAACTGACAGCATTCATTTCATCACATTAAACAGACAATTATCTAGAGCCTAGTCTTTTCTAGGTGGTGGAGATAGACTCAATCTCTTTACACACAGGGCCTACAGGTCAGAGTGATCTTCGAAGAAAAGCAATATAAGCATCTACTCAAATTAAGCCATTTTTGTAATTGGCTTGTTCCAATTGCAAATTGACAGGCAACACCTTCTTGAGAAAAATTAAAGGCTTTATTTAGGGCTTAAAAAACAATAAAGTAAAATGTGATGTTCATGAACAAGAAGATGTTTAAAATTTAAACTTAATTTATTAAACCCTGATATTTTTCAGAAAATGAGGTAATCATTAAAAAAAAAAGCCAATTGATTTGTAAAGTGGATTATTTCCAATTGAAGATCTTGACCTATAATCATACAGTGTCATGCAATTAATAGGTCAGATTACACTGGTTATTATAATAGATAATCCTCCTAATTTCAGTGATTTAACACAATGAAATTTATATTTTGCACACATAAAGTACAATATAAGTGCTTATGTGGGCTAATTAAGGGATCTAGGCTTTTTGCCTAACTACATCATCTTCAACCACATGGCGCCCAAAGTCACTGCATAATGGGGAAGAGCATGGGATATTTATATCTGCAGCCCTGGAAGTGGTAGAGCCTCCTTTCCAACCACATTCCAGGGGTTAGAACTTACTACAAGGGAGACTGTCGTCTAGGTCAATGGTATTCAAATTCTGCTCCATGGACTGGCTGCCCATCTATAAACTTTGCTAATGATCTTTGATAAGATAGGGAACTTGTTCTGGATATAAATCAACTATGTCACTAAGGATACCATTGAGTACCATGAACAACTTTCTTGCTAAAGGAAGCAGTTTGTTGATTGACATTCTGGTAGTGGACCTGCACTTTGAGTAGCACTAGATTAGCTGTGTGCCCAGGAGAAAGAGGAAACAGATTTGGGGACCAATTAGCCAATCTCTGCTATGTCCAACTATATACGTTCAGATGATTTAAATGTGGAAGTGATGATTGAGTCTGGGTTTTAAATATTTTTAAGATCTTTTAATATTAAAATATGTTACCATTTAAATGAAAAATAATTTGCAAGAAATTATTCCTTTTAATTCTCTTTAAAATATGAAAGCATTAGCAAATTAAGAATGATTTAAGGTAAATAATAATATATGTTAACTATAATTGTATACACTGTAAATTTTCAGATTGAAATCTTGTCATTTTAACATGTAGCAGTTATATTATGAACACTCATATAACATGTTAAATGAGTTAACTGAGTTAACTCATATTAAATCTAAACAAATGGGACTTTTGACACTAAAAGATGCCACAAAAATCATTACAGATTTAGAATGAGGAGTTTTGCATTCTAGACTTAGTTGTGTCGCCAACTGTGTGTTATTGGATAAGGAGTAAGGGCCATTTATTAGGTCAGGAGTGTCAAATAGATTTTAATCCTTGTGTTAGTCCAACACAGCTGTCTGAGAGTGCTGTGCTGAGAAGGATTCCAAAGCAGAATTTAGACCCATTGGTCAAGGGTACCATGATCAATAAGATGTATCTACTAAAGGCAAAAGATAAGAAAATAGCTACATTTCAAGGAAATATTTCCTGTATCTCAAATATATAATTAATCAGGTTCTTTATATTTCTAAACTAAGGGTTCTTATGAAGTTTCAGGCATAACTTTTGTAAAGTAGACCAAAGGGAAGATAGGAGTTGGATATGGATAATTAAACAGCAAAAACAAGGAAAAGGGAGACGTTTAGAGAGTGACTTCATTTGTTTGAAGAGAATTTTCAAAACATAATTATGTCCATGTTTAATGTTAGCACAAAGCACATTACAAATTAAAATGTCTTTTGGATTAGTCACCAAGTTGAATTGTCCACACCCTTTTCTTTCTTTTAATGTGGAGAATCAAGTGTTTTCTGGCTTTCGTACTGTACCGTTTTTGTGACCTAGTAACTGGACCATGGAGATGGACTAGCATAATAATATTTGAGAGATAGTACTGCCACATCAGAAGCAAGGGTGTACACAATACATTTAAAGGGGAAAAAAGTGACTTACACTATATAGGAGAAAGCAAAAGTGGCTGCAGATGGAATTAATGAAACAGGATTTAGCCTGCACATGCAGATCATGTTTGAAATTCCTCTTTAAAACATCTCATATGGAAAAGCCAGTCTATTCTGGTTAATCTAGCTTTGACATACCCAGTGAGTTCAAATCTAGATTGCAGAACATTTACATTGGTCAAAGCTATTCTGATGATTTAGGATGAAATGAATCTCTTGGTCTCTCTGGGATAAAAATTTTAAGGTGTCATTTTTCTTTATATTCATAAAAACTGCAGATTCAAAAATCAGAAAACTCAGATTCTAGTGTTAACTCTGCCATGATGTGGGCGGATCATTTCACCACTCAAGAATCTGGTTTCTTCATCTGTAAAATAAGTTGACTCAAACACATGCTTCCCGATACTCATGCTGTCCTATGCTCTAATCACAGAACATGAAAAACTTCCTGGCTTGTGATTTATAGGTATAAATCTTGAGAATCACCTGAAGACAGAAAGCTAGAACTCAATGGTAATATTATAGGTTTTTGGGGGGTGTCAATAATCTTACACAATACACTCAGATATTAAGCTAGAAATCCCAGAGCCATCCTTTATACTTCTTCAAATGAAATCTATTTCCTCCTCAACGTGTTTTGAGTTCACTCCACCCTTAGCTTCAGCTTTATTGTCAGTGTTTATTGAGGCTTCAGCTGGAAGAAAGAACACCTCTGACTTCCTTTCCCTCAGGCCTCCCCCTTCTTTCTGCGCTCCACTATTACTGCTTGCTATTACTCTACTTTATCTCAACAATTCATCATATGACTGCTTTGCTTTTCTCCCTGAACTAACACAAAGCTAAAAGGTTCATCCTCATCCACCTCTGTCCCCTGAAACACTGGGATTTGAAAAAAAAACTATAATGGAATTTTAACAACTTAAGAAGCAACTATCTCATGAATGGTCCTTGTTGATTTCCAGTCTTTCTTCTTTTCTAAAATTCCCCAGTGGAAAGTCTAACTCCCTTTATGGCCTTTCTTGGAGAGCCAGAATCTCTCTTGAGAGCCAGGGCTTCTGAAACCATTTAGTCTCAGGAAACCTTCATACTTTTAGAAATTACTGAGTACTCCAAAGAGATTTTGCATATCTGGGTTATATTTATTGCTATTTACTTGATTAGAAATGAAAACCTGGAACATATTTTCCCAAAGAATAACTGTATTTCCTAAGACTAAGAAATGTAGTAAAAAAAGAAAGTGACATGGTGCTGCACTTTTGCAAATCTCTTGATATCTGGTTTAAGAACAGACAGTGAGAGCCTGCTTCTGCATTCCATCTGCGGCAATATGTTGTTTTCATCGGCATATATTGCGAAATCTGGCTTCCCAAAAATATGTAGTTTGGCAAAGGAGGAGTATTTACTAGCCTTTTTAGGTAACTGTCAACATTCTTCTTTGACACAACACCAAAACTCAACAATGTAGTTTCTTAAAGATTAGTTTCAATGTGGAATTTGAGACCACATCAATGCACTTTTCCTTCTCTGTTACGTTAAAATCTACCAGTCTATCTTGTACTTTGAAGAGACATTTTTCCAATGAATGATTTTGTAACATTATGCATTGATTATTTGAAAAATATTAGTTCACCAAGTTGTGTAGCACTTCCAAATGTTGACACATTTTACTATACAATATCAAAACCCCGCGTTCATTAATATCACCAATCTCATCCAGAAAGTCTTAAGTATTGTGACGCTGTCAAACTCAGAGTGGTTAGTACGTTTTCCAATATTAAAAAAATTTTATTTGAAAGCTTAAATTTTATCATTAGCAATAAACATTTTCCATTGTTTTGAAATGGCAGGCTCATTTTGGTAATTTTGGAGAAAATGTCTGCCAAATACTCACGTCTGAAGAACCAGTTTGTCTGGCAGTCATTCTTTCAAGTAAAAAATGACCCCAACTTGCCTTTCCTATCTCCTCTCTTGCTCCATATGGTCATTGGCAAGAAAGAGCGTTTGTTTTTACACTCAGTATCTTACGCAGAGGTTGGCACAGAACATGTGTTCAATATATGTTTTTGAATAAATACTGCATAGTATTGTGATAGTATTAATATAGCAGATCCAGTTAGTCACTTGTCCTTTTGCCTAATGCTGAATGTCCAATGAGAGAGTCACCAAGCCTCTACTTTAATTTACCTAAATGAATATAGGTGCTTCTGTTTTATGTATATAGTATTGTTTTTAGGCAACATTTATTTAAAGAAATCAAATTGCTTGGAAAAATGTTTTTCCTGTGAGAAACTTTATTTGCGTAAGTTCTAAATATACCTCAAGTTTGCTAAGAGACTAAGACTTAATTATCCCAACCACTAAAAAGAAAGGATAATTATGCAGTGTGACAGAGGTGCTAAATATTAATGCAAAGGCAATCATGTTGTAATATATAAATATATAAGATTAACATGTTGAACACCTTATATTTACCTAATGTTATATGTCAAATATATTCAATAAAAAAATAAAGCTAGGAAAGAACTAGAGGAACTTAATGAGATTCTAGTGTCTTCTATTTAAATGTTTTCTAATTTTGGATAAAGAGATTTAACATTGTAATTTCACTCTGATGACAATTTATGCAATCTTAAAAGCTTTCCATTATAAAAATAAAAAATAAACCTTAAACATGACCCTGACATAAATATTTATGTTCAGCATTAAGAAAAGCTTGCTTCCTATTATTTAAGTCCTGCAACTCCAGAAAAATCTTGGGATTTATTTCATTTTTTTTAATCAGAAAAAATGATAACTTGGATAATGCGAAGCCAAAGTAGTCCTTTACTAATGAGTTGGGATAATTGATAAATACAATAATTGGTGCCAATTTGTGTCATTTCTTCAATTTAAGTTTACAGAAAACTATGTTGACTTAATTTCAAAAATGTTGTTGACATTATACTGAGTATTATTATTACTGGCTTTATTCTAGATATATCTATACAAGTAGAGCAAAATGTGAACTGAGCACTTAACAGTGGAATTTGATCAATGCAGTCAGGCAAACTGATTTTTTTTTTCCTAAACAGAAGATCAGAAGATTTGGAGACCCAATTTGGAAAGTTGCCTTCACTCTTTTTGCTTAATTTTGGTAGGTGGACAAATCATGAATGTCTAATAAAAGCCTATTGCTTTGGGATAGTGGAGTGTGTGTGTGTGTGTGTGTGTGTGTGTGTGTGAGTGTGTGTGTGTGTATATAATTTCTCTGGAAGCCAACATAAAGACCTCTGTTAGCCTGGAAGATTTGAAGATATAACCCAGGGTATCATTTCTTGTGTCCAGAAAGCTAGGCTGGGAGAAAGATTCCTGGCCTCCGGAACACCTAAAAATACGTTGTAGGTAAGAATTGTAGCTTTGGAGCTTAGATAAATAATATTTTTGACTCTATCCTACCTTTCTTAGAAAATACACTTTTAGTGGTGGTAGTAATCACTTTCAACCTAATTGTCATATTCTTCTAATTTCGCTTTCACCTACTAGAATTGAGTTGAACATGAGAAAATGTGAACTGTTTCCACAAATAAATGAATCATCAAATAAACTTGGTACTGATAAGTAAAAGAGTGTAGGAATAGCATCCAAACTTGTTATCCTACTTTATTCATCATGAGTGTTTAAAAAATGTGAATCAACGCTAACAGCATATTAACACTATTTAAACCCCAAAAACCCATAGTTACAAAGAAGAATGGACTAGATTTAGGCTTGGAATTCACTTGGACCTTTTTAGTTTTGTAATCTCAAGCAAGTTACTTAACCTCTTTGAGCTTCAAGTTCTCCATTTTAAAAATATGAGTAGTATGGGGCTGGCCCCGTGGCTGAGTGGTTAAGTTCGCGCGCTCTGCTGCAGGCGGCCCAGTGTTTCGTTGGTTCGAATCCTGGGCGCGGACATGGCACTGCTCATCAAACCACGCTGAGGCAGCGTCCCGCATGCCACAACTAGAAGGACCCACAACGAAGAATATACAACTATGTACCGGGGGCTTTGGGGAGAAAAAGAAAAATAAAAAAAAAAATAAAATCTTTAAAAAAAAAAAATATATGAGTAGTAATATCTTGTGAACATCAAAGGAAATAGCATATGTTTAAATACATAATATAGCCCCGGACACAGCATAGACATTTGGTAATTTTCATTCTTTACCTTTATATTTCCAAGATACTATTCAAGTAAAAATTGTCTTAAATTTATCAGCCTTTATTAATTGGAATTTCAGGATAGCAACGGGGCTAAAATACTAGGAAGTATCCCCAATATCACGGGAATTGAGTTTAGAAAAGTAAAAATATGATTTCTGAGCCTATAGGAAATTTATCCTTTTAATAGGAAAGCAACACCCTTCAATGGTTTGGTTACTTTCCGATGTAGCTGAATTACTCTCCTAATTAAGTGGCAGTTTCTGCCATTATACATCATTATGTTTAAATGGAGTATCTGGAAGATGTCTCAATTAGACAGTCTTCCCAATTAAGTGTGTCCTATAGGTTAATAGGAATCACTTCCTCTCCCTTTGATAGTGCTGTTTGGGAAAAATACCTAAGGCCCAATCATTAAAAGGTCAAAATTGCGCTTCTCAGTTAACACTCCATAAAGTGGAACTGGGAAAATTTGCCATGACTGCTGTGGTTTTTGTCAGTCTGGCTGCAAATCAATCAAGACAACTACACTGAGTTATGGTATGATGTACACTTTGTGGCAAAATAACGCATAGGGAGATCAACAGTACTCTTTAGAAGAGCTAAAATATGGCAGTTGTTGGAATAATTCACCATATCATTATCATTCAGGTTTGATAGAATTCATAAAATAATTTGTGATTTAAAAAAATTAGACAAGATGAAGCAAGAAGAACAAATGCTGAGGTGATGAATTCTAGAGGCAAGGAAGAATACTTTGCGGAAGAAGGGCGAGTTCACAAATAATCACATTACATACAGTACAAGGATTTGGCACTGTGGCATTAAACATCAAGAAAGTGGAAAATGTATTTGGGCCATGGAGTAGGAGATATTGAACACTCCTTGACTGCTACTACTGCCACTAATGTCTGCAGATACTGGTGACCCTTAAGTTACTGGAAACCTGGGATTTGGTGTACAAAATTTATAGATTACAAATGTCTTGGCTAAAAAGTTTGGATGCATCAAGAGCTTGTGTTTCACTTGACTTATACTACCTCAAGCTATTTATAGTCTGGGAATAAGACACAGAAGGCAAACACATCTTGCTCTTTCTGAGCTATGCTATATACAGCCTTCCATTTCTTTGGCAAAAAGGATCAAATATTTTCAAAGACAAAGATTGATGAGAAAGGCTTTAGAAGATGCATCTTTTTTTCCCTGCCTGAAAATGATTGAGTTTCTCCAGGGCACATACACAACAAGAAAACATAAGGGGAGAACATTTCCCAAGAACATTATTAATGTAATCTTGCCAAATATTCTAGAAAATCATAGAATATTTGCATCTTTTAAATATCAGCACAGAGCCAGGAGTGGAAAATAGTGCAAAAGTTTAAAACATGGTTATTCATTTATTATGGATGCATAAAATTAGGTTTTACATTACTAAAAGGGATGTACTCACATTACATGTGACAATGACATTCTTAACTATCCTCTTCATTTACCTCTCAGGTGCTCAGTCTCTTTCTTGGCCTTGTTTGTATGCATACTTAATATGCTTGAGATAAAGTTTCATATATTCTGTGCAATTTTTTCATTCTCAAAAAGCAGATGTCATTTTTCAGAGTCAAGGAATGTGAGAAAATCTTCATTTCTTCACTCAGTAAATTTAACCTTTTCTAATTCACTAGGTGATGGTGATTCTTTACTAGCATTTTCTTTCTTTGTCAGAATATACACATATGCATTCTTGATAAGGAGAACCTAAATCAAGAATAACACGTAAGGCTTGTCAATAAGACAGAACCAGTATCCTGGGGAATTAGGGGTTTGGATCTCTAGATCAAGCTGAATCTTGGCAGTCAAGGAGAAGCATTGTAGTGGGTGGCTTAATAGAAAGATACAGGGATGTGAAAATTTGAACTAAAGCCTGTATCCCCATCTTCTTAGAATGACATTCTAAAGAGCATGCCCAATGGCACCATCCACAGAATCTAACAGAGTGTCAGGAGTCAAGCTGGAGCACCGTGGTGGACAAGGACCTGTGCCACTCAGACATCATTTCATGAGAGGATGCATTATCCTGTCAGCAGGCAGCCTCGAGCTGTCAGCCCCTTCAGGGTTTTCCTCAGCTACAGAGGACTGTCTGGGCCATAGTCACATATTTTCTGAGACAGCCCATAACCAATGACCAGTGAAGGTGTGACTATAAAAGCTTGACTATTCCAGTTCAGTGCTGAATAACTCTGAGGGGCTATTCTAATTCCAGATCTCCTTGTGAGTTTTGTAGGGCCTGCATCCAAGTCTAACTTCTTTGGCCCTTTGTGCTTCCTCCCTCTCCCTTCCACAAGTATTAATCCCAAAAAACGTTGTTTCAGCCTCTGCTTCCAGAGAACTTAACCTGCAACAAGTGCAAGACAAACTTGTTGCATTTCTGGGTTTCCACGTCTCTGTTTGCTCCTTTTCTTTGTTTGGTATTTGATGACTTCTGTTAGATACTACTTTAATTCTTAGGGACTGTTCGGCCTGAAGATATCTGTCCTTCTCTTTGAATCATGTGACAAATCCTGTGTTCTAAGGACAGAGATTTTTTTGGATCCACAGTGCTATTGTCAAAACTGCACTCAGTAGGATCTGTGCATATTTTCACTTATGAAAATATTACGCACAAAGTTACTTAACTCATTTTTTAAAGAGATGGAATTAATTACACTTTAAGGAGCAAATTTTATGTATCAAAACTTGTAGAATTCCAGTAAAGCACTACATTTTAAATAATATTTTGTTATTTCAGTAATAAAACATTAAGGAAAAAAAGAGAGCCAAAAATTAATGAGTTAAGCGTCTAGCTAGAGAACCCAGGGAAATAACAGAAAACTCCCAAAGAAGGTATAAATAATTAAAATACATAAAAGCAGAAATTAATGAAATAGAACAGAAGTCAGCAAACTGTAGCATGTGGACCAGTTGACTGTTTTTATAAATAAAGTTTTGCTGGAACACAACCACATCTGTTCATTTAGTATTGAACATTGCCTTCATGCTGCCATGTCAGGGATGAGTAATTGTTATAAGGACCACAGTTGAAATATTTACTATTCGGCCTTTACAGAAATAGAAAACAACTATGATTCAGAGAAATAAAAACCACAAAAGTTTAATCTCTGAAAAGACTTACAAATTGGCAGACTTTTGGTGAGACATTAAGAAAATGAGAGAAGGCATAAATAAGCATTATTAAAAATGATAAAGAGGACATAAGCAACATATAGTAAGAGGAAATTATGAGGAAATGCATGTCATAAATTTGAAAACTTAGCAGCCATGGACAAATTCCTAGAAGGTGTAACCAACTAAAACTGCTAAAATATAAGACATATGAATGGTCTTTATAACTATTAAAAGAAACTGAATTAGTAGTTAAAAAATTTTCCCAAATAGAAAACATTAGGTCCAGATCGTTTTCACAGGCAAGTTCTTAAAACATTCAAGAAACAAAAAAACTGATCTTATACAAATTATTCCAGAATAGAGAGAAATAGAAAACACTCCCCGGTTCACCTTAAGCGACTTAAATAACTATATTCCCAAATGTAGATGAGGGTACAAGAAAGGAAGACTATAGGCAAATCTCACTTTGAAAGATAAGTGCAAAATTTCAATTAAATACTAGCTAAAAAACCAGTCAAGTCATGTTTGTAAAAACAATTCATGAAGTAGGATTTATCATTAGAGAATCAATTACCAGTCATCATATTAACATATGACAAGAGAAAGTCATATGATCATCTCAATGGATGAATGTGATTGTTAATTTTACGTGATAACTTGCCTAGATATTTGGTCAAACAGTATTATCATTATTATAATTATAGTAATAATTATTATTCTGGGTGTTTCTGTGAGTGTGTTTTTGAATGAGATTTAAACCAGTAGAATGAACAAAGCAGATTGCCTTTCATAAGGTAGGCCTCATCCAATCTCTTGAAGACTTGAATAAAACAAAAGGCTGACCCTCCTCTGAGTAAGAGAGAATTCTTCTGTCTGATGGCCTTCAAACTGAGACATTGACTTTTCCTGATTCTACAGCAGTCGGTCAACCTTCAGACTCAGACTTGAACTCAGACATTGAGTGCAGAGTTTGGACTCACCAGCCTCCATAAGTGTGTGAACCAATTCTTATTCCCATTTAATATACAGTTTCAATTCAATTACAATCAGAATTTCAAGAAACTTTTTGTAGAACTTGACAGGTTGATACTAAAATTTATACAAAAGAGCAAATGACCAAGAAATGCTAAGATACAACTAAAGAAGGACAAGTTGGTACAATTTGCTTCATGAGATATTAAAAGTTATAGTAATTAAGAGAGTTTGATATTAATGCAGAGCTAGAGAGGGACCAAAGGAATAGATACATATATAGCAGGATAAATGTATGGCAATGTTCATAACAGTATTGTTTACACTAGCAAAAATCTGGAAACAATGCAAGGGTCTATCAATTTGATAATTTCTGAATGGAATACATTCACAAAGTGGAGCATTATACAACAGTGAAAATGAATGAATTACTCCAACATAAAACAATATATATGAATCTCAGCAAGATAATATTATATGAAAAAGTCTCAAAATATTAAATATTTTAGCCTTGTTATAAAATAAAAAGAAATAAAATATACTTTTAAAGGAATACTTATGGATGTACTAAATCTATAAAAAAGTAAAGCATGGAAAGAAAGATAAACATAAGACACAAGAGGATGGTTATCTTGGGGAGAGGAAGCCAAAAGAATGAAATGGTAAGCAAACTATCGTTAAATTAGGTAATTTTCAAGATCCTAGCTTTTGTTTTGGGTACTGGATTTTAAGTGGGGGCTTATGGGTGATAAATACAAACATAAATATCTATGTAAATAAAAGTAGGCTATGCAATGCTAACAGTATGTTATGAACTAAAGATTATGATTAATTCAGTTTTGTGCCCCAAACATTCAAAAAGTGAAAATAAAATTCTGATTTGATAGTGGAATCCCTAATAAAAGATCTCAGATTCCTTTTGAAACTGAATGCAAGTCAAATGAAAATGACTGAAATACATGCTATTTTTTGATCATTGTTATGTTAAGTGGGTATTACCTCCAACTAAACATCAATTTATTAGAATGTTAATTCCCTAGTTTTAAATCCTAGCTGCTGCATATTTAGGATGACCAAAACAACACTCTGAAAAAAATCGCACCTCAATAAGAAGAAATATGGAATCCATATTTGATCCATTTTCTTCACATGGCTTCTAGGACACTACACTCCCTAAACTTTTGTCCACTTTGTTACTCCTTTTCAATTTCCCTTTTTGATTCCTTCTGTTCTTTCCAACCTGAGACAACTGGGGAAATGCTCCAGGACTCAGTCTTTGGTTCTCATCTATCTATACTTATTCCCCTGGTGTTTTCCTCCAAATGTATGGCTTTAAATAGCATCCATAATTTGGTGACTCCAAATCAGATATCCCTAACCCAGACCTCTCTCCCAAAGTCTGGATTATGTTTCAAGCTGTCTACATGGTATCTCTGCTTGTTAGTCTAATAGATGTCTCAAATTCAAGCTGTTGAAAACTGGACTCCTAATCTTTCCCCTGGAACCTCCTCCACCCACGGCCTTCTCCGTCTAATTCAGAGGTAACTCCATCTTTCTAGTTCTCAGCTCCCAGACTTTGGAGTCATCCTTGACTCTTCTCTTTCTCTTTCACCATACATCCAATCCACCATTGAAGTTGGTTGGTTCTGCCTTCAAAAGCTAATATCACCATCTGGATTAATGGCTTAGCTGCCAAACTGGTCTCCTGGCTTCCAAATTTGTTCTCCTAAAATCTGTTCTCAACAAAGCAGCCAAACTGACCCTTCGAAAATGTGATCAAGTTACTCTTCTACTCAGCACCCTGCAATGGCTTCCCTTTTCTCTCAGGTGAAAGTCAAAGTCCTTGCAAAAGCCTCCAAGGCCCTACAGAATCTGATCCCTTCCCCCTCGTCACTTCTTTCCTGTGCTCCAGCATACAGAGCTACTTGCTCTTCCTCAAATCCTCCAGGTACTGCCTTGCTCTAGCTCTTCTGAAGGCTGTTTCCCCAGATGTAAGCTTGCCTAATGCCTTCAATTTCTTCAAGTCTTTGCTCAAATTTTGTTCTAGACCCAGCTTTTACCAGTTCATGAGAGCTGATTATTAACTACTCAGGGATTTTGCAAGCCATTTTTCAAAGCTTTGGTAGCTTGAAATTGACCATAGTGGGAATATTTACACCACAGAAATGAGGTCTACCCTGATCGCTCTGTTTAAAACTGCAATTTTCATACTCTTCCTCCTTAACTCCTGATTGCTCTTATCTTGCTCTACTTTTTCTTTTTCTTATAGTATGTGCCACCTAATAACTTACTATATTACTTTAATATATTTACTACCTTTATTGTTGTTGACTATCTCTGTAAGCCAGAATATAAGGTGTACTAGGGCAAGGGTCTTTGATTAGTTTACTGTTATAACCTAAGATACAATATCTGACACATAATAGGAACTAAAGAAATAATTGTTGATTGAATGAATGAAAGAAAAGACAAGGAGCTTTATCTTACTGTGAGACAGGCATAAGCAAAAATTGTAAGTAACTCTCAATATTTTTACATCAATAACTATAACCTGAATAAATGGTAAATTGAGGGCAATGACTTTCCAAATTGCTAGAAAGTGGTTAGCTGCCCTGGCTTTGATCATTCTAAAACTGAAGGGAGTATTAGAGTTGAAATACAGTGAATTATTCCTTGTTTGTGTATTTTTCCACTGCTTCATTGCTAGGGTTTCCATAAGCAAAGATTGGACTAAGCATAATGCTAACTGCAGACAAGTTCACTTAGAGGAGACTGAAGGGAAAATGGATGTGTGTACACAGACACGTATCTGAAAATCCCATATCCATTTTGACAATCCTTTGTCTGAAATTGTGTGTTTAATACTTCAATCTCCGAAGTACCCACTTTCAGTTTGTGTTAACACAGGGTTTAAGAGACTTCTGACTCTCAACTTTCCAAAATGGGTAACTTAGCTTTCAAATGATTCCAGCACGTTGACCTGATAAAGAATATTTGAACATATAAAGAGATGGCAAAATCCCCCCACCTAAAAAAAGCACCAAGTAAACGTATTTATATAATTGTTTCTTGACCAGATGTCATTGAGCTATCTTATACACCAGTGGAAGTGACCTCTCCTTACAGTGCGGTTTTCAATGTTCCTTTATTTGTCTCTCATGTGATTCCCTACCTGAGCTATAGTTTAAAGTCATTTTCTTACTGCCATTTGAGGGATGCCAAAACATTAAATAACACCCACTTAAATAATTACATTTCTCTAGCTACAAATGATAAAATAAACATATCAAGTTCATGCACTTTGCTTGTGTTGACACCATAGTGTCTTTTCCAAGGTCAGGAAAACAAATAACGTTTTGGAAATATTAAGCATTATAGTCATATTTTTGTTTTGGGAAATAACTGTTTATATAAACTATAAACTTTACACAAAGGTATCTCAAATGGGAAAGAAGCTCTTTAAAAAAACAAATCTTTATAAATGTGCCTTACCCTTATTTCCAGGCACTTTGAAATTCAATTAAATACCTAAAATGCTTTTCAAGAATCTTGAATATGTTTCGCAGAAATTGTTTTACCTTCTTAACTTTTCTAAATATAGAGGAGCTCCCTAAATTGTTATTTCTTTGGCTTATTACAATGTCTGTGGGGAAATATTACAGATTAATAAAGCAAAATCTAGAGTGGGAAAGGATTCATGCAAATCAAATTGCATATCAGAAATAAAATTGAAAATTTTTTGTGATGAAGATATTAAAGCTGTGAACTCTCCCATAAATCTAACATTAACAATTTATAATCAGTATGGGACCTCTCTTCAATAAGTCTCATTCTTACAGAATTCTACTACTCCGGGTTCTTTTGCAGATCACTCACTGTCATTTCTGCCAACATTACTATGGACTCTTTTCAAAATTCTAGGTATTTATCGTTCTAAAGTGTATCATAAAATCTTAAATCAAACTGCTAGCCTAAAGAGTCTGTGGTATTTCATGACTTAAACCAATACCCTAGAGTTGCTGCAAGTCGTTACCGTGGCCCCTCTTGCCTCTGAATCCAGAGGCACTGAGTCTAGCTCAGGACTCAAGCTGGATGAGAAAGAGCTTGCTTGTACCCAGTTGTAGGGTCAGCAAAGATTTGGGGGTTTGTGATTTTTAGTCTTATAACTACATCAACAAAAATTGTCTGCCAGTTACGTATAGTGTGGGTCATATTTTGAGACCTTTTATGAGTTAGCAATAGAATCTGCTGTAGATACGTGAATCTACCTATGATATGACAGCTTAAACCATTAAGGTTTTTTTCTCCCTCAAAACACGAAGGTCAATGGTAGGCTGACCAAGGCTGACGCAGATGCTCAACAATTGTGTCAGGAATCCAGACTCTTTGTGCATCCTCTGTGCATTTCTGTGCTCAGCGTGTTGTCTTTCTTTCTCATGCCTGTCATTTCTTGGTCACAACATGGCTAAGGTCCCAAAAAACATTGTGTCCACATTCCAGGCAAGGAGAAAGGAAAACAGGCAAAGATTAAGCCAACCATGTCTGTTCCTTTTTATTAAGAAAGAAAAACCCTTTCTAGAAGCTCAGTCCAGCAGATTTCCTCTTATATCTCATTGGCTGAAAGTAAGTTGAATGACTACCAGACCAATAACTGACCAAAGAGAATCAGATAACTACAATGGTTTAGACCAAAAGAGATTTACTCCCTGGCCTAGGGTAAGAACCAAAAGTCTCTGAGATCAAGGTACTGCAGGCACCACCTGAACAATCTAGGGCTCTGTCAATAGGGAAAGGCTATTGGCTGTTGTGTAGGCAATGGACAGATGCTTTCATATCTACAGTCAGCCTCATTCATCTTCAAATTAAATCACTAGCATTAGCGAGTAGCACATAAAGCCAAAGTACAAAGTATAACAGTGGTTGGCTGAGAACATGCTTTGGCTTCCACTTTCATTTGCTACCTAGGTTTGAGATATGAAGGTTCAAAATGGCATTCACACTAATTAATAACTGCTTTTGTAAGTGCACCTTAGTTCCATTGCATAATTGAAGTATAATGCTCAAGATCTTGGCTTAGATTCTTGATTCTGGCATTTACTAGCTACAAGACACTTTGGGGTATGTCAACTTAACCTAAGTGTTCTCATTTGTAAAACGGGAATATTATCATTTATTTTGGGACCCATGCCATAGTGTGGTTATGAGGATTAAAATCTTTAATTGCTGAGCACATAGCCTGGCATTTTGTTAAGCACCCAATAAATGTTTGCAATTGGGGTTGCTCAATTATTACTATTCTTATGTCTAGGATTTATTGACTGATTTACTGTGTAGTATATAAGGTGAGAGGAGGGAGACAGAAGCCATAGTGTGTCCAGTTCAGAAATTCCACCCTCCGTTAAGTTAGTAACTAAACTTACCTATTTTTGTAATATTAATCTATTGCTCACTTATCATGTAATTACAAACTTAAGACCAAATAAACACTTCTTACCCCAAAATTGGGGACTTTGTAGGAATCAGGGCTGGTCCAGGAGTTTTTGGAAGATTAGAGGTAGGTAGGATTTTTTTGGATAGTCCGTCAAAGCAATTGCTATGTAATTGCATTTTAAAAATTTAATATGAAACCAAACTCCTACAAATGAGTAAATTTATACATATCAATCAAATTCTGAGCTGTTGTTTATAAAGACAGAGTCCATATTTTTCAATTATTTTATTGAAATCATAAAGGTCTATAACATTGTGTAATTTCGGTTGTATATTATTATTTATCAATTTCTGTATAGACTGCATCGTGTTCACCACTAGTAGTATAATTTTTATCTGTATGCCGTACATATGTGCCCCTTCACCCCTTTTGCCCATCCCCCAACCCCTTTCCCCTCTGGTAAACACTAATCTGTTTTCTTTATCCATGTCTTTATCTTCCACATATGAGTGAAATCATGCAGTATTTGTCTTTTTCTGTCTGGCTTATTTCACTTTACATCATACCTTCATCCATTATGTTGTAAATGGGACTATTTTTTTCTTTTTTATGGCTAAGTAGTATTCCATTGTGTGTATATATATATATATATATACCACATCTTCTTTATCCATTCATCCATAGAAGGACACTTGGGTAGCTTCCACATCTTGGCTATTGTTAATAATGCTGCAATGAACATAGGGGTGTATAAATCTCTTTGGATTGTTGATTTCAAGATCTTTGGATAAAAACCCAGTAGTGGGATAACTAGATCATATGGTATTTCTATTGTTAATTTTTTCAGAAACCTCCATACTGTCTTCCATAGCAGCTGCATCAGTTTGCATTCCCATCAGCAGTGTATGAGGGTTCCCTTTTCTCCACACCCTCTCCAACATTTGTTATTTTTTGTCTTGTTAATTATAGCCATTCTAACAGGTGTAAGATGATATCTCATTGTAGTTTTGATTTGCATTTCCCTTATAATTACTGATGTTGTACATCTTTTCATGTGTCTGTTGGCCATCCATACATCTTCTTTGGAAAAATGTCTGTTCATATCCTCTGCCCATTTTTTTGATTGGGTGGTTTGTGTTTCTTTGTTGTTGTTGAGTTGTATGAGTTCTTTATATATTTTGGAAGTTAACCTCTTGTTGGATATATGATTTGCAAATATTTTCTCCCAGTTGGCAGGTTATCTTTTTGTTTTGTTCTGTTTCCTTTCCCTTGCAGAAGGTTTTTAGTCTGATGTCCCATTTGTTAATTTTTTCTTTTGTTTCCCTTGCCTGAGTAGACAGGGTATTTGAAAAGATGCTGCTAAGACTGATGTCAAAGAGTGTACTGCTGGGGCCAGCCCAGTGGCGCTGTGGTTAAGTTCACACATTCTGCTTCGGTAGCCTGGGGTTCACTGCCCCAGATCCCTGGTATCAACCTACATACAGCATGTCAAGCCATGCTGTGGCAGGCATCCCATAAAAAGTAGAGGAAGACGGGCATGGATCTTAGCTCAGGGCCAGTATTCCTCAGCAAAAAGAGGAGAATTGGCAGCAGATGTTAACTCAGGGCTAATCTTCCTCCAAAAAAAAAAAAAAAAGAGTGTACTGCCTTTATTTTCTTCTCGGAGTTTTATGGTTTCAGGTCTTACATTCAAGTCTTTAATCCATTTTGAGTTCATTTTTGTGTATGGTGCAAGGTAATGGTCTACTTTCATTATTTTGCATGTGGCTGTCCAGTTTTCCCAACACCATTTATCAAAGAGACTTTCCTTTCTCTATTGCATGTTCTTGATTCCTTTGTTAAAGGTTAACTGACCACTGCATATTCTTGATTGCTTTGTTAAAGGTTAACTGACCATAGATGTGTGGTTTCATGTCTGGGCTTTCAGTTCTGTTCCATTGATCTGTGTGTCTGGTTTTTTTTTTTTTTTTTTTTTTTTTTTGCGAGTACCAAGCTGTTTTGATTATTATAGCTTTGCAGCATATTTTGAAGTCCAGGATTGTGATGCCTCCAGCTTTGTACTTTTTTCTCAATATTGTTTTGGCTATTCGAGGTCCTTTGTTGGTCCACATAAATTTTAGGATTCTTTGTTGTATTTCTGTGAAGAATGTCATTGGGAATCTGATTGGGATTGTGTTGAATCTGTAGCTTTCTTTAGGAGACATGGACATTTAACATTTTAACAATGTTTATTCTTCCAATCCATCAGCATGGAATATCTTTCCATTTCTTTATATTTTCTCCAGTTTCTTTAATAATGTCTTATACTTTTTGGTGTATAGGTCTTTCAACTCTTTGGTTAAATTTATTTCTAGATATTTTATTCTTTGTGTTGCAGTTGTAAATGGGATTGTATTCTTGACTTCTCTTTCTGCTATCTTGTTATTAATGTATAGAAATGTAACTGATTTTTGTGAGTTGATTTTGTACCCTGAAACTTTGCTGTAGTTGTTGATTATTTCTAACAGTTTTCTGATGGATTCTTTAGAGTTCTCTAGAGAGAGAGTCATGTCATCTGCAAATAGCAAGAGTTTCATTTCTTCCTTTCCAATTTGGATTCCTTTCATTTCTTTTTCTTGCCTAATTGCTATGGCCAAAACTTCTAATACTGTGTTGTGTGTGAGTGGCAAGAGTGGGCACCCTTGTCTTATTTCTGTTTTCAGAGGGATGGCTTTTAGTTTTTCACCATTAAGTATGATGTTGGCTGTGGGTTTGTCATATATGGCCTTTATTATGTTGAGTTACTTTCCTTCTATACCCACTTTGTTAAGAGTTTTTATCATAAATGGTGGTTGGATCTTGTCAGATGCTTCTTTTGCGTCTATTAAGATGATCATGTGGTTTCTATTCCTCATTTTGTTAATGTGGTCTATCACATTGATTGATTTGTGGATGTTGAACCATCCTTATATCCCTGGTATAAATCCCACTTGATCATGGTGTATGATCCTTGTAATGTATTGCTCTATTTGGTTTGCCAATATTTTGTTGAGGACTTTTGCATCTATGTTCATCAGTGATATTGGCCTGTAATTTTCCTTCTTTGTGCTGTCCTTACCTGGTTTTGGTATCAGGGTAATGTTGACCTCGGAGAATCAGTTAGGAAGCATTCCATCTTCTTCAATTTTTTGGAGTAGTTTGAGAGGATAGGTATTAAATCTTCTTTGAATGTTTGGTAGAATTCTCAGGAGAAGCCATCTGGTCCTCAAGTTTTGTTTTTTCTGAGGTTTTTGATTTCTGTTTTGATCTCCTTATCTGTGATTGGTCTATTCAGATTCTCTATTTCTTCTTGATTCAGTTTTGGAAGGTTGTATGAGTCTAAGAATTTATCCATTTCTTCTAGGTTATCTAATTTGTGGGCATACAGTTTTTCATAATATTCTTTTATAATCCTTTGTATTTCTGTGGTATCCATTGTAATTTCTTCTTTTATTTCTAATTTTATTTATTTGAGCCTTCTCTCTTTTTTTTCTTACTGAGTCTGGCTAAGGGTTTGTCAATTTTGTTTACCTTCTGAAAGAACCAGCTGTTAGTTTCACTGATCCTTTCTACTGTTTTTCTAGTCTCTATTTCATTTATTTCTGCTCTAATTTTCATTATGTCTCTCCTTTGTTGACTTTGTGCTTTGTTTGTTCTTCTTTTTCTAGTTCTGCTAGGCGTACTTTAAGATTACTTATTTGATATTTTTCTTTGTTGAATTGGGCCTATATTGCTATGAATTTCTCTCATACTACTGCTTCTGCTGCATCCCACAAGAATTGGTGTATTGTATTATCATTTTCATTTGTCTCCAGGTATTTTTCGATTTCTTTATTGATCCAATGGTTGTTCAGTAGCATGTTGTTTAGTTTCCACATATTTGGGACTTTCCCAGCTTTTTTCTTGTAGTTAATTTCAAGTTTCATAGCCTTGTGGTCATAAAAGATGCTTTATATTATTTCAATCTTCTTAAATTTATTGAGGCTTGCCTTGTTTCCCATCACATGGTCTATCTTTGAGAATATTCCATGTGCACTTGAGAAGAATGTGTATTCTGCTATTTTTGGATTGAATGTTCTATATATATCTATTAAGTCCATCTGCTCAAGTTTTTCATATAAATCCACTATTTCCTTGTTGACTTTCTGTCTGGATGATCTATCCATTGATTTAAGTGGGGTGTGGAGGTCCCCTACTATTATTGTGTTGCTGTAAATTTCTCCCTTTAGGTCTATTAATAGTTGCTTTGTATACTTTGGTGCTCCTGTGTTAGGTGCATATCTATTTATAAATGTTATGTCCTCTTGGTAGAAAGTCCCTTTTATCATTATATTCTGCCCCCTTTGTCTCTCATTTTTTAAAAAATCTTGAAGTCTGCTTTGTCCGATATAAGTATGGCAACACTTACTCTTTTTTGTTTGCCATTTGCTTAGAGTATCATCTTCTATCCCTTCACTCTGAGCCTATGTTTGTCTTTAGAGCTGAGATATGCTTCCTGGAGACAGCATAGTGTTGGGTCTTGTTTTCTAATCCATCCAGCTACTATGTGTCTTTTTATTGGAGAATTCAATCCATTTACTTTTAGAATGATTATTGATATATGAGGAATTAATACTGCCACTTTATCTCTTGTTTTCCAGTTGTTCTGTGTTTCCTTTGTTTCTCTTCCTTTGTCTTTCTGACTGCCATTTCATTTTGGTGGTTTTCTGTGGAAGTTTTCTCAGTTTTCTCCTTTTTATGAATTGTGGCTCAGTTCTGATTTTTTGTTTACTGGTTACCATGAGGTTTGTGTAAAAGATCTTGTAGATACGATGGTCCATTTTGTGATAGCAGCTTACTCATTAGTCTTAGCAGATTCCATCCCTTTCCTCTTCCTCTTCTGAGTTATTGTTGTTCACAAATTATTCTGTTTTGTGAGTTTGTGACTAAGTCAAAATGTTTATAGTTACTTTTGATGCTTTCCTTCTCTGTATCTTTTATGTTATAATTTAGTATTTGACCTGTTCTGAAATAGAGCTGCAGTTTTCTGATTTGTCTATTTATCTCCTTGCTCAAAGCTTTGTAGACCTTTGCCTTTTTGTTTCAGGTATGAGGGCATCCTTCATCATTTTTTGTAGGGGAGGTATGGTGGCAATGAACTCCCTTAGCTTTTGTTTATCTGAGAAAGCTTTATTTCTCCATAGGATCTGAAAGATAGTTTTACTGGATACAGTATTCTTGGCTGAAAATTTTTTGTCTTTCAGTATTTTGAATATATCATTCCATTCTCTGCTAGCCTGTAAGGTTTCTGCTGAGATATCCTCTGAAAGCCTGATAGGGGTTCCTTTGTATTTTCTTCTGTCTTGCTGCACTTAATATTTTTTCTTTGTCATTGACTTTTGCCAGTTTTACTATTATATGCCTTGCAGAAGGTCCTTTAGCATTGATGTAATTAGGAGTTCTATTGGCTTCATGTATTTGTAAGTCTGGTTTCTTCCCCAGGTTTGGGAAGTTCTCAGCGGCTATTTCTTTGAACAAGCTCTCTGCTCCTTTCTCTCTCCCTTCTCCCTCTGGAACACCTATAATCCTTATGTTGCTTTCCCTTGTTGACTCAGATATTTCTCAAAGAATTCCTTCATTTTTTCAAAATCTAAGTTTTCTCCTCCTCCATCTGCAAAGCTTATATATTTTTATCCTCTAAATCACTAATTCTCTTCTCCACAACATCAGCTGTATTTTTAAAGAATTCTAGATTATGTTTTATCTCATTAATTATGTACTTCATATCCAGAAATTCTGCTTGTTTTTTTTTTATAGTTTCAATATGTTTGGTGAAGTATTCCTTATTCTCATTAATTTTATTCCTGAGGTCATTGAACTGTCTTTCTGAGTTTTCTTGTAACTCATTGAGTTTCTTTGCAACAGCTATTTTGAATTCTCTTTCATTTAGATTGTAAATTTCTGTGACTTCAGTGTGGGTTTCTGGAGATTTGTCATTCCCCTTCTGCTCTGTATTGTTGCTATACTTTCTCATGGTGTTTGATGAACTAATCTTTTGCTGGCTCATTTGTGGTAGTGTCAGGTCACAGATTCTACCTGCTACTGCTGGGGGGAAGCAGGAGCTGTGTTTCTGATCTCACCCCATCTGCTGGAAGTAGTGTGAGTATGGTGGCTGCTCCCACCGGCTGGGAAAGCATTTGCACACTGGCTCAAGGCTGGTGCTGCACCAAGGGGCATTCCCACTTGTGGAACCACAGAGGTACTGTGGGCATTCATGCTGGCTGAGAAAGCATTTGCATGCATGTATGTCTGCTGCTGCCTCTTCTTAGGGTCATGCTGCACTTGATGGGTGGGGCTACTTCACAGGGTCTGAGCCTGGGCCACTCATTGTGATCACAGCGGCAGGGTGGGCTCTCCCATTGGCCAGGAAAGTGTTTGTGCAGAGTCCCAGGGCTACTGCTGCCCCTTCCCACAGTTGCACTGAGGTGCACTCCCACTTTCATGGCCACAGTGGTATTATGGGTGCTAGCACCAAGCGGGAAAGCATTTAGGCATGTGTTCAGGCCTTCCAGGGAAGGGTAGGGGAGTGCTCAGCTATCTCCACCACTTCCCAGGAAGCCAGTTCATTCACCTTTAGATGTACAGGTTCAGAGGTCTCTCAGGTGTCTTGTTGTGCTGTGTGGGTATCCTCCGTTGGTCAATGAATGTTCATTTAGTTGTAGTTCAAAGAGGGAGAGCTAAAGGGAATATCTTACTCCACCATGTTGCTGATGCCACTCCAGTCTCCATTTTTAATGATATTTTTAAGGCAGCCATATTAAACATAGCACAGACCCACCCTCAGACCATTAGAACAAGTCACCTTATGGCTTCATTTCTAAGTTAGCATTGCAGAAATTATGACTGTTCACACAAATAAAAGCAAATCACATAAGCTGCTCCCAGATATGAGATAAAAAGAAAAATAAAATTCTTCAAAGAGCAAAAGGTATTACAGAGGAAGCGCAGAGATTCAGAGAGGCTTGTAGTGATTTAAATTGAGTGACCTGGGGTGGTACCAGCATTGTTCATGGCTCTGTCAGTTTCTATTAGCCTGTTTTACAACTATGTTAAAATTACCCTCTTAACTTAACACACTGTGCCACAGGGATTTCACTCAATATCACCAAATGATCATTAACAGGAGAGCCTAAGACAATAGAGAGACCATTCATCCAACAAACTTTATTGAACATCTGTATGTATACGACTCTATGCAAAGGTTGTAAAGGGTAAGTTTTATTTTTAGTCATTTATTTTTTTAAAGCTAATGCTGGAAACTGCTAAGTAACTGCCTTCTGTATTTGATGCCAAAATGTAAAATCTGTTAATAGTTTTTATGCAAATTTTTCAAGGCATTAAAAAAGGAAAACATTTGAAGCTATAGAATATTCCAAAGCGTGAAAGACAGCTGCTGGGATTTTCTCTAGAACTTGAAAAATCTATTATGTGTGGGAAAACACATGCGGGAATAGGATAACACGGCTTCCCTATGTTCATTACTTAGACAAAATATACAACTTTATATTAAATATGTTCCTCTCCTTGTTCTCCTCAATGTTCACATAATTTCTCTGTCCTGAGTCTGAAAATCTTTCAACTTGTTTCCATTATTCTGGGTAGGTGTTCCCAATTCAGAACCTAGTTCTTTGGTATCATTTTACTAGTGTTCATTATGTCAAGAGAAGTTATTACCACTTTACTTTCTGTGACATCATCCTTTTTATAACTTGGCCTCTCTAAACCTACAGTTTACAAACGCTTTGGGAGTAAAGAGCGCCAACAATTTGGGCATACTTTTGTCAAAAGTTGGTCTTCTAAACCCTTCAATATCCAGCAGTCATTGCCTTCCCCACACAGCACCATGAGTAACCAACCAATTCGAACCACCTATCTCTGTCCACCCTCAGGTTTTCTCACTTCCTCTTTCCATTATCACACCATATTAAATTTTTTTTTCTGATCAGTGTTAACAACCAATGCCTCGTTTATCTATCTTTTATGCTAACACCTGGTAGATCTGAGAACCCTGAAGGCCTAATGGGAGCATGTTGGACAAGGCTTCTCATAGCAGCATAGCCTATTTTCTCTAAGGTAACACAGGGATATTTACAGTGATTCTATAGAGATCATGTCTCTACCATTGTCATCCAACCTGGGGGATGATCCCCTATTAAAAAGTACTTTAATCCCTATCAAGTAGTAAATTTGCTGAATTCTGATTGCCTATAAGCTGTAGCTTATTTTCTCTTGTCTTTCATATATGAGGTTTTATGTAATTTCTTTTTCTTTAATTGATTTGCCACAGCTTAAAAGTGAATTATCCAGGTACTGGAAGCTTAGGAAACCATTCGGTTTTCAAATGGCAGTAGTATAAGTGATCCCCTCATGGACAAAAGTTGTGATCTCACCTTCAAAACCTCTAACAAAATAGTAAAGTCAGTATTCAAGAAGGTTGTGAATTATTTAGCTATTTCCTATTCATATTCTAATTACTTTCAGATACTATTATTGCATTAACATGCATTTAATAAAGGTGTTTTATAACATCAATTCTCACAGCCAGGGCTTAGACTGACACTGTGGATGTCCTAGACTAATCATAGAGGGCCACTTCAAACTGATAAAATATTTCAATATTTTATTCAACTTAATATTTTATTTGATTTAGTACTTTTGTCTTACTTAGTTTTGGATTTAAATATTTTTAAATGTTTCTTTAGGAGAGTTTGAGGTAAACTAATTTTCTATTAATATATTTTTATCTTCATAATTAGCAATATATTACTTGGACAGAATACAACATAACATTTCAAATTATTTGGAATTGTTTTAGTTTCACAAATTTTCCATTACTCTTTATCATATAGCATCAGTCACTCACATTCACTAAAGATAGACATGATGTTTAAATTTTCTTGCCTACCATCAGCCCCACCCCAGCTTCCACCTAGGCAAGGTATTTCCAATTTTTCCTCTTTGGTTTTCTTTTATATTTTCTGAACCAAATATATTCTTTAGAGACAAATTAAATGGTTTCTATTTTTAAATGAAAATATAAATCACCTATCCTGGTAACCTGCTTGAGGCTGCCAACTTCAGCAAACTATGGCTTTATTGGTCCTAGGAATTAAGACCTATAGTGGCACCACATAACCTACACATATCTGTGGCAAAAGTTTTCAATAGAGACAAACTAGTGAGAGTGATGAGTGTGTGTTATTTCCACTCTGGGGTGCTATCTGTTTCAGGGAAATCAGGGCCAATTGACCTTTTGCCAGTTATGTAAGAAGTCCCATGTGGAAATCTTCATTAGCTGGCATCATACTATTATTTTTTCCAGTGATATTTTAGTGCCTTTTATAGTCAGTTTCCAAGGCAGCTGCTCAGGTAGACTACCTCTCAATATAATTCAGCTCACAACAATCATAGTTATCGAATTCACGTTCTGGACGGTACTTCCTTCTAATGGCAGCAAAATTCCACTGTGGCAACTGTCAAGGGCAGAAACTCTTTGTAGAGAACTCCCCAGCTAATATGCAGTGGTGTTATATCTATCACATATTAATCTGCCCAATCTTCATAATTTCTTAGAGTCTTGGACAGCAAGACCTCTTGTTTTCAGTGTGGTCAGCTTCAAATAAAATCATTCAATAGACCATAGATTTTTTTTTCCCTAATAAATAGATGGATATAAGGAAATTTTATTATACTAAAAATTCTTGATTCAGTGCAGATGAACAGAAGGAAAGAGATTCCATTTTCTACTAGAAGAAATTTATTAATCATAGCAAATGTTTATATATAGCTCCTCCTTTTGAAGATTTTTCTGCAGTGATAGTATAAAGCAGAAGTTTATTCTTAATTCTTTCAGCTTTCTTTTCTTTCTTTTTTTTTTTTAAAGCTTTATTTTACTTTGATCATGCAGTGGCTCAAAGATGCTTTCTTTCTGCAGACTTTTGTGTGTGTGTGTAAGGAAGATTGGCCGTGAGCTAACATCTGTGCCAATCTTCCTCTATTTTATGTGGGATGCCACCACAGCGTGACTTGATGAGCGGTTCTAGGACCACGCTTGGCATCCAAACCTATGAACTCCAGAGCGCCGAAGCAGAGCACATAAACTGAACCACTGCACTACTGGGCCAGCCCCACATCTTTCTTTTCTAAAGCATTTTCTGCTTTCTTGGTGCTTTTCCTTCAAGTGTTCGTAGGTATTTCCATCTTCCAAATTCTTCTTGCACATACTACCTTGTGGATGTAGGAGTTTAAATTTAATGCACAGCTTTCCCTAAGGGTATTTGTATTGTCCCTTATGAAATTAATGACTTTCCTCATGTTAAATACATGTTTGCTATATGATTGGGAGGGTGATAATTGATGGCAGAGGGCTGAATGACCTTGATGATATAATTTAGGAATTGCTTTGGCACAGACCGCTATATAAGAGTTTATCCAATTTGCACAGTATATTCTCACAGTAGCCTCCAATGTGGAAATTTGGTCCAGGGAAATAATGAGGCAAAATAAAATGGTTTAAAATTCAGTGGTATATTTGAGAGTAGAAAACAAATCTTCTTAGTGCTTCCTACCAGACATGCCAATGACTTGGATAAGGATTGTGTGGGTCCCAGACTATTGATAGTGAGGCACAGGGCCAGGAATGCCTGAGGCACTCTTCCTTGCTCCTGTTAGTTGTAGCAAGCCTCATCAACATTTCCCCCACTGGGGCTAATGTTGTGGCTGGACCAACCCTTGTGGTTTTTATGACTGTAGGATACACTGCAGCAAAAACCCATCAGGGAACTTTGAGAAACAAGATTTATTACTCACAAGTCTTGGAGGATACACAGCATGTCCAAGGGCCACACAGTAATGTCACGGGTAGAGTGTGCAGACCCAGGGCTCTGCTTTATTAGTTTGAGGTTGGAGTATCTAGAGTTTTGTGAGTTCACTGTTTATTTGCTAATGTAAAGCATAAGAACAGGAATTAGGACACAAAAAGGGAAAAGCGGGGTGACTCAAGCAGTCTAGGTTACCCAGCTTTCTGAGAGGGATCTTCATTGGTAGAAATGGCCTAAATCCTTATCTGGTTGTTTTGATAACAGCTGTGTCACACAGCTAGAAATATGTTTATTCAATGTTGATGTCTTTGTATTGGATACCTCAGCAATCAAATCTTAGTGTCAGGTACTTAACACTACAATCAAAAAGCTTAATGTCAGGCACACACACCACAGGACATTTGCTTTATCCATTCTCAGTATTATTTATAAAAATCTTTGTAATGTTTATATATATCTTGTATAAAATAATGGTGTAATAAACAATAATATTAAAGGATCTTGTGAATACTGGAAATAAAATATTTGCACTATCACCTTCAGAACTCTTAGTCCAGCATTGTACATTTGGACATTAAATTCACTTGGAAGAGTGAAGTCAAAAGTTAAATGAGTGAGCTATTTGATGCCAGTGTTCTTTTGTTCTTTCCCAGCTGCCCACCCACAGTTTCTCACTTGCCTTAAGAGTTCTTCAACTTTAAACTTTTTCCATAAGTTTTAGGAAAAATTTAGAATATTTTATTAATTTTTTGAGAAATTTCCATACTATTTTCCATAGTGGTTGTGCCGATTCACATTCCCACCAGTAGTGTATGAGGTTTCCATTTTCTCCACGTCCTCTCCAACACTTGTTATTTCTTGTCTTTTTAATAGTAGCCATTCTGCTGGGCATGAAGAGATATCTCATTGTGATTTTGATTTGCATTTCACTAATAATTAGTGATGTTGAACATCTTTTAATGTGCCTTTTGGCCATCTATATATCTTCTTTGGAAAACTGTCTGTTCAGATCCTCTGCCCATTTTTCAATTGGGTTGCTGGTTTCTTGTTGTTGTTATATGAGTTATTTATATATTTTGGGTATTAACCCCTTATCAGATATATGATTTGCATATATCTTCTCCCGATTGTTAGGTTGTCTTTTCGTTTTGTTGGTAGTTTCCTTTGCTGTGCAGAAGCTTTTTAGTTTGATGTAGTCCCATTTGTTTATTCTTTCTTTTGTTTCCCTTGCTTGAGGAGACATATCCAAAAAGATGCTGCTAAGACCAATGTCAAACAGTGTACTGCCTATGTTTTCTTCTAGGAGTTTTACGGTTTCAGGTCTTACATTCAAGTCTTTGATCCATTTGGAGTTAATTTTTGTGTATGGTGTAAGATAATGATCTACTTTCATTCTTTTGCATGTGGTTGTCCAGTTTTCACAACACGATTTATTGAAGAGACTTTCCTTTTTCCATTGTATATTCTTGCTTCTTTTGTCAATAATTAGCTGTCCAATTTTATAATTCTTTTTATGTCTATAAAATTTGCAGTACTGTACCCTCATTTGTTTCTGATTTTAGTTATTTCAGTCTTCTCTCTTTTCTCTCTTAGTCAACCTATCTAAAGGTTTATCAATTTTGTTGATCTTTTTAAAGAAACAGCTCTTGTTTATGTTTATTTTTTCTATTGTTTTTCTATTCTCTATTTTATTTATCTCTACTCTTATCTTTATTATTTTCTTCCTTCTGCTAGCTTTGGATTCAGTTTGTTCTTTTATTTTTTGTTTCTTAAGGTATGAAGTTAGATTGGTAATTTGAGACCCTTCTTTTTTTAAAGTAAGTTTGCAAGCTATAAATTTCTCACTTAACACTGCTTTCACTGCATTCTGTACGTTTTCATATGTTGTGTTTGCTTTATATATTTAGGTGCTCTGATGTTTCATGCATATATATTTACAATTGCTATATCTTCCAGGCAAATTGACCATTTTATCATTATATAATGTCCTTCTTTGTCTTTTGATGGTTTTTGACTTAAAATCTAGTTTTTATAATGTAAGTTTGGCTATCTCTGCTTTCTTTAGGTTGCTGGTTGCATGAGACATCTTTTTCTATCCTTTCACTTTCAGCCTAGGTGTGTCACTAGACCTAAAATGTGTCTCTTATAGACAGTTCATAGTTGGAGTTGGATCCTGGTGTTTTGTTTTGTTGTTATTTTTTTTTTTTTTTTTGCTGAGGAATATTTTACCTGAGCTAACATCCACTGCCAATCTTCTTTTTTTTCATATGTGAGCCATCACCACAGCATAGCCACTGACAGATGAGTGGTGTAGGGTCGTGCCTGGGGACCAAACCTGGGCCGCCAAAGCAGCGCATGCTGAACTTAACCGCTAGGCCACCGAGGCTGGCCTGGATCCTGTTTTTTCTTTTTAACCCATTCTGCCTATCTATATCTTTTGATCGAGGAGTTTAATTCATTTACATTTAAAGTAATTACTAGTAGGGAAGTACTTACTTTTGCCATTTTGTTATTTGTTTTCTGTATGTCTCTTTGTCACTTAATCTATTACTGCCTTTACTTGTGTTTAGTTAATATTTTTTCAAGTGACACCTTTTGATTTCTTCTCATTTCCTTATATGTATATTTTGTAGATATTTTCCTTGTGGTTACCATGGGGATTACATATAATATCCTAAAGTAATAACAATCTATTATAAATTGATACCAACTCTTAACTTCAAATGCATACAAACTCTCCTCCTTTATAGCTTCCCCCATTATACTATTCATATTACAAATTACACCTATATATTTTGTGTACCTGATAACATAGATTTATAGTTATTTTTCTGCATTTGTCTTTTAAATCCTATAGGAAATACAAGGTGGAGTTACAAACCAAAGTTACAAAATACCGTGGACTGGGTGAGTTATAAAACAGATATTTATTTCTCACAGTTCTCAAGGCTGGGAAGTTTGAGATCAGGTAGCCAGCATTGTTGGGTTTTGGTGAGGGCATTCTTCCTCACTCGAAGATGGCTGTCTTTGTGTAGTAACCCTGAAGCACGTGTTTCTTCAGACTGTTTCTGGAGATTTATTTTGTTCAAGTTAGCCATGTTTCATGGTTCCTTTATATGCCTTGTGATCTTTTTTAAATTGGGGCATTTGAAAAAACAGCCATGTCTCCCAGTCTTTGCAGACTGATGTGTAAGACCTTTACTACTTTGTGGACCTCTGAGTCTTGAGATTAGCCTGGGATGAAGGCTTAAGTTCTTCTCAGATCTTTTCTGGGCATGTGTTCTGTCTGGCCCTGTGTACTTTTTTTTCACCTGATTGCTTTTAAATGTCTTAATTTCCCAAAGAGTTACACATTGGCTCCTTCTTGGGCGCTTAGATATTCTATTTTATTCCTTTACCCGTGACCAATCTCTTATCCCCAGGTGTCCTCAAGTGTGTAGTACTTGTAGTTTTTCCATGCCACAGCGCCCACCACTGCCTTCCACACCTTCCAGACTGAGATACAAACTATGCTACTATTTCCTGTCTCAAGTCCAAGTCAAACGAGATAGATGTCAGTCCTTTGGGCAGCCCACAGACAAACCAGGACTTTGCCAATAATTTCCACTCTGCTCTTTCCAGTCCAAGGGAGGGAAGTGGAATTGGGCTGAATGTTTGTGTCCCACCCCCCAACCCCCACTCAGTTCATATGTTAAAGACCTAACCCTCCAATGTAATGGGATTAGGAGGTGGGGCTTTTGGGGAGTAATTAGGTTTAGATGATGTCATATGAGTGGAGCCCTGTGATAGGACTGGTGCCATTATAAGAAGAGGAAGAGACACTACAGTTTCCTCTGTCTACCATGTGAGGATACAGCAAGAAAGCAGCCATCTTCAAGTCAGGAAGTACTCCCTCACCCAGATCCAACAATGCTGGCTACCTGGTCTCAAACTTCCCAGCCTCAAGAACTGTGAGAAATAAATGTCTGTTTTATAACTCACCCAGTCCGTGGTATTTTGTTATAGCAGCCTGAGCAGACTAAGATAGGCCACTTCCTCCTGAGCTTGATACAGAGAATTGTGTAAGGACATGGAGGGACTGGGGCAAAGGTGAATAAAAGCCAGGAAATTTCCTACCATTTTGAATGTGGCTTTTTCTTGATTGGACATTTGCTTGGTTGTAATGGCTCTTCAGCTGATTTTCAGAGCTCCTATGAAGTTGTTTTAGTCAGTCTGTGGTTGTTTATTTGATAATTCTTTTTTTTAATGCAGAAACATTGGTTTGTAACATTATATAAATTTCAGGTGTATATCATTATAGTTCAATTCCTACGTAGATTACATCATGTTCACCACACAAAGACTGATTACAATCCATCACCACACACCTGTACCTAATCTCCCCTTTTGCCCTCTTCCCTCCCCCATTCCCCTCTGATAACCATCAATCCAATCTCTGTCTCTAGGTGATTGTTTGTTGTTGCTTTTATCTTCTACTTATGAGTGAGATGACATGATATTTGACGTTCTCCCTCTGACTTATTTCGCTTAGCATAATACCCTCAAGGTCCATCCCTGTTGTCACAAATGGCCAGATTTCATTGTTTCTTATGGCTGAGTAGTATTCCATTGTGTATAAATACCACATCTTTATCCATTCATCCCTTTATGGGCACTTCGGTTGGTTCCAAGCCTTGGCTATTGTGAATAATACTGCATTGAACATAGGGGTGTATGTATTTTTATGCATTCGTATTATCATGTTCTTTGGATAAATACCCAGCAGTGGAATAGCTGGGTCATATGGTAGTTCTGTTCTTAATTTTTTGAGAATCTCTATACTGTTTTCTATAATGGCTGCACCAGTCTGCACTCCCACCAGCAAAGTATGAGAGTTCCCTTCTTTCCACAGCCTCTCCAACACCTGTTGTTTCCTGTCTTGTTAATTATAGTCATTCTGATGGGAGTGAGGTGATATCTCATTATAGTTTTGATTTGCATTTCCCTGATAGTTAATGATGTTGAACATCCTTTCATGTGCCTGTCGGCCATCTGTATATCTTCTTTGGAGAAATATCTGTTTAGAAATTTTGCCCATTTTTTAAATTTGATTATTTGTTTTTTTGTTGTTGCAATGAATGAGTTATTTCTACATTTTGGATATTAATCCCTTATCAGATAGATGGTTTGGAAATATTTTCTCCTGATTGCTATGTTGTCTTTTCACTTTGTTAATGGTTTCCTTTGCTGTGCAGAAGCCTGTTAGTTTGATGTAGTTCAGTTTGTTTATTTTTTCTATTCTTTCCCTTGCCCAGTCAGACATGGTACTTGAAAATGTGCTGCTAACACTGATGTTGAATAGTGTACTGCCTATGTTTTCTTCTAGAAGTTTTATGGTTTCAGGTCTTATATTCAAGTCATTAATCCATTTTGAGTTCATTTTTGTGCATGGTGTAAGATAATGGTCTACTTTCATTCTTTTGCATGTGGCTGTCCAGTTTTCCCAGCACCATTTATTGAAGAGACTTTCCTTTCTACATTGTATGTTCTTGGCTCCCTTGTCGAAAATTAGCTATCCATAGATGTGTGGGTTTATTTCCGGGCTCTCGATTCTGTTCCACTGACCTCTGTGTCTGGTTTTGTGCCAGTACCATGCTGTTTTGTTTACTATAGCTTTGTAATATGTTTTAAAATTAGGGAGTGTGATACCTCCAGCTTTGTTCTTTTTGCTCAGGGTTCCTTTGGCTATTCTGGGTCTTTTGGTTTTAGGATTTTTTGTTCTATTTCTGTGAAAAATGTTGTTGAAACCTTGATAGAGATTGCACTGAATCTGTTCCTTACTTTAGGAAGTATGGACATTTTGTGTGTGTGTGTGTGTGTGAGAAAGATTGGTGCTGAGCTAAAGTCTGTTGCCAATCTTCCTCTTTTTGCTTGAGGAAGATTGTCCCTGAGCTAACATCCATGCCAGTCTTCCTCTATTTTTTATGTGGGACACTGCCACAGCATGGCTTGATGAGCAGTGTGTAGGTCCTTGCCCAAGATCCGAACCTGCAAACCCTCGGCAGCTGAAGAGGAGCATGCAAACTTAACCACTGTGCAACGGGGGCAGCCCCAGGAAGTATGGAAATTTTAGCAATGTTAACTCTTCCAATCCAAGAGCACAGAATATTTTTCCATTTCTTTGTGTCTTCTTCAATTTCTTTTAACAATGTTTTATACTTGTTAGTGTATAGATCTTTCACCTCTTTGATTAAGTTTGTTCCTAGGTATTTTATTCTTTTTGTTGCAATTGTATTCTTAATTTCTATTTTTGCTACTTTGTTGTTAGTGTATAAAAATGCAGCTGATTTTTGTATATTGATTTCATATCCTGCAATTTGACTGTATCCATTTTTTATTTCTAAAAGATTTTTGGTGGATTATTAATGGTTTTCTCTATATAAAATTGTGTCATCTGCAGATAGTGACAGTTTCGCTTCTTCCTTTCCAATTTGGATCCCTTTTATTTCTTTTTCTTGCCTGATTTCTCTGGCCAGGAGTTCCAATGCTATGTTAAATAAGTGTGGTGAAAGTGGCATCCTTGTGTGGTTCCTGTTCTTAGAGGGATAGCTTTCAGATTTTCTCTGATGAGAATGATATCAGCTGTGGGTTTGTCATCTATTGCCTTTATTATGTTGAGGTACTTTCCTTCTATACCCATTTTTTTCAGAACTTTGATCATAAATGGATGTTGTATCTTGCCAAATGCTTTCTCTGCATCCATTGAGATGATCACATGATTTTTATTCTTCATTTTGTTAATGTGGTGTATCACGTTGGCTGATTTGTGGATATTGAACCATCCCTGCATCCCTGGAATGAATCCCACTTGATCATAGTGTATGGCTTTTTTAATGTATTGTTGTATATAATTTGCTAGTATTTTGTTGAGGATTTTTGCATTGATGTTCATCAGTGATATTGGCTTGTAATTTTCTTTTTCTGTGTTGTCCTTGTCTGGTTTTGGCATAGGGTAATGTTGGCTTCGTAGAATGAGTTAGGAAGCCTCCTGCTTTCTTCAATTTTTTGGAAGAGTTTGAGAAGGATAGGTATTACATCTCATTTGAATGTTTTGTAGAATTCACTAGGGAAGCTCTCTGGTCCTGGACTCTTATTTTTGGGGAGGTTTTTGATTACTGTTTCAATCTCCTTCCTGGTGATAGGTCTATTCAAATTCTCTATTTCTTCTTTATTCAGTTTTAGAAGGTTGTATGATTCTAAGAATTTATCCATTTCTTCTAGATTATCCAATTTGTTGGCACACAGATCTTCATAGTATTCTCTTATAATCTTTTGTATTTCTGAGGTGTCCATTGTAATTTCTCCTCTTTCATTTCTGATTTTATTTATTTGAGCCTTCTCTCTTTTTTGCTTGGTGAGTCTAGCTAATGGTTTGTCAATTTTGTTTATCTTTTCAAAGAATCAGCTCTGGTTTCATTGATTTTTTTTCTATTGTTTTCTTTTTTGTTTTTATCTCTATTTCATTTATTTCTGCTCTGATTTTTATTATTTCCTTCCTTCTACCGATTTTGGGCTTTGTTTATTCTTCTTTTTCCAGTTCCTTTAGATTCCAGTTCCTTTAGATTCCTGTTAGATTGTTTATTTGAAATTTTTCTTGTTTGTTGAGGGAGGTCTGTATTGCCATAAACTTCCCTCTTAGAACCACTTTTGCTGTATCCCAGAAATTCTCGCATGTTTTATTTTCATTTTCTTTTGTCTCCAGGTACTTTTTAATTTCTCCCTTGATTTCTTCATTGACTCAATCATTGTTCAGCAGTATTTCTTTAAATCTCCATATATTTGTGGCTTTTCTGGTTTTCTTCCTGTAGTTGATTTCTAGTTTCATACCTTTGTGATCAGAAAAGATGCTTGGTGTTATTTCAATCTTCTTAAATTTATTGAGACTTGCTTTATGGCCTAATATGTGATCAATCCTGGAGGATTATTTGATGATGCTGCAGGGGAATCATGGTATGGTGCTTCCTAGTCCACCATCTTGCTTACATCATCCCTCCTCCCCATAATTTAGAATTTTTATTTTAAGAAATAAGGCACAATATACAATGAATTCAAGTACAATATATATAATTGAATATATTCCTTTATCTGGGAATTTTGAAAGTTGATCAGTCATGTGTAATTAATATATTTAATAAATTTTAATATCATGATTTTTAAAAAATGCTTAATTTCTAGTAATTCATGAATTTGATTCCATAGTTCACTGTTCATTGTCAAATATCCTGAAGTGTACATGATAAATAGCCAAGTTTCATGCCTAAGTATATATCCTATTTATATATGCTGAGACATTCCTGAGCAGTTACAAAATACAGTTTTGTAACAAGTACTGTGTTTTTTTCATATATAACAAATGCATTACTTCCATGTGCCCAAAATGCAAATTTGCAAATTGCATCCAGGAACTCATCAAATCTGCTAGATGAATTATGTAATTCAATTTGGCAAAATTTTTGCTCACAGCACAAATAGTTTTCTTTGGTTTTCTTGGATTCTGTTCTAAGAAGGAGGTAGCTGGAAAAAAGTGAAAAATTACAGGATATGATTCATAAAAATCCCACATCTTTTTTGTGTGCTTGTACATTCTTTTTTGAGGGAAAATGTTTTCGTCCCACAGCAATGATTCTTCTTTCTCAACAAGTACTTTTTAGTTGGAAAGATACCCACACACAATATATCCAAGGTCTTCCAAAAGAGTAGCCAAAAGGAGAGGAAGATGCATGTCATTTAGCATCTAGAAGAACATGTAGCATATTCATTAAATCCTTTTTTCACCAGAAAGGAATGTGAAGCCTGAACTTTAACATGGCCACAGTATGTATTAGAGAGCAAAGAAATGAAACCTCAGCTATGTATGTTCCTGCCAAGCATTAGCCCAAATCTTTCGCTCTCTGACATGTGACGAGTATCTGTTTCCCTGTCATATTTTGAGAGAGAAGAAAATGATGCCCATGTAACCCTATCCTCACTTGTAAAGTTCAGACAAGTGGCACTCACTACTATTCCTTCCTCTTTTTCATTTGCTTCCAAGAGTGAGATTAAGCACACATGCCCAAAGAAAGGGCTACCAGCACTGAATTGTTAGAGGTAGTTTGCAGAGGGTGTAAGAGACACACCAAGTAATTAGGAGTCGTCAAATCTCTGAATATTACCTATGTGCTTTTAACTTCCTTTTCTCTCTTGAAGCAGCCTGCAAACTCTTTCTTCGTTTTGGGTTTGTGAATAACTCTTATGGCAGTAGTTACCCATTACCCAGAGTGAGGAGCTCTCTTAAGCAATGGAATGACCAGAAGTTTCAGAAACTAAAGTGTCAATTTCATGCATATGAAGAATTCACAGAATATCGGAGCTAATGGGAAACGTACAGATTAGATATCCAATGCTCTTATTTCATAGAAAAAGCCTGAGACCACTTCCGTTGCTGACAATGTGAAACACCAGTTAAATTGCAGCACTTCTACCAGGAAAATCTACAAATGCTGGATGATATTTTCTTTTAAATGTATAGATAAATTCACCAAAGCTATGAACACTTCCAAGTACCAGGAAGGAAGAAGGCACTAAAAATAAGAGAGGCAGGTGGGAGAGCTGATGCTACCTTTGGCTTGGCATAGGGTTGTGAAGAGTTGCCAGTATAAGTAACCCAACGGCTTATGTTTTAATACCCATGCAGAGACAGGAAATGAATACTTGGGACCTCTTGTGGTAGAGAATTGAAACTGAGAAACCCATCCTGTAAACACGTTCACAATTAATCTAGGATCCTTGAGAGGCTGCCCCTAAGTGGTAGAGTAGACTAAAAAATATATCTGCCCACTGACAACAGAATGACAACAAGGAAGCTGGCAGTTTCTTTGTGGACACTGGGTGGAAAAAAAATTTCTCCTGATAATTGGTAAGCCTGCACATAGATTTGTGATTTAAATTCATATTAGTCATATGGTCAAAAAATCCATAAGGAGCAAAGTGAGGATCAAAATGGTCCTGTGTGGTAAAACCCTGGGATCCCTGCCAGAAAAAATGCAAAACTCCTCAAGAGAGATATGTCCTCAAGCCAGATAACATGGAATTCCCACAGGTAAAAGTCTACTGAAGGGGGCCGGCCTGGGGCCGAGTGGTTAAGTTCGCGTGTTCCACTTCAGTGGCCCAGGGTTTCACTGGTTTGGATCCTGGGCGCCGACTCGGCACTGCTCATCAGGCCACACTGAGGTGGTGTCCCACATGCCACAACCAAAAAGTCCCATGACTAAAATATATAACTATATGCTGGGGGATTTGGGGAGAAAAATCAGAAAAAAAAAGATTGGCAATAGTTGTTAGCTCAAGTGCCAATCTTTAAAAAAAAGTCTACTGAAAATGAGTTTATAATAAAAAATTTTCAGAAGAGCAAATAAACTAATATAAGCAATCCTGAGTACTTGAGATCATAGAGAATTCTGATGGATGCTATAGCTAAATGTGTAGAATATGATTAAAACAAAAAGTAAGCAATAAGAAAATAAGACATCAGAACAATGGAATATTGAAAAAGAAGTTGGCACATCTTTTAAAAATAAATAACACCATCTTTTAAAGTTAAAATTCATAGGATAAAAATGCCTAAAATTAGACCTGAAAGATTAGAAGAAATTATGCAGAGGGCAGCATAAAGAGACATGCGATGGAAAATGTAAAAGGCAAGTGTTAATGGACAAAAGTGCAAAGTGAGGCCTATTGATATATGTCTAATAAGAGTTATATCTAATAAGAGTTAGAGCAGAAGGGAATAAAAAATTGGGAGAGCCGTTATCAATCATAAATAACTTAAAATACCCAGAATAGCAGAAAGAATTTAATTTTCAGATTTAGGAAATACATCAACCCCTTGCAAGATAAACACAAAGATCATACCTACTCACAGAGATCTTTAAGGATCCAAAGAGAGAAAACTAGATTACTTGCAAACGAACAATAATTAGGCAGTTACAGACATCTTGGCAGTGAAAATAGAGGTAAGCATGCAATAAAATGATGTTCTCACAGTGCTGAGAAAAAAATAACTGGCAGCCTAAAATTCTATACCCAGCTAACATATCATTTAAGAGTGAGGCCAAAAAAGTAAATACATCTCAGACAGAGAAAGTTAATCACTCTAACCCTGAAAGAAGAAAGAAATGGGATGCAAGCAAACTTATTGAGCAAAGAAATTGGTGAACATGATGAAACTCTACAATAATAATGACTTACTATGATTATTACTGTTTTTACAAATGGAAAAACTTTAATAATCACTGATATGTAAAGATAATTGTTATAAATAAAATCAATGTTTAAAAACAAGGTGAAACTAAGTACTAGACTATAATGAGACACAAGATAAAACAGGGTATACAGAAATCACTGCCATTTAAGGCTCTTGTATCTTGCAAGGGGAAAGTAGACATGTGAGTAAGGTGATTAACTTTAAGTCAAGTGGGCATATAAGTAATATGAGTAACCACTAAAATAATAGAAATATAATGTATAATTTTCCTAAAACAAGTGAAGTAGAATGTTTAACTTTAAAAGCCTCAAAGGGGGAAAAAAACAGAAATTAAGGTTATGAGAAGGTAATGAATTTACTCAATGCTACATTGTGGAAGTGGGTCTGGAAACTAAAAGTCTATATTTCCAGTTCTGCATTATCTTCTCTGGGAATACGTCAACCAAACTTGAATCTTCATAGAGTAAATAGGACTTATATATTTGGCTGCTTTTAAAATTGTTTCTTAGGGCCTGGCCTGGTGATGCAGCCGTTAAGTTTGCACATTCCACTTCAGCAGCCTGGGGTTCCCTGGTTGGGATCCCGGGTGCAGACATGGCACCGCTTGTCAAGCCATGTTGTGGTAGGCGTCCCACATATAAAAAGTAGAGGAAGGTGGGCACGGATGTTAACTCAGGGCCAGTCTTCCTCAGCAAAAAGAGGAGGAATGGCAGTAGATGTTAGCTCAGGGCTAATCTTCCTCAAAAAAAAAAATTTAAAACAAAAGGTTACTTAAAGCTCTAAATACCTGACTTGGCTTGATCTAAACGAAAGAAAAATTATTTTGTAACAGAGATTATAGTACAGGGATCCATATATTTTTCCATTTGCTTTCCATTGAGCTTAAAAGGAGTAGTGACAAGAAGGAAGTATTTCATAGCATCTAGCAATCCTTTTGTAAATATTCATTAATTGCAAAGCAGTATTTTTGGCTGCATGGGATTGCTGAGTTGAATCTAATAGTCTCATGGGAGAGATGGACATATATGTAGCCATAAAAAAAGAAGTTAGAATACATTTAGTTAAGTATGGGCTGAATTTTAAACTGGGGAAATTGAAACTTCAAAATGGCAGTATAGTTTTAATGGCACAGAGACCTCTTGTAAATACAACCTGTCTCATGAGGGTATAACAGTCTATCAAGGTTTGGGGTCTGATGAAAGAACTGAAAGTAGTGCTTATCGAGATCAGGGCTTTGCAAAGTAAAAGAGGTTGGAAATTATGTGTCATTAAAGGGAAAACGAAATAAAGCAGAAATGGTTATTGAAGAACTTGATTATCTGGGACTTGATGCACCAGAAATTATAACAAACTGATTTTTTTAAAAAAGAAATAATGAGAGAAATGCAAATGACTGCAATTTAGAAAGCAATTTTTAAAGGGATTTTTAAGACCTCTACAAATTTAATCTATCTTTCCAATTCTCAACATTATATAGTTTTAATTGAATGTTGACATTAGGGATAGTAGACATTAGAGATGAAAGGGACATTAACAAACACTCTAAACCATGTCTACTCTCTTGATAGCTATCGGCCAAATCTTCCTACGAATATAGTTATACGTAATTTAGACAACAAATATTTCCTGAATGTGTTCTGTCTGCCTCTATGTTATAATTCTATGGAGAAAGAAGACAGGTCTCAATTTTTTTAAAGCCCTAGTATCACACAATTTTAAACCCAAATCTATTTTGTGGGAATATTTCTTTTGCAACTATATAAGAGGGAGCTTTGATGAAATTTTCATTTCTTTTATGTACTTATATTACCAATTTTCTTGCTATTCTCCGTGCTATTATGGGAACAATATTGAATATATGTGATATATAGTAGGCATTCAGTGAATGTTAATTACATTGACTGAAATAGTTTGGATAACAATAAAGAAGATGGGCTTTTTTCTGGCATTTAAGCTTCAGTTTCCTCATCTATTAAATTACTCCCCTCACAGGAGTGTTTTGAGATTTACATGAAAGCACAAAGTAAGTGTTTAATAACTATTAATATTTTTTTATTTTTTGAATAAATAAAATAATTGAAATAAAACATGTTTAGTAAAGGAGAAAAATTAAAAATAGCACACTAAAGTTATACATTCTTAACAGAAACAACCTCATTTAACAGGGATATGAAGTCTTGACATCCAATTAAGAATAAATCTTCAGGGTTGGCCTGGTGGCATAGTGGTTAAGTTTGTGTGCTCTGCTTTGGAGGCCCGGGGTTCACAGGTTCAGATTCTGGGTATGGACCTAGCACCGCTCCTCAAGCCACACAGTGGTGGCATCCCACATAAAACAGAGGAAGACTGGCAACAGACGTTAGCTCAGGGCCAATCTTCCTCCTCCCCCCAAAAAAGAATAAATCTTCATAAATATATAATTAATATGTTATTACGAATTCATTTTTATTACATTATTAAATTGATTTACTTTATCACATCTTAACTTTTCAAGTCTTATTCTTTTGGAAAAAATTATTTTTGGGGAAAATAAAATATATATGAGGGACTTTCAGATTTTAAATGTACTGTATAAGCATTCATCTCCAGTTTTTTAAAGATTAGAAAAAGGAATTCATTCACCTCTTTCCTCAAATCTTGTTTCCCTATTATTTGACATTTAAAAGAATAGCTATCAGCCTTTTCCAAAGTACTTACTAGAATACGTGGGGAATGATCCATTAACGGTCAACCAAGAGGACTACAGGAATTGATATTGATATCGATGCTACAAAGCTGAGGAGTTACAATTACAATACTTGGAAGGACTTTGAGTTAAATAACTCTGAAAGTTTTAAGTAGCGAAAGAAATTCTTTAGTTCTATTTTTAACTACTTTTAAACTACTAACTACTTTTTAAAAATAACAATACAAGACTCATTCTTATTTTTCACTTATACTCCACTTTTTCAATTGCTCTCTTTTCACCACAGAAACTTAAAAGAAACAAAGAACTATGAAGTAACATTTGCCATTTGACAAATCTGATTAAACCAAAGGTGTTTACCATTGAAATCGACTCTACCCACCCACTCCATCTCAAGTTTACTTTCTGTTAGACAAAATATTACTATCTTTTCCCAGAAGGAACCCAAACCATTGTCCACTGGAAACAGTTATGTTTTAGACTGTTAAGCATTGCAGGGGGTTATAAAATACAAAAATAAGTATTGGCCTTGGGATAGATTTCAAGAGTTTTTGGAATATGTAGTCCAAAGACATCTTAGGGTTCTTGGCTAGATTAAAGAAAGATGTTGAAATAGGGGGAAAAAGAACTGTTTTGTAACTTGTACTTACTGTACAAACCTAGCCACAATTACCATATCCATTTAAAATGATAATTTAATAAAACCGTAAGGTTAGCAGAGACTGAGCACACAGTCTATTCTGAAGGTTAGTCATAGTTTTATAGTTAAAGAATGCCTTTAGTATGCCATCGTTGACGTATCATGTATGCTGTTTGGAGAGAGGACAGACTTTGGAGCCAGATAGACATAGATAAGGATTTAATCCTATCTCTTACTATCTCTAACAATGGATAAATAAATGAGCTAGCTTTTTCCATGCTCCATGCTCTCATCTGTAAATGGGAGTAGGGTTCACGTGATGAATAATATAATTTTGGTACAACGTTCAGTGGAGTAACAGGCACATGGTTGGTGCTTAATCAGTGTTAGCATTCTTTATCCTGACCAGCAAACTACATTCAAACCACAACTCTGTTTTAATTTACTTTTTCTTCTATTTGAATTCTCACATCATTCAAATCACTGCTATCTCAAATCACCGTAAAAAGGGGATTTACTTGCAAGTAACCCTTTAATTTTTTGAAAGTGGAACAGTATATGTCACAGTAATTTATAATTAGTAGCAAGTATTTGTCAAATACCTAGTATTCAGAGTCTAATGGCAGGCACTAAGGAGGTAGAAAAATAAGAACACTTTTATTTCAAATAGCTTTTATTCACACTAAGACTAGAGGAAAATCTAATTCAGTAGAAAACACAAGACAAAAGGGGATCTTCCGTCCTCTTTGAAGGAGAGTCATGACATTAACAACTTCAACAATAATTTGGAACACACCATTGAATTTTCCATTCAATATTTTCAAATATAAAAAAGGAATCAGAAAGAAGAAGGTGAACATTCCATGAGCATGTTCAACAATGGTATTATTATTAGGTATTAATCCTTTATTAGATAATTATTTTTCACATCTGGGAAAACATCACTGGCAGCACAATTTTAAGGAAAGAAGTTTGGCAATATGTAGTTTTCTCAGCAGCTCTGGATGACAGATTTTGGTGAATGCTAGCCAAAAAAATTAAGGGCAAAACCACTGGTGCGCAGAGGACAACAAACTGATCTTATTACAGAAACAGATATCAGACCACAAGAGAAGAGACATTTTAATTGTACACTAAGCAAGAAACTCCAGATTACTGGCATACACATCAGCAAGTCTAGTCTAGAGTGTTTAATCACAAGATTAATAAATATCGGTTTCCTGCCAGCCCTGCCCACCTTATTTAAAAATATCAGGATATTTGATTTCAAATGATACAAACTGCTGAGACTATAATCTACGTAATGGTCACTCATGTTTAGCAGCATGCTTGTTATACGCAGAAACCACTAAAAGGGCAATTTCATATAATCTGCTGTTGTGGAGATAGACACTGACATTACTTATCCAGAAAGAGTTTGAGAATCTTACGATTTAGTACTAGCATGTGGAGACTTTTACCTAAAAACACTCTTTGCATACCCAAAGAAGTGCCATTCCTCCTCAGATTTTAGAATTCTTAATTCCTAATATTTTATTATTATTATTATTCCATTTCTACTCAATTTTAAGTTAATAAAGGCAATAGCTAGAAATTGCTGTAAGATCTCTATCAATTGTCTTAAAACGCCAAGTCCAAGAAAGGGCGCCACAATGAGGCCTGAAGGCCATGTCTACAATGTCTCACAAAACATTTGGCCCTCCTTATTTTATCTGATGTTGCAACATTTGCCTCTAATGTGCCTAAGGCCCAAACAGAAAAATTAAAAAACTCCAATTCTTTGACTAGTCTGAAAATATCTTACTTCCAAATTACATTGATTTAAAATTTCTCTTTGCTATTTCTTCTTCAGTTTATGCTTGTGGGTTTGACTCACAAAGACATCATCCAAAGGGCAAGAGAAGTATATATACAATCTTGTCGATGTGATAACTAGCACAACACAATTAGGTAGACGCAAGAATGGTGGAAAACTATTTTTGACACAAAAAGAAAAATTCTATGTAAATAAAACAAAGCACCAGGTCCAAAATTAAAGACCAAAACACAATAGCTTGATCTATCTTTTAAGATAAGAATAGTAAAAAAGTCAAATGGTTCTTGAAAAGGAAGAGGTAAAAAGAAAGGTGACTTATCTACTAGAGTATTTATATAAAATGGCATGAAATGAAGTATACCTAGTGGTGTCGCTAGTAAATAAGTTGCCAAGGTTGTTTCTATTTAGAAAACATAAAGTAGAGATTTAATAAATTATTCTGACAGTTTAGATGCGGCAATTTGGTATTGGCAGTTTGACAGGGGAAACAGAGAGGGGTGGAAAGGAAATTATTGGTTAGAAAGATTGGCACTGCACCACGGATTCACCATGTCGTTGTTAAATGTTCCAGTTTGAGGATTAAGATGGTTTGAGGAATTGCTATCACCTATTACTCTATCATTGAGATCAAGTCCAAACAGCGCCAGATCAATAGTCTAAGGTTTAACTGTCTAACCCAGCTATTTCCAGCACATTAATAACTGACTACATTGTTGCGTAAACTATTATATAAAACCAGCCAGGTATATCACAGAAAAAATGGACTGCAGTTGATTTGGAGAAACCACGTTCTACGGTCCTGTGTGGGCACACCATGTTCATCTAAAAAGTGTATACTCTGGCCACATGACAATCATGCTGCGCTTCATGAAGCATTTTATGGAGTAAAGGCAAGCTGTTAGGAGGTGAGGGCTATGACCAGGAAAAGAAGCCACACAGGCACTTACATATTTTAGTGATGGTGTTGATGAAGGTGAGGCAATACTCATAATACTTCATTCAAAAGACAGTAAATAATGCAAACTACTGCTGGAGACCAAAATATAATTGTGCCCTTTGGGAACACAAGAAATATTTGATGATGATCATGACTATGTTGATGATCAGTTTTGAAGACAACAGTACAATGCCTTCATTTCTTAGCATAAATCATCTGGTTTTCATTTCTTCTGGAGGTGAAAATGTCCTCTTTAAGAAATAGTTGAACAGGTGCATTGTTTCCTACTTCCTTTTTTTTCCCCCTGTTTTCTCAGCAAGTCATGTGATTTCATTCCCGAAGCAGGGTATTATAAGATAGATGCCACTAGAAATGACAATGTCAAACTGAGAGAGTGATTATTTCAAGCTCAGAATGAAGCACTTTTAAGACAGAAAGCTTTGGCTTGTTTGTTTTGTGGCTATTAGACGTTTAACACTTTCATTGTGACAAACTGAGATTAAGCTTTCCGAAGATAAATGGTAAGAAATATTTGAATAAATTGTCCTAAACATGAATGCTGAGATAAAAAATAAGTACAGAAGTGCTGATTGAAGAGAAATTTTCCCCCAGGAGACATTCACTTGATCATTCTATTTCACTTCCATATGGAGTCTGTAAAGAAACCCAGTAAATCCACAAAGCTTTATGAATGAAATTTGGAAATCAAATAGTACTGAATTGTTAGGAGAGACAGCCCTGTAGTTTCTGAAACCTTTGCGTGAGATGTCCTGCTTTCAAATCCACTGTTGTCAGTGAGAGCTGTGTGAGAGTTTTGCAAAGGGTTATAGTCGAAACTGAAGGCAAGATTTCAGTTCCTAGGACTGGTAATGAGTAAAGCGACTTGTAGTAGTTTTTCGTAAGGATCTCTGTTTTCTCCAAAAGCTAACTTTCATCACCACTACTGATGTTGTAAATTTATTAAAATATTTAAAAATATTTCATTTACTAAGCAATGATTAAATAGCCTCTGTTACCATTAGAGGTCCATTAAACTTATTATCTATAAAACTGTCTGGTTTTCAATTTAATCTACAACCCCAGACTGTATTATATGATTGAGAAAACTAACTTTCTTACATTGTCTTTTGTACCTATTATCAAATCTTATTCAACATCTAGCATTGTTTACTAATAGAGTTCTCAAAACCCATTATTTTTATTCATCATATATAAGTCATTATGAGATTGTGAGAAAGCCTATGTGGGTATTCTTCAAAGTATGGGTCAGAAAAAGAAATATTGATCACGCTTACAGAGGAGTTCTTCTAATGGCCTCTTACTGGGAACTATTGTGAGCGATAAAAATTAAATGCATAAGTGAAGAGAACTATATCAAGTGAAACTACCCTTTCAAAAAGTGCTGGTCTATTTCAAAAGAAGTGTGGATATTCTCCGAAAGCCTCCATTCTGTCCCTGAGGGCTACACTACATCGTGTAACGGTATAATCAAAAAGCACTGGCATTCGGTTCTTACAACTACAGTCAGCTGTGATTAATCCTCTCCATAATTTATCTGCCTCTCCGTGTATCCTAAAGACTCTAACTGCAACCAATTGGGTACGGTATCACATGGAAGGATGTGTGATTAAATCATTAATGTGTCATGTTTTAAATCTAAATAACCATGGAGATGTCCTAGTGATTTGGCTTTTTCAGATTGATGGCTATGCATAAGCATGCAACATAATTATTGTAGGAAACTTCAGTAAATTAGTATGTTTGCACTATTCTGTTTCATTTTCTTATTCAACATTTAAAAAATATCTGGGAGGGCTGAGAGTAATAATACAGACTTGTAATTATGAAGTTGATTTTAAAAAGTCACAATTATGTTCCTAATTAAAATATGACATAACTTTCCTTTTTAAAGGAGAGAGTCTTTATTAAGACTTTGGCCTCACTATTTTATTTTCTTTAAGTAAATCTCCCCAAGCAATTACAGCAAAATGACAGGAGTTAGCAAACATGACTGGCATGAATTTCGTTGAAAATATAGTTTTTTTACAAAACATTTTTACAAAAAATTCATTACTACTGTGAATTTAGATTGACCTTACGCTTATGCAATGAAAGTAATTTTTACCTAATACTGAATTACATTCCATTTCAGATTTCCTATTTCAAAGGGTATCTCAAATTTCTAAGATGTTAAACCAAGTATCGGGCCATTTTTGCATACGTAATAAAAGTGTTTAAAATTAAAATGGTAATGCTAAAAAATCCAAATGCATGAAAAATATGGTCTGACTGTATAACAAAAGGGAGTTATATAATTCTACTTGAGTGAAATCTTTCATCTTTGATTTACAGGTTAGAGTCCTCTTTAACTAAAACCATATTGTGCCATATCTTTCATATCATAGCCTTCCCTAAAACCTTGTTTTAATTAAGGTTTCTTTCAGATTTCTGAATAAAAGCATGACAATTTTCACTTATGGCTTTAATATATCCCTTGAGTTAGGAAAATATATAAAAAGAAACATCAACTCTTTCGAAAGCACTGTCAGATATTAAATACTGCAAGGTATCCTACATCAATGTCTTTAGGTGTTTGAGTTATGCATTGAAATAGAGTTTTGGGAGGTAGGGGGATAACCTACTTATATTCAGTAAGTTGCTTTTAATCTCAGAAATAAATGTCCTTTATTTTCAGCCTTTGACACTAAGGCAACATGTGTAAAGGTTAAATTTGTGGGTTTTTTTTTTTTTTTTTCCTACATAAAGGCACAACTTCAAGGTTAACTCAATTCAAGGTGACTTCAAATAGGCAGTGCCTTCACTAACACATTTCAGAGATCTAGAAAATTCAGTAACATTGCTTAGGCCATATTCACCTCAATGGTTTCACACTAAAAGAACACATCAGATCAAGCAACTGTGTTAACGTGGAAAGTGAAAAAATAAACTAAATATTCAAAGCTCCTGAGTCATTGAGGGGATTATTGGTAATCTTTAGCTTTTTTATAGAAAGGAAGGATGAAAGGTAAGAAGAAAGGAAGTGACGGAGGATAGAAAACGAAAAGTGAGAGAATAAGTTCTTGAAAGATTTGGAATAAATTAAGACCATCTTTGAAAAGTTATGAACTTTATCCTCTGTGGAACATATGCTCAGAGCTACTGTCATCAGAGCAAGGGATGTATGAGGGGGGAGAGAGACCTCATTCTCAAATACAATTGCAAATCTCCCGTGTGTGAGAACACAGAGAGGGATGTTAGGGTAATTTTTCTCAAAAAATGTGACAAAGTATCGCACCATTACATACAGTGTGTGAGGTTCCTTTGGCATTTGGACTTGGAATATAGCGTGGTTTATTCCACTGAAAAAAGCCTCAGCCAAGTTCCTCCATCTTGAATTCTTACTAACAAGAGTTGAACCATGTGTTAAAACAAAGGCCAAAAAACAAACAAAAGGAAACAAAACCAAAAAAACTACAATCTGTAGGGAATTGCTCTCTGTTCATAGCTGAAAGCAAATCCTGTAAACAATTAAAGACTGACAAAAATATTACCCAATAAAAAACTGATCAGAGTGTCAGGAATGGGTATGTCTCAGGTTTTGCCCCAAATTTTGCTGGCTGTCATAGCATCTGTAATTAACAGGATCTAATGCTGTATTGGGTGTTTCTAGTTCATACTTTGGGTCTAGGAGTGGGTCACCCAGCATACGAAAAGCACGCTGGAAGCAGTTTCTTCCAATCGTGGTTTACTGTAACTCTAGAATCACAGCGGTTACGTTTAAGGAATCTTTAATGCCCTTTCAAGTCCATCCAAAGAACAAGTGAAGCTGCTGTTCAGAATTTTGTGCCCAGTGTTTATGTTCCATCGAATCTGTGCCACCCAGGCGGCAGACAAGACATGTCTGAGGGTGCTGGGGTGGAGGGGATACACAATGATGTCACACACAGGAAATATCAGTGGGGGGGACTTGGCACTTCACAAGGCTGGCTCCTCTTCCATAGGCTCACCAGCAGTTCTGTAAAAATAAACAGGCAATCAGAATACGGCATAAGAGTACACAATGACATTGTAGATTTTCATGCATAATCAAAGCTGATTTTTCAGCTCTCTCTGATGTTTATTTGTGTTATTCAGTTATCCATAAATAGAGTTTCTTTCCTAGGAAGTATAAACAAATGTCAAGTGGAAAAACATTTTAGATCCAAGCAATCATTGGAAATGTTCCTGTTTATATTAAAACATGTCAGAATATTTTATAACTCTAGATTCCAAAATGTACATGTTTTGTGTCTAGTACAGTCCAATAATTTATTGAAAAAATTAACTATGATATTTTATTTTAGGCGCAACTGCAGTGATTTACTATGGAACCAGTTTGCTAACCAGAGCAAAGGACCCAGCTAGCTTCTGGAGGAGACTCACCAGGCTCTGGGTTTTGCTTCTGTTCTTTCATAACTGGTTTGGCTGCCTGCTGGAGGCATTTTGAATCAAATTCTGAATTTGATTAGCAAATCGCTGCTACAGACCCAACGTTTCTACAAGAAACGCACTATGGTAGTGTGTAAATAGTTTTCATTCGGCATCATCTGTGGGGTGTTCTGCTCAGGCAACACCAAAACTAATTGCTTGAAAATTTATACTTTAGATTTAACCTTAATTTAGTAACACTCTGAGAGTGTTTTAAGGCAAACTTTTAGAATGATTTTTAATTTAGTCAAAAGGACAAATTGTACCAGGAATCCAAATACATGAGGTAGCTGGACTGTCGAGGGAAGAATGCTGGGATTTGAGATGCGGGAGAATTGAGTTGGAGTCTGAGTCTGCGATTTACTCATGTTGCAACTGCTCACGTAGTAACTATACTTCTGGGAAGCTGTGGTTTCAGGTTTAAATGCGTGAGAAGAAAGATGTTCCTTATGGAATTAGTGAAGGTTAAAAAAAAAGGACGTAAAATTGACTTGTAAATAACAAACACTATGAGATATTAGTTATTTAATACTTTGGATTTGTCCCTTCGTCATCTAACATATGCATGCAATTGTGTTGGATGGCACACCGATAGTTACGCCTTTGTCACCATAAGGAAACACAATATTTGGATGATAGTTCTCTCTGGGTGGTGGAATAATAGGTAGGTGGTTTTCATTTTCTCTTTTATATTGTTTATCTTCTTGCCAGGATTCTGTAATGAATTACTTTCATATTAGGAAAAAATGCTATGTTTAAAACACAGCTGTTTATGAATACAAATAAACTATTTAGCCATGTTATTTTATAGATTTATAAGGAAAAAAGCCAAGATTGCCTCGCATCTATAAATGAAGTAGTTGCCATTTTAACTTAGCATTTTTATAATAAATTAAAAATATTGAAAGATTTTATCCATGGAATGTGATAAAAAATATTTTAATGCATCCTCTAAAGAATGAGAAATATTAGGTATTCATTATTTAACTTTACCAAAAAGAGAGAGTCCCAGATGAGCTGATGTGGAATACTAAAAACATAATTTCTTAGGAATTGATAGCTTGTCCAAGAGCCCACTGGATAAGGAGGTTGTGAGAAAGTGTTTAGAGCTGCTATATAAGATAAAAGCTATTTAAATGAGTCATACTCTATTATAATCTTTCCAAACTAACATTATCAGCATTCCCAGAAGACAATTTTGGAAAACACTTAAGTAATTAAACTAATTTATATGTAAACATGCAAACATTTACATCTGAGACTATGTGGACAATACAGGCATAGAATCCTCAAACTAGGTACTCTAATGGACACTGAATTTTCATACTTTTTTCCCAGTTTTATTGAGATATAATTGACACATAACATTGTGTGAGTTTAAGATGTAAAATGTGATGATTTGATGTACATATATATATATTGCAAAATGTTTACCACAATACCACACCCTTCCCCTCATATTGTTGTCATGGTGAGAACGTTTAGGATTTATTCTCATAGGAATTTTCAAATATACAATACAGTATTATTAACTATAATCACTATGCTGTGCATTAGGTCCCCAGAACTTTTTCATCTTATAACTGGAAATTTGTCCCCTTTGACCAACATTGCCCCATTTCCCCCACCTCCCAGCCCCTGGTAACTATCAATCGACTTTACGTTTCTATGAGTTCAACGTTTTTATTTCCAGTTTTATTAAGAAATGATTGACATACATCACTGTATAAGTTTAAGGTGTACACCATGATGGTTTGATTTACATATATTGTGAAATGATTACCGTAATAGGTTTAGTTAACATCTATCACCTCATACAGATACAGAGTTCAACATTTTTAAATTTCATGTATAAGTGAGGTTACACAGCATTTGTCTTTCTCTGTCTGCCTTATATCACTTAGCATAATGACCTCAAGTTTCACCCATGTTGAACCTTCTATTCTATGGCCTAATAATATTCCACTGTATGTATATACCACATTTTCTTTATCCATTCATCCATCAATGGACACTTCGGCTGCTTCCATGTCTTGGCTATTGTGAATAATGCTGCAATGTACATGAGAGTGCAAATATCTCTTCAAGATAGTAATTTTGTGTCCTTTGCATGTATACCCAGAAGTGGGATTGCTGGATCACAAGTAGTTCTACTTTTAACTTGTTGAAGAACCTCCATACTGTTTCCCATAGTAGTTGCACCAATTTACATTCCCATCTACATTGCACAAGGGTTCCCTTTCCTCTACATCCTCACTAAGATTTGTTATCGCTTGTCTTTTGCATGCTATCCATGTTTAACAGATGTAAAGTGATATCTTATTGTGGTTTTGATTTGCATTTGCCTGATGATTAGTGATGTTGAGCACCTTTTCATTTCTCTCTTGCCTATTTGTATGTCTTCTTTAGAAAAATATCTATTCTAGTCCTTTGCCCATTTTTTAATCAGATTATTATTTTTTTGCTATTGAATTATATGAGTTCCATATATATTTTGGATGTTAACTCCTTATCAGATATGCGATTTGCAAATATCTTCTCCTATTTCATAAGTTACATTTCCATTTTGTTGATTGTTTCTTTTGCTGTGCAGAAATTTTCAGTTTGACATCGCCACACTTATTTTTGTTTTTGTTGCTTTTCTTTTGTTGTCATATCCAAAAAATCATTGCAAAGACCAAAGTCAAGGAGCGTTTTCCCTATGTTTTCTTCTAAGAGTTTTATAGTTTCAGGTCTTACATTTAAGTCTTCAACCCATTTTCAGTTAATATTTGTGAGTAATATGAGATAGGGGTCCAATTTCATTCTTTTGCATGTGAATATTCAGTTTTCTGGACACCATTTATTGAAGAGATTATTGTTTCCTCATTGAGTATTCTTGGCTCCCTTGTCAAATTGGGCCATATACGCGAGAGTTTATTTCTGGGCTCTCAATTCTGTTCCATTAGTCTATGTTCCTGTGCCATACTGTTTTGATTACTATAGCTTTGTAATACGGTTTGAACTCAGGATGTGTGATGCCTCCAGCTTTGTTTTTTCTCAAGATTTCTTCAGCTATTCAGGGTCTTTTCTAGCTCCATGTGAATTTTAGGATAGTTTTTTCTATTTCTGTGAAAAATGCTATTAGAATTTTGATAGGGATTGTCTTAAATCTATAGATGAATTTGGTAGTACGGATGTTTTAACAATATTAACTCTTCTGATCCATGAACATTAAATATGGTTCCATTTATTTGTGCCTTCATGAATTTCTTTCCTGGGTCTTACTTTTTTTGGTGTATTTTGTATCCTGAAACTTTACTGAATTTGTTTATTAGTTTTAATAGTTTTTTGGTAGAGTCGTTAAGATTTTTCATATACAAGATCATGTCATCAGCAGAGACACCCTTGTCTTGTTTCTGATGGTAGAGGGAAAGCCTTCATTTTTTTACTGTTGAATATGATGTTAGCTATGAGTTTGTCATATAAGGCCTTTATTATTTTGAGGTGCATTCCTTCTACACTCAAATTGTTGAAAGTTTTTATTACGAAAGGATGTTGCATTTTGTCAATTGCTTTTTCTGCATCTATTGAAAAGATCATATGATTTTTATATTTCATTCTGTTAATATGATACATAACCGTGATGGATTTACACATGTTGAACAATCCTTGCATCCAGGGATAAAGCCCACTTTATCATGGTGGATGATCCTTTTAATGTGCCGTTGAATCAGTTTGCTAGTATTTTGTTGAGGATTTTTGCATAGATGTTCATCAGGGATATTGGTCTATAGTTTTCTTTTCTTGTAGTATCCTTATCTGTCTTTGGTATCAGGGTAATGCTGGCTCCATAAAATTAGTTTGAGAGTGTTCACGCCTCTTCAATTTTTTGGATGAGTTTGAGGATTGTTGTTACTCTTCTTTAAATGTTTGGAAGAATTCACCAGTGGCCCCATCTGGGACTGGGCTTTTTTTCATTGGGAGGCTTTTGATTACTAATCAAATCTCTTTACTTGTTATTGGTCTGTTTAGATTTTCTATTTCTTTATGATTCGCTCTTGGTAGATTGTATGTTTTGAGCAATTTATCTGTTTCTTGTAGTTTGTTCAATTTGTTGGCATATAATTATTCATAGTAGTCTCTTATGATGCTTTTTATTCGTGTAGTATCAGTTGTAATGTGTCCTCTTTCATCCATAATTTTATTTATTTGAGTATTCTCTTTTTTTTTTCTTGGTAAGTCTAGCTAAAAGTTTGTTAATTTTTTTATCTTTTCAAAAAACCAACTGTTAGTTTCATTAACCTTATTTATTCTTTTTCTGTTCTCTAGTTTATTAATTTCTGCTCTGACTTTTGTTATTTCTTTTTCTTCTGCTAACTTTGGACTTAGTTTATTCTTTTTCTGGTTCCTTAAAGTATAAAATTAAGTTGTTCTTAAAGATTTTTTATATAGGCATTTATTGCCGTAAATTTGCCTATTAGCACTGCTTTTGATACATCTCATAAGTTTTGTTATGTGGTCTTTTCATTTTTGTTTGTTTCAAGATAGATTTTGATTTTCTTTTGATTTCATCCTTGATCCATTAGTTGTTCAGGAGTGTGTTGATCAATTTCCACATATTTGTGAATTTTCCAGTTTTCCTCCTGTTACTGATTTCTAGTTTCATACTATGTTGGTCAGAAAAAATACTTAGTATGATTCAGTCTTTTAAAATTTGCTACAACTTGATTTGTGACCTAACATATGACATATCTGAGAGAATGTTCCATGTGTACTTGAGAGGAATGTTTATTTTCCTACTGTTGAATGGAATGTTCTGCATATGTCTGTTGGGTCCAAAGTATAAAACAAGTCCAATACTTCTTTATTGATTTTCTGTCTGGATGATCTATCCATTGTAGAAAGTGGGCTATTGAAGTTCCCTACTATTATTGTACTGTTGTCTCTTATTCCCTTCAGGCTATTAGTTTAGGTGCTCCAATGTTGGGTGCATATATATTTACAATTGTTGTATGAATTGACCTCTTTATCACTATATAATGGCTTTCTTTATCTCATTACAGTTTTAGACTTAAAGTCTATTTTTTCTGATATAAGTAGCTACTCTTGCTCTATTTTGGTTTTCATTTGCATGGAATATCTTTTGCTATCTCTTCACTGTGAGCCTCTATGTGTCCTTAAAACTAAAGTGAGTCTTTTGTAGGCAGCATATAGTTGGGTCTTATTTTTTTTTTTATCCATTCAGCCACTCTATGCCTTTTGACTCGAGCATCTAATCCATTTATATTTTAAATAAATATTGATAGTTAAGGACTTACTATTGCCATGTTGTTAATTGTTTTCTGGCTGTTTTGTAGTTCCTTTGTTCCTTTCTTCTTCTCTTAATGTCTTCCTTTTGAATTCATGATTTTCTGTAGTGGTATACCTTGATTCCCTTCTCTTTATCTTGTGTGTATCTATTATAGGTTTTTGTTTTGTGGTTACCCTGAGGCTTACTTGAAACATCTTATGGATATAATAATCTATTTTAACCTGATAACAGCTTAACTTTGCATACAAAACTCTACCTTTTTACTCCTGCCTACATTTTATGTTTTTGATGCCACAATTTACATCATTTTATATTGTGTATCTATTATCAAATTATTGTAGATTTAGACCATTTTAATACTTTTGTCCTTTAACCTTTATATTAGAGTTAAGTAGTTAACACATCGCCATATTACACAATTAGAGTATTCTGAATCTATGTACTTACCTTTACCAGTGTGTTGTATATTTTCCTATGTTTTCATGTTACTAATTATCATCCTTTCTTTTCAGCTTGAAGAACTCCGTTCAGCATTTCTTGTAAGGCAGGTCTTGTGGTGATGAATTACCTCAGCTTTTGTTTGTTTGGGAAAGTTTTTATCTCACCTTCATTTCTGGAGGCTAATTTTGCCAGGTGAAATATTCTGGTTGGCAGTATTTTTCTTTCAGCACTTTGAATATATGATCCCACGCTCTCCTGGCCTGCAAGGTTTCTGTTGAGAAATCCACTGATGGCCTTATGAGAGTTCCCTTGTATTAGAGAAATTTTTTTCTCTTGCTGCTTTTAAAATTCTCTATTTGTCATTGATTTTAGACAGTTTTATTATAATGTGAGTTGGAGAAGATCATTTTGGATTGAAATTTTGGACTGACCTATTAGGTTCATGAACTTGGATGCCCAAATCTCTCCTCAGATTTGGGAAGTTCTCAGCCATTATTACTTTAAATAAGCTTTTTGCCATTTTCTTCCTCTCTTCTCCTCCTGGGACTCTAATAATTCACAGATTGTTTGTCTTAATGGTGTTCCATATATTCCACAGGCTTTCTACATTCTTTTCTTTTTGTTCCTCCTACTGGGTAATTTTAAATGACCTGTCCTTGAGTTTACTGATTATTTCTTCTGGTTGCTCCAGTCTCATGTTGAACTCTGGATTGAATTCTTTGGTTCAGTTACTCTATTCTTCAGCTCCAAGATTTCTGTTTGGTTCTTTTTAATGTTTTCTATCTCTCTGTTGATCTTCTCATTTTGTTCTTGTATTATTTTCCTGATTTTTATTAAATTGTTTATCTGTGTTCTCTTGTAACTCTCTGAGCACTTTTAGAACAATTATTTCTAATATTTTTTCGGGCAACTCATGTATTTCAATTTCTTTGTGGCCAGTTGCTGGAAGTTTACTGTGTTCCTTTAGTGGTGTCAGGTTTCCCTGATGCTTCATTATCTCTGTGGCTCTGAGTCTGGGGTAGGGGGCATGATGTCTCATTGGCTCAGGCCTCTCAGGTCCACAACACTGACAACTGTGTGGTCCTTGGCAAGCACTGTGGGGAGTCTGGAGTGACTTAAGGGGTTTTTGGAATCCTCAGTATCTTCTTCAGGTGCAGTAGCCAGGGACCAGGCAGGCTGCTGTGCTGGCTGGAACCAGTGGTGCACACACTTGGCTTGGGGGGCCAGCTCAGATGCCTGTGTAGTGGCAGGGGCTAGTTGCAGACCACATATAGTGGCAAGGGCCAGGGCCAGTGGCAAGGGCTGGGGCTGACTGCAGGTGCAATATCAGCTGTAGGAGCACTGGCTCTCAGCATGCAATTATGTGATTGCAGAATCTCTCCATGGATGTATGGCAGTGGAGGCCAGTTTTGAGACTCGTGCCAGCAGTGTGCAAGTGCACAGCTGGAGTGCTAGCTGTAGTTGAGCCCAGAAGTCTAGGCCAAGAGTCAGGGCCAGATGTGGACCCACAAACAGTTTTTGGGGCCTTGGATGTTGGAGTGCACTCTTGTGGCTGAAGGGTCTCACCCCAGGGGTGAGCACGGCAGTAAAGGCTAGTGATGTGAGTCAGGTCAAGGGTGTGCAGGTGCAGAGCTGGAGCGGCTAGCTGCAGGTGAGCTCAGCAGTTCAGGCCAATGACAGGAGATAGGGCTGAATCCAGGCCCACAGGCAGTTGTGGGGGCCTTGGCTGTCAGCATGGACTAACGTGGCTAGAGGGTCTTGCCATGGGTGCACACATGGCAGTGGAGGCAGGTGATGGAAGTTGGGCAAGTGGCATGTAGGTGCACAGCTGGAGGGGCTAGCCCTGAGGGTGTGCATGGTGGGGGGGGGGGGGCGGTTAGTTGTGGGATCTAGGTTGGCATCTTGCACTCATGCAGCTATAGAGGCTGGGGCTGGCTGCCAGTATGGATCCCAGGCTCAGAGGGGAGGGAGTAGAGAAGGACTCAGGCAACTGGTGACCAGGATGACCATGAACGTAAAAATCAGTAGGGTGAAAACCTCAGAGGTGAAATCTGCAAAGGGTCCAAGGCCGCTGTACTGGTCATTGGTTTCTTCAGCAATAAGAGCTGCTGGGGTCCTTGCAGAGCATGTCCCTGGGAAACATGATTACTCCCACTGCATGGCTGATACTGGTAGCCCCCTGCCCTTCTTCCTTCTTCCTGTCTCTACACTGTCCATGCCATCTCAGCTTTGGGGGTCTCTGGGTAGGATGAAACTGAAGTGGGTCTTTTTTCTGCAGTGCTTCAAATGGCTGGGGAAGCTAGTGACTCACCGTGCTCTCCCTTTCCCAGTCAGGCGAACTCCTTCTAGCTGGGAGTTTACTCTTGGAGCTGAGCAGTGCCATCTTGGAGGCTGGGATGATGCTGGTAAAATGAAGCTGTCCTTCATTCCCTTTTTGAGTGGTTATTCTCAAGTTTTTTCCCCTGTGTGGCTGAAGTTTCTTAAGTGGACTTCTCAGCTCTCCCAAAGTTGTTTTTCTTCATGGATAGCTATCTAGTTATTGATCTTTTTGGGGGACAAAGGCTCAGTTCCCCGCTCTGCCATCTTGGTGATGTCACTGTTCCCAGTTGAATTTTCTTGTTTCTAACCCAAATCCACAGCAAGATGATCTTTTCTCCCACATTTAGGAATCAATTGTGGCTGGACTTTCAGAGACTGTAGTGTGTAGATAAAATGTCCTGGGGGTCATGGATGTAAGGAACACATACCTCCCTTTGGTGGTGGATCTATGCATTCTCCGGGTGCATGTTCAGCCTGGACTCTGAGGATGTGAGCAGGGTGTGTGCAGTGCAATCCACTCACTGGCAAAAATGGAGCCTCTTCTGTTGAAACATTGGAACTTGCAGGTACAATATAAAGCTTTCCATCAGACACTTCTCTTCCCTTTCCTCCCTTCAAAATCATCATTTCATATTCACCACTTTTTTTCAGTCCATTTACTCCTCCCTACTTTCTACTGAATCAAATACACATGCACATAACTAGCCAATTCTCTGTGTCTTGCAGCATAGAGGTAGTGTTAGTAGCACAGCAATTTAAAAAATATCCTGGGTTTCAAGGTAGGTGCCCTGTGTTGAAGTCCCAGCTGTGTCACTTTCTAAAATTTAACTTTGAGCAAGTCAATTTCTCTAAATTCTCAATTTTCTCTTTAAAATTGAAATGATAATCTCTGACCTGTCCTCAAGGTTGTGAGAATCGAATGAGTGAATCTAAGGGAACATGCTTTAGGGCCAGCCTCAGTAGCTTAGTGGTTAAGCTCTATGTGCTCTGCTTTGGTGGCCTGGGTTCAGTTCCTGGGTGTGAACCTACACCACTCATCACTGGTTATACTGTGGTGGCAGCCCACATACAAAATAGAGGGAGATTGGCAACAGATGTTAGCTCAGGGCGAATCTTCCTCAGCAAAAAAAAAAAAAAAGAGAGAGAGAGAGAGAGAACATGCTTTATACACTTTATACACTGTAAAGTATTAAACAATTACAGAATGATTGTATTATTTATATCTGCTATCATGATGATTCATAGTAACTCCCTTCTCATATCCGCAGCTCTCAGTGGAGGTAGTGTTATCTTTACTTAATCCCTGTTCTTAGGTAACTTTTATTTATTTATTTATTTTAAAGATTGGCACCTGAGCTAACAACTGTTGCCAATCTTTTTTTTTTCTGCTTTTTTCTCCCCAAATCCCCCCAGTACATAGTTGTTTATTTTAGTTGTGGGTCCTTGTAGTTGTGGAATGTGGGATACCTGACAAGTAGTGCCATGCCTGCACCCAGGATCTGAATCAGCGAAACCCTGGGCCATCGAAGCGGAGCGCGCGAACTTAACCACTTGGCCACAGGGCCGGCCCCGAGGTAGCTTTTAAATATGTCTACATATTTTTTTTAAAGATGATTTTTTTTAAAGAAATCATCTTCATGAAACACTTAAAAAGTGAACTGGTTAGGGATTAGCCTTTAATGGTTGTTTTTGGTGAAAGAGTGAGAAGCAATTCTCTGCAAATGTGGGGGCTCACCACTTCAATCATCTATGGACACATACCAAGTTTACCTTGATTGACAAAAACACAGTTGTAGAAAGGGATGGGGGAAGGAAGAGCTGAATCTTTACATATTTGAATTTAATTCCATTTGCAATTAGGTGAGATAGAGAGACAGTAAGGTCAGGAATAAGTGTACAATAAAACCTCCAAAGATAAATTCTAGTACAATAGTTTAGCTAATTGAAAGACATAAACTTCTACTACAGCAAGCCAGCTTTACAGTGAGCACTGATGGTTCTCTGTCAATGAAGGGCAATGATTTCATATATTAAGGGAAGGATCAGTTCAGTCCAGCAATCATAGGTTAAGATAATTTACAGAAATAAAAAGTAGAAAGAATTTAACGTGATATAAGATACAGCATAAAATTAAGTTATTGTATTTTCCCTTAAATGGGCATTTAATTTCCTATGATTTTTAAAACAGTATTTGTTAATTTATGTTAATAATGTTATTTAGTAAGACACATTTTCTCTTGTTTTATTGATTTAATTTAATCCCTATATCTTACTTTCTCTTCCTCCTGCAAGGTAAGTAATCTAATGCCTGTTAACGTACATTAGTTTGCTCATAGGTTGTTCAAAGTTATATATTATTGTTTTGTGAGCATATATTTTTATTTTATATTTTTTATTTTTATATACTCATATATCATTTCTGTTGCTTAATTTTCTCACTCGGTATTGTATTTATTAGATCTATCCATGCAGTTATGTTTTTCTAGTCTGTAGCTGCAAACTGCTATGTGGCATCTCCATGGTGTACAGTCACCACATTTTAATTATTTATTATCCCAATAGTGGACCCTAGGTTTGATTACTCCTCTCTACCCACCATGCATAAAGCTGTAGTGAAATTCCTAGTACATGTACAGTCATGCATTGCATAACGACATTTCAGTCAACAATGGACCACATATACAACGGTGGTCCCATAAGATTAGTACCATATAGCCTAGGTGTGTGGTAAGCTATACCGTCTAGGTTTGTGTAAGTGCACTCTATGATATTCACCCAAGACAAAATCACCTAACTATGCATTTCTCAGAACATTTCCCTGTCATTAAGTGACACATGACTGTACTCTAATAACCTCAGATGAGAATGTCTTCAGTATACATTCCCAGGAGCAGGATTATTAGATCATGGGTTTGTGTATACTAAATGTTAGTAAATTGCTTTTTAGCCTGGCTGCCATACTTTATCTTCCCACAGCTGTGTGGGCTCCAATGCCCCACCTCTCCACCAATGCTGGCACTCAACATTTTACTGAACTTTTCATTGATTCAAAAAATAATTACTGAGTATCTATTATGCATCTTGGCTCCCCTCTAGGTTCTAGAAGTATAAGGGAAACATAAGAAAGTACAACAGGGGGACCTGATATAATTTTGGGATTGATGGCCAGTGAACTTCTCCAAGAAGAGGAAGTGATAGTTGATCTGATGTCTAAAGATAAGTGGAAGAGAATGAGGAGGGCAGTATAGGGTCAGTGGGAGGAGAAGGAAGACTAGATAAGTATTCCAAACAGAGGGGAAGGTATGTGCCAAGAAGGCCTTATGTGAACTTGAATATGGCTCTTAGGAGAAAATCTGAAACCACAAAGAGATGCTATTACATGCCCACTAGAAAGGCTAAAATTATGAAGACTAATTATACAAAGTGTAGGTGAGGATATGAAGCAATTCTAACTGTCATTCATTGTTGGTGGGAATGAAAAATGGCACAGCCACTTTGGAAAGCAGTTTGGAAGTTTATTACCAAGTAAAACATACGGCTTCCCTACAACTTGGCTATTCCACCCCTATGTATATATTGAAATAAATTGAGTGCTTATGGTCACAAAATAAAAACTGGTACAAAAATTTCATAGAGACTTAGGTTTCTCAAAAAATTAAAAATAGAATTACCATATGATCCAGCAATTCCACTTTTTTTTCATGAGGAAGATTTGCCTTGAGCTAACATCCATTGCCAATCCTCCTCTTCTTTTCTTTTTTTGCTTGAGGATGATTATCCCTGAGCTAACTTCTGTGCCAATCTTCCTCTACTTTATATATGGGATGCCTCCACAGCATGGCTCAGGAGCGGAGTAGGTCCATACCTGGGATCCAAACCCACAAATCCAGGCTGCCAAAGCAGAGCACACGGAAACTTTAACCATTTGGCCACGGGGCTGGCCCCACCAGCAATTCCACTTTTGAGTATATATTGAAAAGAATGGAAAACAGGATCTTGAAGAGATAATTGCACACTCAAATTCATTGAAGCATTATTCACAATAGCCAAGAGGTCGAGGCAAACTACATGTCCATTGACAGATGACTGGATAAAGCAAATGTGGTATATATATACAATGGAATATTATTCAGCCAGAAAAAAGATGGAAATCTTGTCTTATGCTGGAACATGGATCAACTTTGATGACATTATGCTAAATGAACTAAGCTAGTCACAAAGTTAAATACTGCATCATTCAACTTATATGAGGTATCTACAGTAGTCAAGATCTTAGAAACAGAAAGTAGAATGGTGGTTGCTAGAAGCTGGAGGGAGGGGGAGAAGAGAAGTCGTCATTTAGTAGATATAGAGTTTTAGTTTTACAAGATGAAAAAGTTCTAGAGATATGTTGCACTACAATGGGCATATAGTTAACACTACTGTCCTGTACACTTAGCAATGGTTCAGGTGGTAAATATTATGTTATACGCTTTTTATCACAATAATAAAAAAAAATTCAGAGCAGCTTTATTCATAATAGCCCCAAATGGCAGAGGATCTGAATAGACATTTTTCTGAAGAAGACATACAGTTGGCCAACAGGCCAACCTTATGTAAGGTGCCTAATCACCAGGGAAATGCAAATCAAAATCACAGTGAGATATCACCTCACACCTGTTAGAATGGCTAACATCAAAAAGACAAGAAATAACAAGTGCTGGCAAGGTTGAGGAGAAAAGGAAACACTGATACACTGTTGGTGGGAATGTAAACTGGTGCAATCACTATAGAAAATAGTATGCAGTTTGCTCAAAAAATTAAAAGTAGAACTAACATGATTCAGCAATTCCACTCCTGGGTATTTATCCAAAGGAAATGAAAAGATTGACTCAAAAAGATATATGCACCCCTGTGTTCACTACGGCATTATTCACAATAGCCATGACATAGAAGCAATCTAAGAGGCCATCAATGGATGAATGGATAAAGAAAATGTGCTACAATGGAATATTATTCAAAAATAAGGAAATCCTGCCATTTGCATCAACATGGGTGGACCTTGAGGGCATTACGTTAAGTGAAATAAGCCAGACAGAGAAAGACAAATACCATATGATCTCACTTATGTGTGGAATCTAAAAAGACCCCTGAACTTATAGATACAAAGAACAAATTGGTGGTCGTCAGAGGTTGCAGACGGGAGGATGGGTGAAATGAGTGAAGAGGGTCAAAAGGTACAAACTGCTAATTATAAAATAAGTAAGTCCTGGGGATGTAATGTACAGCATAGTGACTATAGTTAATAATACTGTATTGTATATTTGAAAGTTGCTAGGAGAGTAAATCTCAAAAGTTCTCATGTAACTATATACCGTGATGCATGTTAACTAGACTTATTGTGGTGACCATTTCACAATATATACATATAGCAAGTCTTTATTTGTACACCTGAACATAATACAATGTCACATGTCAATTATATATCAATTAAAAAATCAGAAAAAAATAAGTCAATAGCCCTAAATGGGAGACAAGCCAAATGGCCATCTACAGGTGCTTGTGTTAGTGCCATCGAGTTGATTCCAGCTGCTAGTGACCCTGTGTACAGCAGAATGGAACCCTCCTTTTTTGCACCATCTCTCATTTTCTGGCATTATATCAGACAATGCTCCACTGCTATTCATTGGGTTTTCATGGCCAAGTTCTTCTGAGGTGAGTGGCCAGGTCCTTCTTCCTAGTCTGTCGTAGTCTGGAAGCTCTGCTGAAACCTGTCCACCATGGGTGACCCTCCTGGTATTTGAAATACCGTTGGCATAGCTCTCAGCATCACAGCCACATGTAGCCGCCACAGTGTGACAACAAACAGACAGGTGGTGTGGTTCCCTGACCGGGAAACAAACCAGGGCCTTGGTGGACCACTATACCACCAGGGCTGGCTCATCCACAGGTGCATGGATAAACAAATTAGGGTGTGTTTATACACTGGAATAATGCACAATCATAAAAATGAGCAAACTACCAATTGGATGGTCTTCAAAGCATTAAGCTTAGTGGAGTAAAAGAAGCCAGGTAAAAAGCAGTAGGTACTATGGGATTCCCTTTAAATGAAATTCAAGAACTGGCAAAATTAATCCATAGTTAAAACTAAAAAACAAATGGTTACCTCTGGAGGGATTGGCATTGATTAAGGAGAAGCATAAGTAAACTTTCTGGGATGAAAATGTCCTCAATCCTGTTCTGAGTAGTGTTTATATAAGTATGGAATAGGTAAAAACATTTTGGTATGTGCATATTATTATACGTAGGACATACCTCAGTTAAAAATTAAATGAAAGAAGATCATTTTTGGAACGCAGATCACAAAACAGAAAGCAAAGATATCAGAGATAAGGTACGAAATGCAGGTGAGGGTCTGATCATGCAGAACTTATGGGTCCTGTTAAAAATGATGGTCTTTATGTTAATGGAGAGGGAAAGGCACTGAAGGGTTTCCAGCAGAGGCATGACAGGACTCGCTGTCCAGTTGTGTTGAATTTTGTTTTGTTTTGAAGAGCTCCCTGATTGCTGTGTAGAAAATGGATTAGAAAGAAGGTAAAAGTGGATATGGGAACCAGTAAGGAAATGACTGTAAGAGTTTGGATGAGAGATGAAAGTACTTCGGAGTGAGTGTTGGCAGTAGAAGTTAAAAAAAAAATAGATGGTTCTCTCAAGCTATTGTCTTTATCTTGGATGCCCTTCTTATGTACTAGGTGAGATCCTGCGTATTCCTCCACCCTGGCTCAGTTGTCCCTGCTCTGTGATTTGTTCCCCAGTCCTTGGCCTAAGTTAAGTTTCCTTTTTCTCTGCAGCTCAATCTATGAAATGACTTGTCAGTTATTACAGTTGGTTGTTGCTGTCTGATCCTGTGGTAGGAAGAGTGACAGCTCCCAAAGATGTCTACATCCTGATCCCTGGAAGCTGTGACTATGTTACCTTGCATGGCAGAACTGACTATGCAGAGGTGATTGAGGTTAAGGATCTTGAGATGGAGAAATTATCCTAAATTTTCCTGGTGGGTCCAATCTAATCATATGAGTCTTTAGAAGCAGAGAACCTTTCCCAGCTTTTAAGCAGGCTTTCCCAGCTTTTTTTCTTCCATCAGAGAGAGAGATTTGATGACTGAAGAAAGGTCAGAGAGATGTAAAGTTGCTGGCTTTGAAGACAGAGGAAAGGGGCCATGAGCCAAGAAATGCACGCAGCCTCCAGCAGCTGGAAAAGGCAAGGAAACAGATTCTCCCCTAAAGCCTCTAGAAAGGAACCAGGCCCTGCCAACCTCCTGAGTTTAGCCGACAAAGAGTTGCGTCGGCCTTCTAAATTTTGTCATTTTGAGCCATTAAGTTTCTAGTAAGTTTTTAGGATAGCAATAGAAAACTAATACAATCCCCAGGTATGTGAACCTTTTGAGGACTGTATGGTAGCTTTGTGACCCTGGCTTCCAACACTTTGTCTGGCATATAGAAAATAGTCAGAAAGTGTTTGAAGAATAAATGAACTGGACATTCTCCCTCTTCATCTGCAGGTTGGAGGATAATACTGTAATCTGTCAGCATCACTCTCATAGTTTTCTCCCCCGTTAAAGACAATTCCTCTCTGCGTTCAATCAGACGCTTGGCTTCACGCTCCCTCCTTTATTATGTTTCCTCAGTCAATCTATTTTTATGATCTGAGTACTATGGATTCTGGTTAGCCAACATATCTGAAAGCGGACATTATTCAATTAGTACTATGAAAGAAAATAAATGTAAAACACACATTTTGAAAACTCTTATAAAAATATAAAAACACTGATTCCCCCAGAAAACATAGTAAATAGAGACAAGAAGAGCTCAGATATCATAACAAAATGTTATGTTGCCATTTTAACAATGGTTTGCCTTCTGTCTTTGGATTCAGTCATTTATTCAATAAGTATTTATTTATTACCTACAATGTATTGGGCATTGTGAATGTTCTTGAGTTAAGCCAGCTAACCACAGATTAGCTAATTGAATCAATTTATTGCTTAGTGATTGTTTGTCAACCTCTTGTTTTTAATGACTATACTATTGATTTAACCTATGAACAGTTAAATATATAGATACACAGGACAGCCTCTATATTCTAGTATTATAGGTCACTGGATGATGAACTATTATGAGAGGGAAAAAATAGAATAAATTGAGGAAGAAGAAAATGAGAGAAAAAAATAATAAAACTGAACCTTTACTGAGTACTTACTATGTGTTAGGTGTTAAGTTTTTAAAATGTATTGTCTCGTTTCATCCTCAAAACCCTATAAAATTTTCCCTTCATTTTAAAGACAAGGAAAATAAAGCCCAGAGAGATACGTAAGTTGCCCCTGATCCCACAATTATTAAGTTGGAGATAGGATTTGAAACTAGGCAAGCTGATTCTAGAGTCACAGTCTTCTCTTATTCTGTAGTGGTAAGAAGATGGGATTGAAGGAGTGGAGACAAAGATAAGACGGTGGGACGCTAGTGTTACCATATTTCGTTTTACATATAGTTCCATTAAATTATGTTTCTTTTTTCAAATTAAACACTTCTTTGTAGAGAATTCAGAACAGAACCCTGAAATACATAATCGGCCACTGGATTAAATCTCTACCATACTAAGCCAGACTTCACACACGCCCCAAGACTACATGTTAGGCACTGAAAACAGAGATAAAAAGATGGTCCAAGGAAAAAGGAGGAAAAGGAGATGAGAGGACAGACTGTCCTTCCTTTTACCAGGAGTTTCCAAATCTCAGCCCACTCTTCAACTAGGGCTTTGTTGACACTGCATGAAAATTAAGAATAAAATTTATATTGGAAAGTTTGCATGGGTAGATAAATGAGTGCTCAAAATAATGGTATCATAGAGAAAAATCAGAAGCCTGCATAATTTGTGCAATATTTGGCTTCTAGAAGCCTTGGAGACCCAATCCTAAAAGATGGAAAACAAAGTTGTGTTTCTAAGTATATTAAATACGAATGTGTATTTAATAGTGGTCTACATTTCTATATAAATCTTCAGATACAAGAAAATGGTGTTATCAGTGTCCTTGGCACTACTGATAGATCAGTCAAAGCTAAGGCAGATGATAATCAGGACTTTCCAGCTTATTGTTATACTTTTTTTGATACCTTGAATAAGACAGTTACTCAAAACACAAGATAGCCAGACTCGGAACCATCTATTTCTCATGCTTCTGTATTGACTTGAAACCATCTCATTCATGAGAAAAGATGCCAAAAGTTGAAGATGAAATGATTAAATAAACAACCAGATCAGATCTAACATGATTCACACTATAATCAATAGGTCAAACTGACATTTGAAAACTTAACTTTCAGTGTTTGTTTTGATTTTAAAAAAAGACAGAGAGAGAGAAAGTCAGGAATTCTACAGCATAAATGTGTTCCCAGTAACCTAATAGTTGATCATCCTGAAGTCTTGATTGCCAGAGAGAACTTTTTCTTGATTTTCAGCAGAGCCTGAACTGGTATCCAAGAATAAACCTGAATGCTGCACTGACCTTTTCAAAGTAGAAGCGTTGGAAACAGATATCCAACCAATGCAAAGTATAATCTTTTAAAGATGCAGTCTTCTAGCAAACAAGAAAAAGCCTAAGATCACAGTTCTCTCTTTTAAACAATATGCTATATATGACCAGGCCTATCTATTTAATATTCTTTGAACATATAACTTGGCCCCATTTAGGTTTTTCTTGTCTTTTCGTTTTGGTTTTGTTTGTTTTGCTGACCCATCCATCATTTCCTTCCTGATCAAGTCCTTTGTCACCTGAAAATTATGTTCTGAAAACTGTGTTTCGGTCAATAATCCCCAAAATGAATCCTCACATGTCAACCTTTTTCTAATAATTTATTCTTCATGGTCCATCAATGAGTTATAAAAATGAAATGACTGCTTGCACTGTGTTGTCATCTCCCCCCCATCCAAGAAAAATGAACAAAAAATACTTACAATGGTTCTTAGCCAGGAGCATTTTATCCCTTATTCACTAGTGGTAAATGAGTCAGATATGAGTTGGCCAGGAAAAGAGTTGCTTTACCCAAAATCTTAGTACAAAATGAGTCATCTCACTCCAAACACCAATATATCCTCCAAAATAACTGGCAAGAATTTCCTATAAAAAGAATCTTGCCTTCACCCTTTTCCATCCATTTAGTGCTCTGAGTTTTCTGATTTTTCAATTTCCTGTGTACTTATAATATTGTATTGCTAACAAAGGCCCAAGAACATTTCCACCTCTTTATCTCATTCTGAAAGTCATCTTTCCTGTATTGAGTAGGGGGACCATTCTGATAGTATTCCCCTGAAAAGAGTAAATGCTTTGGCTTTCAAGGGTTCTCCCTGACTCTCTCTGATGAAATTCATGCATGGTTCAATAAATATGCAAAAGCCAGTTCTAGAGGAATTTTTCTTTTCTTCCGCTGAAAAAGTGAGTTCAGAGCCACAGGAAATGTTTCAAGCTAAACCATTTTTCTTCCCGCAAGAAAAATCAATCAAAATAGATACAATCTCTCTAAAACTGATAAGCAAACATGAATCCAGGCCACAAGCTTCAACTCTGTCTCCGTGTACATCAGAACATGCCCATTCCCATTCTCTTTCTGCTATCACATAAAGTTTAAAAATCACTGTGAACTGAAGCCAGGGTTTAGTCCCTGTAGATTATCAACAGTCAAGCACACTATTTACCTGAGGATAAATAAGCATGCTTACAGAGCTCCAATTCCTGCCAAAGTGCTGAGATTTTTATACTACTTGGGGCTCATAACATGACTTATTATTCTTAATTATTTTAAGCTCTGCAATTTACTGTGTAAAATTACTTACAATTCATTTCAGGTCGGAATTTAAGTTCGTTTCTCTATATTAAATGAATTCTAAAGAATAGCTATGCTCCTTTTATATCCAGCACTAACAGATGTTAGTTTCCTCAGTTTTACAGCCCTCAGATGACAGACAACTAACTGTATTTGGCCTTGGGAATAATTGCAACACCTTTGGATTATGAACTTGGTTCATTCCTTAGCTGGGAACAGCAGGAGGTTAGTTCATATTATCAAAGATGTAAAATAAGTTTTCCCTTATGCTCCAGATGCTCATATGAAGATGCTTTCTAATACAATATTGTATAACTTTTTGTTCCTACTAGTAATCTGCTCTTTAAGTGGTTATGGCAAGAAAAAAAATAATTGCATAAAAATGAAATCTCTTATTCAATGTATCTCCTTCTTTTGACCAAAACAAGATGTTAAATCCATTAAACTCTGAATATCCAGTAAAAGCAAGAAAGCTAAAACTGTTCAAATTTGTGCAATCTTGGGAAAATTGCCAACTTATATACTAGTAGCAGGATCTGTGTAATTAATGGTGATGTTGTTGACGGAGGGAGTCCGATTTCATTCTCAGAAGCAATTTAAAAGTGCAAGCTGGCAGAGCTTTAGCAAAGCCTCACCTGATTCGTTTTTAAATTGAGGAAATGTAACTTTTAAGTCAGCCATAGAAAGCACCAATGTTAATGTATGTACATTTGTGGTGGCTTTGGTCACAGTAGACTTAAAAGACATTTTGAATGTAGTACAGTCTGTAGGATAGGATAATGAACACCAAAATGCACCAACTGACAAACATTTCTTAAAAGGAGAACAAGCAAACCCAATCTTAGGTTAACCTTATTTATTTTGCTCCTGAAAGCTATATTCATATGAAGACTAATTGAAGTCAACTCCTTCTTATCATAAAGTAAAATAAAGTCAGACTCAAGTGCACACATTCCTTTACATAGACTCCTTTGGAGGCAAATCCATTTTTATCCATTCATTGGACCTCAAAGACAGTCATATAAGGAGCTTGTATGTATTTAGGCTATCCAACTGACCAGCAATACCTCCAGCTTCTGCTTTCCTTTTTTCCCCTTGTTATATCAGAAATTTCAAAATGGTGAGAGAAAGAAAAATAACATGTAGAAAAATAGAAATAATGAGGGAATGAAGGCAAGCCCACAAGTATCTCTTTCCATAATATTCTGGATGGGATGCAGATGGATGGATAAATAAGGATGGATAATCTTTAATTATCTAACAAGGAGTGATTTTTCTCACCATCTATCTCATCCCCTTTATTTTTCTGTAAACTGCAACCACATGGTCCAGCTCTGTGTTTCCCATGAAGAATGAAACAGATGAATCCTTGATAGCTGACAGAATGCGCTGTGGCATATGTGGATTTGGAGAAGACAGGTAGTAGAAGTGGAGGAGACAGGTGAAGGAGAGCCTGGAGAGAGGTGCAAGAACGCTAACAATGAGCCTGGATGTTACTGACCTTAATGATTCCCCCATGTTGGATCCATACCTGCTGTCTTCTCGAGCAAAGGGCTGTTCCACATCCACTGTCAGGGAGGCCAGGGCAGAAACAGTCTCTGTTTCCTCCTGCAACTGAGCCCCAGCCAGAGCACAGCCCCTTGGCACAGCTACCATCCTTACCGACTTCCAGTATTTGCCTAGAAAAAAACATGTATCATACTTTATAGGAATTTTACTTAGAGCAGTGTTAATCAGAATACTTGTATAGGTCCAACTCAGAGTATTGTTAAGTTAAAATTCGTCGTGTTATACACAGTTGTAATTTGGTTTCTTAATTGTCATGATTAAGTCTTTTTCTCAATCTAAGAAGGCCAAGTTGTGAAGTGCTAATATTCCCAAGCCTGAGTCTCTCTCCCTTGCTCAGAAGGTAATAAAGTGAGGAATAATCCATGGTCTAATGAATTCACTATCAGACTGACAGCTGTTTCTGCAACTAAGTAAGCAAACTCTGGGCATCATGCCCCCTGGGAAACCCTCAAGAGACTGGGAGGTGGAAGTCTCATGGAGAAACTGAATGAAATAGTAACGTCAAATTGCTACTTGAGCCATTAACTTTAAAAAAAAAATGAAGTTGGAATATTAAAGAAAAGGAAAAGCCCAGAAATGCCAGCATGAATCAAATGGCGACTTTGCCAGAACAACCAGGTTTGTTAGTCCTGGATGTTCTTTATTTCTCAACCCCAGGGTGTGCACTAGAACAATAATTGATTTAAAACTTTAATATATGCATTGGCTGATGTTGGAATCCTTCCACACGTCATATGGATCTTTCTGTTTTTGAGGCAGGGAAGGAGAATGAGAGGAAAATAGGAGATCATTTCGTGAGAATATGCCAATGGGATAAATATGAAAGAGTAGAGTCAACAGACCCTAAGCTATTTCTTGTGAAGTGTCCAGTAGCCCCAAATGAAAGCAGAAGAATCTCCCTGGGTGCTGACACGACTCACCAGGTTAGAACTATCTCTGCAGCCTCACCAACTAGGCAGCAAGTTGGCATGCAGAGTTTGCTTACTTCCAAAAAAAATTCATTTAGAGTAGAAAAGGTAAATGGATGAATACTGCATTGGGAAGTAAGATAACTGGGTTCTGGACCGAGCTCTGCCACTGACCATCTTATCATGCTGGAAAGGCTCTCCAGCACTTTAATTCTGCTTCTCAAAGCAGGTGGATGGCCTCAAATCCCTTCCAGCTCTAACTAACATTTCGTGATTAGCTTTTTGTTATCTTATTGCTTCCCAAAGGAATGAATGTCACATTAGGGGAGGAGACCCAGTCTCCCCCTCTACTCCTCATGTCAACAGAACTTCCTGACATAGTTATCTAGGACTGCTTCACCTACTGTGATGACCTATTACGACCAGAGTCTGAGAATCATAAAGCTTTTAATTTGGACCAAAGGATAGCAATTCTAACTGTGAATGAACCTACAAACTAATACTTTTTGAAAGCTAAGGCTGTGCCAGATGTTGGAGACAAAAAGATACTTCCCTGACACCAAGAAATTCATGGTCTAGTTGAGACAGCACTTTTAGTTAACAAACAATGACAATTCTGTGTGGAAAAGGCCCATGTGATTCTGAGAGGAAATAAGTAGAACATATACTTATGATGACAGGAAGGCGAGAGAAGACTTGCCAGAAAAAATAACACTTGACCGAGTATTTGAAAGACCATCAGAAGTTAGTCAAGCGGAAATAGAGGGAGGTGGTGGTGGTGAGGTATCCCTGGAAGAGGAAATAGTGCATACAAATGTGCAGAAACTTGAGCCTCTGTGGTTTACCAGGGCACAAAGTCCACTGCTAGGCACAACTGGTACAGAAGAAAAGTCTGGAGTGTGATGAATGAGACTGCTGTGGTAGGCGTGGTCTAATTAACACACAATCTTGAATCACATGCCAATGATCTTGGACTTCAACCTGATGAGGGGTGGTAAGGGGCCATTTTAAGCAGAAGAGGCACAGAATCAGGTTTAAGTTTTTAAAAGATCCCTCTGGAGATATCATGGAGGATGGACTGGAAGGTGATAAGAGTGGTGGCAGAAAAAGCAATTTCACATCTTGGCAAAAGTCCAGGTGGGAAATGATGATGTCTAAACCAAAGGGAAGTGACAGAATAGAAATGAGGAGATGGACTAAAGAGAAGGGATAGGAGGTAAGCAATGGAAATGTATCTTGGCTTATTCTTTAATGCCCCTCTATCTCTTTCAACTTTGAAAGATGACCTTGAATTGACACAGTTCCATTCCAAGACCCTAATCTCTCTAGATCGCAATATCATTATAATCTTACCCAAGCTGGAGATGCTATATTCCACCTATAAGTGCATTAAGTTGTAATGTTTCACAAAATATTATTATTAAACATTATTTTAGCACATGATATTCACAAGCTGGGATGCTGGGTGTCATCCTTTCTTTTTTCTCTAGAGTGACTAATATGGGGCCTCTGACAAACAAACAACAGGTGGCTGGTAGTTTATGGGGTGAATTATTTTATGAACACTATAGGACAGAGAAATTAGCACTATTCAGCTCCTCATGTGTGCCAAGGACTGTGCTAGGTGTTTTCACATTTATAATTTAATTCAGTCCTCATGACAACTATGTAGGCAATGTTAAGTAATTTTTTCTAAGGTCACATGACTAGCAAGCAGAGGAACTGAAATCTTTACCCAGGTCTGCCTGCCTCCAAAATATCTCTTCCTCTGTACTCAGGTGTCCTCCTTTATTTAGTCCTCCTCTACACTCCTCCCACTACACATAAAAATACAAAAATAGACTCAATATATGAAAATCTCAACTTAAAAGAACTATGCATATTGCAAAGGAATTCCTCACTTACCAAAGAAATCATCTTTGGTAATAACAAGTTACTCTTGTTCCTTAGATTATGTGACTCAGTTCATCCACGTTTTATTGACTTTTATAGCATGGATTTATTGCACTAAGTGAGACAACAACGTTGAGACTAGTTCTTTCTACCATTCATTTCTCATAACTTTGTACTATTGCAAGTACCTGGCTCCCAGGTAAGTCATTGATGAAGCTATCATAAAACTGGAGACAAGTGCTCACTGAAGATTATGAATAAGAAGTCCATTGAAGACGGAGCCCTGAACTAAAAGACAAGATTTTCAGATTGAAGACTCCACACTAGTCCCAGAGAAGTCATTTGGATCACTCTGAAGCACAATTTCAACATTTCTAAAGTGATAGTGGTGACCTTGATGATAATGCAATGTCTTTTCCTGCTCTAATTCTAATTGATCACTGATCTCACATTACATATCACTCTTGGATATTAGAATAAACTTAGTATGCAGAAAATCTTACTTTTCTGTGAGCCTATGAATCCTTGAAGAGATCAGCAAATACTTACTTTTAGATAATATGGTAAGTCTAGAATAACCAAGGGCTTTAATTTTCAAGCATTGTACTTTTTCCTCAAGAAGAGAGCTCATGGCCATAGACAAAACAAACATTTTTACTCCCAAAACACAATCGGGACAGAAGGTATGAATCATTAATAACAATCTTTCAGCAGAATGACTGACAATGATCCTTCAAAGTTTAGCCTGTATGTGCGTGAGTAGTAAGAAAGATTTTAAATAGTTGAGACCTTTTGAATAAAACGTAATATGTGTAAAATATCCTGCTAAGTTAACATTAAATGTTAGAATTTTGGCTTTCGTCCAAATGTATGAGGTTCCTGAGTCAGAAATAACCCAAAACTTTAAATTCAATATGGTCTCTGGCAAAGACTATAAAAACAATGGAAATATTCTACATTAATAACGCATTTATAGACCACTATCTCTATTTATAAAGGAGATAATTAAAATAGAAATGGATATAGCACAGACTGTGCAATATGCAGCCAATTCAAACCCCACAATTTATGGGTTATATTTTGACATGATGGGTAGAGTTTTTTTCTTACAGAAGCATATGCACAAGAAAATCGTATTGGTTATCATGGGAATAATACCCCGATTAGAACATAAGAGAAATGAACCAAAGTTTACTGCTAGAGTTTTCAGGAGCTGCTATTCATAAAATAAAATATTAGTAACCAGCCACCACTGGGTTGCTCTCCTAAGGCAATAAAACTGGCAAAAGAGAGGAGTTTTCCATTAAAATTGGACAGACAACCTCCCTCTTTGGTCATATCCTCTATCCTTATTCGTTTTTCCCACTATGTAAATCTTCCCACTTTCAGCGCTTTTTTTCTTGGACTATTCAGTCTTTATTATTCTGCATTTTTGTTTTGTCTGGTAAAGCTAAAGCAAAGAATAAATATAAAAGAAATGTAAAAGCTAGATAACAGAATGCAGACAGTCAGGAGTTAGAGATAGGGGCCATAGATGAAGTGTCATTGGGTCAGATAGGAGCCATAAGAGGATATCTTGCAGGTATTATGGAATCAGATGTCAGTGTAAACCAGATCATTCTTGGTAATGAGCAACTTGGAAAAATAGGTAGTGGTTGACATATATGAAAGTCTGTGTTAGAATTAACCCATCCACCAAAAGATTTCCCAACCAAAGTCCTTTGACACTTTGGAAAACTCCTGACCCTAGAAACCTCCCACATATATCATCATCTCGGGAGCCTTAGACTTGTTTCTCAGATTTGTTCTTGCCGTTAATGATGCCATGCTTTGTCATTACACACCATGTTCTCATAGGAAAAGAATCTGGTACTGGCCTAAACCTGTTCCTATCCCCTTAAGTCTTCAAGATTATTAACACTTGGGACTTACAAAGGACGTAGGTTCATGGATTCTCCAGAGCTCAGAGCTTCTTAATACTTTTTTAATATATATTTTTTAGCTAAATGGAGAACTTTACTGGGATCCAAAGCATTGTATATATGCAAAAATAAAGATATACTGAAAATTGGTGTATAAATAGAGTGATCAGGTAATTTTTCATCCAAGTTGGGATAATTTTGAGGTTAAAATGGGGCTAAAAATAAGACATGCTACGGAAACACTCATTTTTTGGTCAACAAATTATTTTCATCAGTGGACCTATAAAATAGTCCTATTCAAAAATTATTTTCACAACTAAAATTCATTCTAGAAAATAAAAATCTCATGACTTATGTATGCCAAACCACAATAACCAACTTCTTTATATTGATTATCTGAATATTAGAAAATAACATAAGCAGAATTATGATTGTTGGTAAATATTCACACATGTTAATCAGTTCTGTGGTTATATCTCTCACTGATAGAATATCATTGCTATTTTTTAATGAAGAATGCATTTTTTATTTCAATGTGGTCGAAATATTTTAGATTTTTTCATAAAATTGCCTGCAATCTTCTTCAAAGCAGAATTTTATGGTTAATAAATTTGAAATTGTGGTATCTGATTTACTCTTCTCAAAAGACTATAGTATTTTTGGTTGACAAATACCATCTCTACAAATGCAGTGCTGTCTGGTAAGCTCAGGGCAATTTCTGCTAAACATGGAATATTTTCACTTCCAATTTTTAAAACATTGAAATGAATAACTATTTCATACCAAATATTTTCATGACTACTGTCTTTTTCCTCCTTTCAGAGTAGCTTTCTTTGGCAAACATTCTATATAAGCCAAACTTATCAAAAAAGTTTTTTCCATGGGGCTGCTCTGTTGGTGTAGTAGTTAAGTTCATGCACTTTGTTTTGGCACCCCAGGGTTTGCAGGGTCAGATCCCAGGCATGGGCCTAGCACTGCTCATCAAGCCATGCTGTGGCAGCATCCCACATAAAATAGAGGATGATTGGCATGGATGTTAGCTCAGCAACAATCTTCCTCAAGCAAAATGAGGAGGATTGGCAAGAGATGTTAGTTCAGGGCCAATCTTCCTCAGGGGGAAAAAAAGTTTTTTCCATTTATGACTTTTCAAAGTTTTATTTACTAAATTTAGATGTTGCAAAATCAAATGACTTCTCAATTTCATTACATTCCAGAACAGAATATAAATTTATCCAGGCAAGAATAGGAGTCTTATCATTGATTCTATAAACAAATAGACATTTTTGAAAGCCTAGTTACAAAGTTTCAAAATCAAATCTTGTGCATGGTTTGAGTGCTTATCCTTCAATTTGTTCGTTTATTCCCTTGCCTTTATGGATCAATTTAAATGCTTTCCTTTTTGAAAACATTGTTTCCTGTAATTGCAATTCCTTAAAATCGTCCAAAGCTGATATTTTTGCTGCATTTCATGACTATTTTTTATCAGCTTCACTGAGGTATAGTCTGCAATCAATGAAATTGACCAATTTTAAGGGTAGGTTATGATGCATGTTGACATATGTGTGCAGTCATATAAGCACTACAACAATCAAAATATAGAATATTTTCTTCACCCCAAAAAGTTCCTTTTGGCCCGTTGTTATCAGTTTCTTACCCTCCTTCTTGGCCCCTGACAATTACTGAAATTCTGCCACTGTACTTTTGTCTGTTCTAGAATTTCATATAAATGGAGCCATACATTATATAGTCCTTAATATCTGGCTTCTTTCACTTAATACTATGAAATTCAAAAGATTTCTTTTCTATAATTGAATAAATTTGATGTAACATTGAGTAAATTTAAAATGTACAGAGTGTTACTTAGATACATTTATATATTAAAAGATTTCTTACCTTTATCTTATCATCTCTATTCTTGTTTCTTTGTATGTAATATGATTTTTCTTTTCTTCTGGCTACTTTTAAGATTAGATTCATTATGATGTTCCTCAGTGTGATTTTATTCATATTTATTCTGCTTGAGATTGATTGAGTTTCTTGGATCTATGGATTTGTAGTTATTATCAAATTTTTAAAACCTTTTTCTATTATTTCTTTTAATATTCCCCCCACTGCCACCTTTTCTGGGACTCCAATTACAGGAATGTTAGACTGATTGATGTTGCCCAATATATCTCTGATACACTATTTTTTCAGTCTTTTTCTCTATTCTTCACTTTGGATAGTTTCTATTGCTTCTTCAGTGTCACTGTTTTTTATTTGTTTGTTTGTTTTTGTCTTCTGTAGTATATAATCTGCCATTAATCCTTCCAGGGTGCACAATGTTTTATTTCAAAAACTTTTCATCTCTAAAACTTTCATTTGCAAGTTTTTTATGTTTTTCCTTTCTCTATGCATCATGCTTGCTCTTTCCTCTTCACACTGGAAGTAACTATTTAAGATTCTTGGCGGCTAATTCCATAATACCTTGCATTCCTGGGTCAGTTTCTATTAAGTCATTTGCCTTGTGGTTCTAAGTCATATTTTCCTACTTTGTTGCAGGCCTGGTAAATTTTCATTTGGATGCTTAACATTGTTAATGTGAGCATTTTTGGTTGTTGAATTTTGTTGTCTTCTTTGAAAGTGTTGGATCTTGTTCTGGCATGGAGTTCAGTTACTTGCAATCAGTACGATCCTTTTGAGGCTCGCTTGTACTCTTTGTTAGAGTGGTTCCAGGGCAGGCTTTAGAATAAGGCTAATTTAGCCCTCCAACTAAGTTGAAATCTTTGTGATATCTCTATATGATGTCTTGTATATTATAAGGTCACTTCACTGGCTACTGGGAACGCAAACTATTCCCAGTTTTGTGTGAACTCCTTGGATTGTTTAACCTAGTGTTTTCCATTGGTTAGTTCCCCAGCCTTGTGGAGTTTCACGTCATACATGGAAAGATAAGTAAGACAATGGTTTAAGGAAACTCCAATACAGTTGCACAGAGCTAGTTCTCTGTGCAGCAACTTCATGTCAAATATTCTGCCTCACAAATTCTAGTCACTTCAATCTTTCCAAACTCTGATCACTTATCTTCAACTCAGAGAAAATTTGGATTCTCCCTCCCTAGGCTGCAGCCTGGAAACTGCCTCTCATCAGTAAGCTTAGGCAATTATAGAACTCATTTTGTTTTTTCTCTTTCCCTGTTTGTTTCCTGCTGGGATCACAGGCCTCCACTGTCCAATGTCCAAAAACAGTGTTCTATGTTTTTCTGGTTTTCTTTTATTTCTGATAAAAGGACAATTCCTATAGTAGTTACTCCTTCATTTGTGGGGGCCAGAGGTCCATTTATTGAATATTTTGATTAATAAATTCTAACTGATTACAAAAAATGTAATCAAAATTTAAAAAACTCATTTACAAAACAGTTCAATATTACTATAGAATAATCATCTCAAACATTGCTAATGTATGGTTGATAATGGGCAGCAAAGAGAGAAATTTTATACTCCCATGCTGAAGTTTATTTTCTTTGTCATCGATATCAGCTATATTTCAAAAACCTTGTATTTCATTTTTCACCCTAACTGTGTTTACATAAAAGTATTTGAAATCTTGAGAACAATAGCTTAAATTTTCATTGATAGACTATCAAGCCTGTTTTTTAAAGGAATTTTTGAAAAGTTTATTAAATTTATAATTACATTTCATTAAGTTATTTATAAAAATTTAACGATTTTTGTGTACTCCATAACTAATACCAAATACATTTCTGTTCTTTAAGATTGAGCTGTGCTCCATCAAAATTTAGATTTGCATATTAATACAAAATCAAATGATTTTATTGTCATTGTTGAATTTTCACTGTAATAGCATTCAGAATAATGCCCTATGTTTCATTTTTGACAGATTTATTTCCAAAAGCTTTACTTTGATTCCATGAATTGAATGAAAAATATCATACCATTATTAGAATTAACTGATTTTTCTGTTTGAAGCACCTAAGGATACTGTATCATTTAACCAACAGATTCTTCTTGGGAAGTCAATAAACAGCAACTATGTCCTCACTTTGGAGCTTGAAAAAGAACATTTGAAATTGAAAATTCATTTAAAGAATTTAGACGCATAGTCATTTTATCTGAATAAAAAGTCATACTTCATAGAGTGATACTTAAATGCACCTTCTGCAACTGCACTTATTAAACTGTTCTGTTTGCCTTAATTTTTTTGTTCTTATTAATTACTAAATTTTAAAGTAGATACTGCTATTGATTCAGCAACATTGTGTCTTCAATGTCCATGTCACTCATTATATCACTACGTTCCCATGATGAATGATGAATATTGACAAACATTTTGTGAAAGTTACATGTTCAGTATCAACTTTCTTGGGAAATAACAATTGAGTCTTTTAGCAAATACTAAGTTTTTTAGTAGCAAACTAAGTTTTTTAGCATGCACATTTGTTTTTAAGCACTTTTCAGCCAACAGTGTACATAGTACAGTTAAAATATGTAATTAGCAGGGCCGGCCGTGACCCAGTAGTTAAGTTTGTGCACTCTGCTTCGGCGGCCCAGGGGTTCATCAGTTTAGATCTTGGGCGCAGACATGGCACTGCTCATCAAGCCATGCTGAGGCGGCGTCCCACATAGCACAACCAGAGGCACTCACAACTAGAATCTAAAACTATGTACTGGGGGGCTTTGGGGAGAAGAATAAAAAAAAAAAAGATTGGCAACGGTTGTTAGCTTAGGTGCCAATCTTTAAAAAAAAAAGTGTAATTAGCCATAAAACAAATAAATATTTGTGGAATTGCAATGTATAATAATTGACAAAACCTCTGTAGAAAAAATATTCAGAGTGTAAATGCTGCATGCAGGATTGCTCCTTCTCTATTTCTTGAACATATATTATCCACATCTAACTTCTGATTCCCCATGTTTCCCCCAATCTCACCTTCTGGCAGCTTGGTGGCTTCATGCAAGTCACAAGCTGTGGCTACAGCACACCTGCCTGGTGCACCAGGTGGCAGCAATGTTGAATACTTCTCCCTCCACCTCCCAGAACAAAAATTTAGGTGTCCTTTACAACTCATGTCTTGGCTGATGTCTGTTATTTCAATACCCCATCCAGATACCACTTGTTTTGGGTTTTTCATTTTTCAGAAACCAAATTGATCCCACATCTTGTTTTTGCAAATAAAGTTATATTGAAACAGAACTCTGCTCATTACACATTGGCTATGGCTGCTTCCTTGCCACAATGGAAGAGTTAAGCAGTTGAAACACAAAGCTTTATATATTTACTACCCAACATTGTACAGAAAAACTTTGTTGACTTCTGGTTTAGAGCAAAGAGACTAACATGCCCTATTTTGTAAAAGATAACTCTGGCAGCACTTTAGAGAATAAATTGGAGAAAGCAAGAGTGTATGTTGATAAACCACTTTGTAGGATATAAAAATGGTCCAGGAGAAAGATGACGGAAGTCTGATTTGGGACAGTGGCCATGGAACAGCAATAACTGGATGGATCAATAAAATGTTTAGTGAGTACAACAAATAGGATGGGGTAATAGAGTGGATGTAGACAGCAATGAACAAACAACATGAAGGATAACTTCTAGATTCTTATCTAGCAAAACTTGAAGGTAGAGAGGTGCCATCTACTTGGATCAAGAAACCTGGGAAAGGTTGAGGTTTGGAGCAAAAATAACGACAGTGGCTTTGGACATGTTGACTAGATGTGCTTTTGTGATATCAAGCGGGAAGATGCTGAGCTAGAAGTTTAATAAACATCTAGAACTCAGATCTGAGGTCTGAGCTGCAGATATAAATTTTTGGAGTTATCCAAGTAGAGGTGACTGTGAAGTTATGGTCTGGGACAAAAACAACATGCCTATGATATGCAATTAGAGTGTGCTTTACATGTAATTTCATATAATTCAAAACTACTTTATAAGATAGATTCTTTCATTTTCCTTATTTACCGTGAGAAAACTGAAGTAAAGAAGACTGAAATAACTTATCCATGCTGCACACTCAGGAAAAGAATATATAGTGTGAAAAGGATTTAGGTAGAGGATGATGGGCTCATTAAGCAGAGATTCTGCATTTAATGTTGCAGCTAGGGGAGTTGGGAAGGGCTCTAATAGTTCATTTGTTTGGTTGGCTAAAACATGCACCAAAAGGTGGCCCATAGTAAATGATTTAGAAATGTTAGACCCACCTTGGTTTAATGGAGAGGAAGGAATTCAAAGACTTAGGAAGATTGGAATGTTAAAGTGAATTTGTCCTTTATGATCTACTCACCCACACTGGGAGGGTCCAGAAGACATACCTTTCATCATGACTGGGAGAAATAAATTTGTGAGGGAAGTCGTGGCATCCTTGAAGAGCCTTGTGGTTGCTCATTTCTGTAAACCATAACTTACAGTGGGAACTGTGGTCACAGAATTGGGAAACCTAAATGCAATGTGAGTAATAGGATCCCAGGATGGCAGGGGCCAAGTGGCAGCATTCAATTGCTAAAGTCAAGGTGGACTTGGTTACCATAATGGACAGCAGAGTCGCAGCAGCTGTTTTGATACGATGGTGGAATGGCCTTTGGACAACTCAGTTTCAGTGCAAGCTAGGTGGTAATATCTTGCAAGACTGGGCAAGGTTCTCCACAAGGATGTAGATGCGCTAGACCATCATACAATATACTGTGCTGCTTCTCCCATATCCAGGATTTATGTGTCCAGGAATCAAGGGGTGGAAATGGGAGTGGCACCACTCACTATTGTATCTAGTGAACCACTGAGAAAATTTTGCTTCCTGTTCCTGTGACCTTATGTACTGCCAGTCTAAAGGTCTTAGTTTCAAAGGGAGGAAAGGTTCCTTCAGGAGACACAATAATGATTCCATTGGACTAGTGGTTAAGACTGTTGCCCAGCCACGTTGGACTTCTCATGCCTTAGTTTCTATAATTGCGCTATGGTTATGTAAGATGTCAACATTAGGGTAAGCCAGGTGAAGGTTATAGGAGAACTCTGTATTACATTTGCAACTTTTCTCTAAATCAAAAATTATTTCAAAATAAAAAGTTTAATAAAATCGCTTTTTAAATCTAGCGGTAGAAATGCCACTGGTGACCATAGTGAGACTGCAACTGATCAGAGTGGTTTTGACAGGGATTTGAAGCTGAGAAAATGGAGATAACTAGAGAGAAACAGTCTTCAAGAATTTGTTCCTGAAGGGTTTGGAGAGCAATAGGATGGTAAATTAGAGAAGGAGTGAGGTTGCTGGAGTTTGTTTTTAAGATGGAAAGGATTTTAGGGTGTTTAAATGTTGATGAGAATGAACAGTTCAAAGAAAGGAATTTGGTAGCTACAATTTACTCTAAGTAAGGTTTGTTGCTGAGATTGAGAGGAGGTGAGGTGAATGGAGGTTTGAGGAGAGTGAGGTTTGAAAGAGTAGTTTGAGAGGCAGGGTAAGATGGTCTGAGAAACACAGTAGGATTATAATGGGCCCATTCGAGTTTGGTGACCATAAATTTACAGGAGGCCAAACTGCTAGGATCCATGACAATCGTGAGAAGATCTGTTTGTTTAGGTCAAATGTTTTAGAAAGTTCTTTGTAGAATACATCCAGGACTGAGATTTTATTAGATTAGTAAAGTGGAAGGGCAAGATTTTTAAGGCAGACTGAAAGTTAGAAGGGCAAATGAATTTAAGTGTTTTTAAGCTGGACATAGAAAGAACTGAAGGAAAGGGATAATGATTTAGGAGAAATGATGAATTAAAATAACTGCAATACAATAAGGAGTTTTAGGTGTGTGGGTCAACAATTCTATGGCATATGGGTCTGATACATCCCTCTCTGGCAGAGACCTATCTGCCAGTACTGGCTTAGGATTCAGTTTTTTCAGGTGTGTGAAGGGATGGTCATCAGTAACAGATGGTCATCTGCTTTCCAGGTTCCTATTATTTCTTTTCTCATTCTTTATCCCTATAAATATATGTCTTAAAAACAAAACAAAACAAAACTCTCTTTATTATTATTTTAGTGACATTCCATAAAGGAGTGAAAGTAAATGAGTATTTTTAATCTATTATAATTTCTTGACAATAGTGCCCTTCCTCCTTTGTAACCCCATTATAAGGCTTATTATTCTCATTTCTCTTTTCTACTGACTTTCCCTAGTGGCTTGTGATTTTATTTGATTTTATTCATGTATTTAAATATGTATATGTTTATTTACTTGAGCTCATATTTTGTTGAACTTGATCTCTGCATATACAGAAAGTCTAAATTAGGGATACTTTCCTCCAGAAAGGAATTTCATTTGCTTCCTCCAGAACCCAGGAATGGACAAGGAAAAAAGCTCTTTAGTACCCATCCAGTCACATCCCCAATTCTGATGCAGAACTTAGGCTTTCTTGTGCAGTTCCAGCACTGATATCATCATTGGCCCCAGGGATACTCTGTCTTTTGTGTTACTTACTGCTCCCTATTAAATTTCAGCTTATGTTTTCTTTTTTCCTCTCATTCCCTTACATTCTAGCAAGCCCAGTAATGTATTAAAATAGTCTGTTTTAATGTATGCAGAATATTCTACATTTTAGGAGCGGTCTATTCTAGTGTCTATGCTGGGATACTCGGAAGTAGGAAGTCTGGTGGAACTCTGTTCTTATCTGTGAAATGAGGTGGGAACAGGAAAGCCATGCGCCTTAACAGAAAGAAAATGGGCTTGACAGCACAGCCAGACCAGGGTTCAAGTCTTGGTTTTACTGCTTAGTAGTTGAAAGACCTTCAACAAGCGACCTAAACTTATTAAGCCTCAATTCATTCACAAACAAGATGAGGAAACTAACTATGCATTGGAGAACTGTGTGAGGACTAGGGATAAATACATAAATACCTACCAAATAATGGTCCCCAAACCTGACTTTTAGCATACCCTATTTCAGTGAATGGTATCTCGCGAGTGTGTGAAGCTCACGTGGGTTCTAAGAGCTGAGTATACAACCACAAAGCATTCCTATTCTTAAAGAGTTTTCAGTCCTAGAAACATGCATAGGTCTATTTATTCTCTTGGTTTGATTAGTTTTGCCTTTGTAGAAACGTAAGTGAAAGAAAACTCATAATTACAGATGAGCTGGAATAAAAAAAATTTCCAGACAAGTTAAGTCTCTAAGCAGATGGCAGATTTTCCTTTTTATTCTGGTACATTCTAGTATTAGTACTCTACCAAACAATAATGAGAGTCTCAACATTTCAAGAGAATGGCTAATTAGAAGTTCAAAATCAACTTTGAAAAAGCCATGTGTACAAGTTTGACCTGGCTCTGATACAAGTAAGGGTTGGCGGGGTTAATAGTGGGAAAATGTCTAACGCTGCTTTTCTTCAGCAAAGGTCTGCCTGGCCCAGGGCTGCAACGTCAAGGCCTCTGTCTAAAGCCAAAAAATCTATGACAAATAGCAGCTCACACCTGACAACAGTCAGGGTTTTAAACTCAACAGGGCAGGGATTTGAAATTCTGCCAATTCTTGCATTTTTTTGTGATTAGATGTATTTTGCAAGTTTATAAGGGGCTCCGAAGTGGATTCATAGCTCCATGGCTCCTTGTAATTTGGTACTGTCCTTCTAGAACTGCCTGTGGCTAAACCTCAGTTAACCGGAACTTCCAAAACTCCAAATCTTCAGTTAAATTGGTTATTTTTCTAAACATGTTACTTTTGGAAGGAATGGGAAAAAGTATACACAAAAAGTGCAAAAGGAATGAATTTATTTGTGACATAGACTGCTTGATTTAGGATCTTGCCTTTGGACACATTAATCGTATGACCTTGGGGAAATTAATTAACCTAGATGTGTCTCAGTTTACTTGGCCATAAAATGGGAATGAAAATAGCACCGACCTCCTAGGGTTGATTAAATGAGTTAATCTGTATTCACCAGATTGCTTAGAACAGTGCCTAGAACACTGAAAGCGCTCAACAATTATTATTTTCTTATTTGCTAACAGCTTACAGGGTTTGAATTGTATAAATAATTTCATGCAATGTCCTTTCATAACCTCACTGTAGTGAAAAACTGATGTCTAGGATGATACCACCTTCCCCCAAAACTTCGAGCCTTTCAATCAGCAAAGTTTCTTTTCTTAAGTCTAATATTCTTCATTCTCCCTTTCAAACCTTTTCTTCTTCCACTGTTCTCTATCAGAGGAGGTGACATCACCATCTACTCAGCTGTCAAAGCCTGAAACCTATAAATCACTAATCCTCTCCATGCCAATTAGTTACCATACCATGCAATTCTACTTCTGAATTAAACGGCTCACATTTGACAAGAAGCCCTGCTAAATCTCCTATCCTTACTGCAGGCCTAGTGATCTTTTGAAATGCTGGTTTGATCATATCCCTTCCCCGCTTGAAATAAATCCCCAAACCCTTATGAGTTAAAAGCCCCTTTCCAAAATGGTGGATATCTCTTGTTCTTCTCCCCTGGATCTCAATAAGATGGACGTGGAGGAGAGAGGAAAAGAGATAGAGATAAGAAAAAAGGTAGAAAATCAAAATGAAATAAAGGTCAAAAAGAGAAGAAAAACTGAGCGTGGGTTAGCATTTGGGTGTGGAGTCAAGAAGCTAATGAAGCTTGTGACCTGATCTCTGCAGCACATGTTGCAATACGGAGAAACGACCCTTTAATCTGTGTGCATGACGTCAAAATATTGGACAATTTCCTCACAACAGGAGATGTATACAAATTCCTTTCAGCTTAGAAACAATTTGGATTTTTTCCTGGATTGATGGATACGCCCCTTCTCCTTGGGAAAGAGCTAGGTAAAGGCTATTATAGTAATGGGAGGAGATGGCTGAGAATGGCATTTCACATCGAAGAAGACAATGCTTGCTATCTTTAAAGAGAGATTTATCTTACTTTAGAAGCTTTTTTCAATAATTACTATCCAGATCTCTTAATCACCAAGAGAGCTGAATAGCACTTACTCTGATCACCCACTCTAATACAGCATCAACCATGTTTGTATTTTATTTTACCAACTAAATAAATCTGTCTAATGGAAATAGAGTAGAAATGAAATCAACAAAATTAGCACTCCTTTGTTCATTTCTAACATTGGTTGTTACTTCTCAGGGTAATTTCCAGAACAGCAGGTATAATGATTTTATAAAAAGAGGAAGAGGAGGAGGAGGAGAAGGAGAAGGAAAAAATAATAGTAGTGGGAAGAAGGGGAGGAAGTCATTCACTCAATAACACATATACAAAACATAAATTAAGCACAGTTCTGACAAGGAGTAGGTGTCAATTATACTTGTCTATGATCACCCAGAGAAAACTTGATTTCATTTTTATTTCTCTCGAATGGGTGAAAGGTTGTGCTCTGCACATTATAGGTGCCTGAACTACGTGGATAGCTGACTACCTTGTAGTCAGCTACATATGTACAGGTATATTCTCCTGCAATCAGAAAATAATATCCCTTTCCATAGTGATCTGAAAAGTTGGATAAATTCAGAGGAGCATTAATTCACTTCTCATTGCCCTAAATAATACTGTGTGTGTGTGTTTAAAAAAAGAGATTTTTCCATACTGGCAAATTTTATATGCAGGAGACATGGATGTTGTTCCTCCATTTATATAGAACAAATTTGAGAAGAACATACAGTGACACTGCAAATACTGTCCCTCCTCATTCTGGCCTATGTCACCATTTTGCTGGGGTTGGCATAATAAGGAATTCTAAGAAGACCCCAATCCAATAGACAAGGAAGAATCTCTGGAGGGGGCAAAAGATGAAAGTGGGAGTGGAGGAGGAAATTCCTACTGTTCTTTTATGATTCTGCTTCTTATTTCCCATTTTGTTGCCACAGCCGCACCAACTTAGAAAAACAGTGTGGTGATATGCCATGTCATTCCTCTTGAAATTCCTCAGAAAAGTTAAACGTCTTGCTCATCGTCACATGGCTGGTGAGTGGAGAAGAGGGTTATACTGGAATTCATATCACTTTTAAATCTTCTACAGTAGTGTTTTTCAACTTATCAGCTGCAAACCGCTGGAGGGTTGTAGCAAAATTTTAAAAGAATCCTCAGATCATATGTACATATATATTTTCTTGATCCACGAATCAAAAGATACTATGATTATCACTATTATCATGCAGGAGGTCTATAAAATTGGTTGACACTTAAAAAGAGTACTCTTTTTGCTAAAAAATTTAAATAAATGAAAAGAAACCATGGTTCTCTACTTGTGGTTTTCATATTTTTGGGTTTCACAGATCAATATCAATATCATTCGTTATATGTTTTTAGAACTTAAAATTATAGTCTTTCAAACTAAATAAATTTAGTTTTATGGAAAACTCACTTCATGGTTCTTCCCTTCAAAATCAGTGAAAATGTTATCATGGGCCAACACTGGTGTGAAAAATGGCATTTGGAAACCTCTCACTATGCTATGCAGAAGAAGGGAAGAGTTTAATGGACTCTGTAAGTTCTTAGGATGGGTTTCAGGAAAGGAAACCTACATATGAGGATCCTTTGTCCTTCTCTGGGCTGATTCTTACCTGGCATCACTTGTTGGTGATTATAGCTGGCTAGCCAACCACTAGATTCAGCTTTGAGAACTGCCACTTCCAAGCTTAGCAATGGAAATGGTAGCTGACAAGTAATCTATGTTCTTCCTAATTTAGAAATGATTCATCATTGTGGGTTGTGAAAGAGAGAGAAGAAATGGGCTTTCATACATTTTGCCTGCTCTTCTTAATCCATTCTGCATGGGCTAGCCAAGGAGCATAATTACCTAGGCTAGTTAACAAAACCAATCTGAGCCAAGAAAAGAATGTGGCAAATATTGACAGACTGTTTGACTCATTCATTCAACAAACTTTTGCAGAGCACCTACTATGTACCAGACATCGTGCAAAGGATACAGCAATTAAAAACAAAGAACATCGGCATAAACAATGTCTGCCATGAAAACACACGGGAAATATACCCAATGTAGAATAGGGATGAAGGGGGATTCATAGATGGCTTCCCAAAAGAGATAACATCTGAGCTAACTCTTGAAAAGTTAATAAGGGTGAGGCAGAAGACTTTGTTAGCAGAGAGAACAGCATGTGCAAACATGAAGCTTCTTGACCATGTTGCCCTTTCGTCATCTCAAAGATGGTTGGTCTTTGTACACATCCACCATCTTGAGATGAAACCAGTCTCTGACCTGTCAGGAGGGGTCTTTACCTGTCAGGAAAAATGGTTGCCCTGCTGTTGCCTTGTAAGGCCTTTTCTTCTCAACTAAATGAGTAACATAAACAAGGACAAGAGGGATGAGCCTGCTGCAAAATACTCAGACACATGTGGCCAGGCAAAGGGCCAATGCTAATCACAGTCTCCAGCACCTGCATACCCTCAGCTGGGGGGCTCAGTTCTCAAAGAGAAATTCACATAAGGCCTGTCAGCACCTTGCTGTCTGTCTTGGGACAGGGCTGTCTAGGAACTTGCCTGAATGTTTCCCACATGCTACAAGGCCTGCTTCTCAACATTTACATAGTTTCCTGATATTGTAGTTCAAAATTGTAGCACAAAAGAGTTCTTCAGAACCTGGGCTAGGAGATAGGCTGAAATTCAAACACCTCCCGAAGTTAAAAGGAGGCACCTGTGTGACACTCAGAGGCATACGAAGAGGAGATTCTCCTGTTAAACAAAGGCTACCTGCACGGCTGACTTCATAAACAAGCAACCTGTGCAGTCACACAGGGCCTCATGTTCAGAAGGCCCTCATGCTTGGTTCAATGCTCTGCTGTCATCTTCTTGAAATTATCAACAATTTTTTAAAAAGGAAGCATTCACATATTTTCATTGTGCACTGGGATACAAGTGATGTAGTGAGTCCTGACTAGTTTTCCCAGCAAAAGGGAAATGGAAAGCCCAATCAAGAACCTGGAGTTCTACAGGAGCACTTGAAATGGGAGAGTAGTGGGTTATAAAACAGAGAAAAGTAGGGCCAGCCCTGGTGGCCTAGTGGTTAAGTTCAGTACGGTCTGCTTCGGCAGCCCAGGTTTGGTTCCCGGGTGTGGACCTACACCACTCTGTTAGCAGCCATGCTGTGCTGCTGGCCCACACACTAAAAAAACAGACGAAGACTGGCACAGATGTTAGCTCAGGGTGAATCTTACTCAGAAATAAAAAAAACAAAGGAAAACAGAGAAAAGTAAAAGAGTACAACTTTACAGCTTGTAAGGAAATCTAGCATTGTTTGCTATGCCAGGAGCCCATAATTTAAATTTTCTAAGCTATTATGAAGTTTGTCTGAAATATGCATATTATTTTACTGTTTTATGGCCCTTAGGCAGCCCTGTTCTGTTTCTTTAGTCAGGAAGAGCAGCTCCAAACACACACAATTTAAGAACCACATAAAAATGTACTACACAGTGGTCAAAGCCACAGTACTGAGCCACATGGTACTGATTTTTACCCCATGTCCCAAATGGTGAGAGATCACTCTTATCTCATGTTTTTCTTTCCCTTTACAACCTCAACCCACCATTCAGTTCCTGCTCAACCACAATTTGAATTCTCCTAGTGGTGATGCTACTATCAGTCTTTTTGGTAAATATTTTTTTGCATCACCAGCACCTTGATTTTCATCAGGACCGGCTACATAATTTGTGAAGCCCAGTGCAAAATGAAAAGGTGGGCTCCTTGTTCAAAATTAAGTAAGAACTTCAAAGTAGCAACAGTAAGAGCATTAAACCATGCATAGGGCCCTTCTAAATGTGGGACCTATATCACTGCACATACTGAATGCCCATGAAGCCAGCCCTGATTCTCATTGGCCAGAATCTGGTCATGTACCCATCCCTTAACCAATCACTGTTAAAGGGGTTGACTAGTTTACCCTTACACTAAGAACAGCTCCAGGGGAGCTGGGCATAAATTCATTTTCCCCTGAGTTGCATGGTGTCTCATGGCAAGGATTCATGAGTGAAACCAGCCTTCTTTTGAGTAGAACTAAGGAAGGCATGGTTGCTGAGCAGCCAACAGTTCCCATGACACCATATATCCATGAGTCAGAAGGAGGAACTCTTCTCCAGAAGCTTGCTTTGATGCAAGCTTGGTTCCCTAGGGCCTTGAAGAGTTATTCAAATCCTTCCTACTCAAATCTGCCTATGCTCAATTCCCAGGCTCCCATGCACTTTACACCTCTTCCCTGCTGCCAATCCTTCCTGTAGGTACATGAAGGTACATGAAGATATGATTCCTGTCCTCCTGATGATTATCATCTTATTAAGGAACCATGACTAACCACAAAATACACAAAAACTCAAGTAATAGAGAAATCTAAAATAAAAGAACACTAATTAAAATGCACGTTAGTGCTGAGAGTTTCTAGAAGTATTGGATTAACAAGCGCTGGGTAGATGTTTCAATACGAGTTTAGGAGGAAATGGATTTTTAAATGGGGGAAACGGTCAGTGTTGGGTGATGTGAAATGAATTTTGGAGCAGAAGACAGTGATGCACAATCCATAGTGGCAGAATTCTCATACAACAAGCTTTGATAGCAGAGTGAATCATTTTCAAGAGTCAAACACGTTTGTTGTCTAGAGCAGACTGCCACTGTTAGTGGTGAATGGAAAAATGACAGGCAGCAGAAAGTCGTTACTAGGAAATTAGATCCAATGCAAAATGCAACAGTACAGTTTCTGAAGATATACACAAACTATGATTTTTCACACCTATGTGAAAAGTGAGTCCTGTGCTCTATTATTCCCCTTCATGCTAACTTTCATGTTAATTTGTGCTTGATTTCAGGTGTGTGTGTGTGTGTGTGAATGTGTGTGCATGCATGTTATCATCTAGCCACTAGATCACCAAGGAACTGTATGTGTGTGAATGTTATCATGTAAAAAGAATAACTCTTGACAAAGTAACAGCAAGTGAAGGGAAGTGGATAGTAAAAAGTCACTGACTGTCCCTGCTTTGTTTAGTTGGTTTTTAATTGTGTGGCTTTCTCATTAACTTTTTCCTCTCTTGACAAACTTAAAACCAGTAAATGATTGCTGAATTCCAACATCATTAGGAGATAACTTAACCTTAGTTAAGACTAGACAATATAATTACAATTTCTTTATTAATTTCATCGTTCTAGGTAGATGCTTAGTGGTAATAATGGAAAAAAATCCAAATACTTGGAAAATATGAGAAAAACAAGATTTTAAATCTAGAGTCTCTGAGCTATGTTATTAATGTAAGATAAGATTGCCACATTAAGAGCAAGGCAATAATATAGGTATGAATACATAATATGTGCAAATTATAGTAACTAAATTTTTCTTATATTTGAGAAACTCAAATATGTTTTTCATGTGCTGTAATTCTCAATGTAAGTTTAATTAGTTGTACCTGATTAGAAATTTTAAAAAAAAACAACTTTAAAGACATACTTTGAATTTCAATGATCTTCTGTAAAGAAATAACGGCATTCATATTCGGGGTTTGCTGGAGAATATCTTCTGCAAGTGGCTCCAGCTGCAAGAATAGGAGATAATAACGTGAGCAGAATGACTTTATAGTAAGTCTGACAGAAGCAAAGCAAATTGAAACAACCACCCCCCCATAAAAGCTTGCTCTAAGAACTAGTTAACATTTTCCTGATATCACTTCTAAAAGTTTAACCAGTTTTATTTTCTCTTTTGCAGCCATGTAATTGAATTCCAAGGGGCTTTTCTATTGGTCACAAGACTAATCTATGAAGCCCCTGAAGCAGGTGCATGTCTGTGTATTATTCATTAAAAATCTGAGTTATTTGTGTAATTTTTGTAGGTTCCTCACAAAACAAATTCCATCATGTCTGTCTATGCAGCTGGGCCCTGCAAACAAAATCTCAGGGAAGTTGCAGTAGGCAGACAGTGAGCAGTGTATTATTCATACATTCGCAGAGTTTTTACATCTAACCACCTTACACTTTCAGACACTTCATGGTAGAAAGCCACGAGACACAGCTACTCTTATTTAATTGCTATTGAATACGTGGTAGAGAAAATGTTCAAATAAAACCAAAGGTAAAATAATTGTACATTTTCATTTAACTTCAACTGTATTCATAACTACGCAGATGTCCATGGGGAAGTACAGGACAAATTCCTGTCTTGCAAATCTATCAGGATCTTCTGGAATTACACTGATTTTTCACGGAGAATCTTAGAAACATTGCTTTGCAAGAAATGAAGAGGAGCTTTAAGTAATTTATGGAGGGTTTTGGCAGAACTAAATCTGATGATGCATCCCTGGGAATACATTGGTGATGTAGCTGAAGTAGCGGCAGAAACTACATAGCCAGGACACTTGCAAACAAAATAGCTGTCCAGCTATGGTGACCCAGAAAGCAAGGAAAGTAAGAGTAACAAAGGGATTAACAAAAAAGGAGTTTTCTTAGAAAATTTATAGTTAGTAGTCTCAAATATAAACTGATGGTCCAACTATAGTAGGACACGAATTGGAACTGATGTCACTAGACGTTGTACTCATCTATGTCTCTTCATCCGTAGTAAAAGACTCAGGGATTTCAAGTTTCCATAGCATATGTGAGTGAATCTTCCCCCAGGGTCTCTCTGAATTGATTATTCTATACTTCAATCATGGAATCTAAAACAATAGCACCTTTCTTCCAGATGCCATAGGATAAGAGACTAGCTCAGGGATATTTATATATGGGTAAATTCACTAAATATAACTTTCCAGAATGTTTTTTTTAGCTGCCAAAGAAAAACCTTTAAAACATCAAAAGGTTTATTTGCAATACAGTTTGGCGAGAGGAAAAAGAAAAAAAACACCAGTGTCAGTGAAAGGTTCTGCAATCTTAAACTCTTAAATTTTGTTAAACTCGTTTTTTTACATCTGGTATGTCAGATAGTATCTTCAAGAATATGTTATCCTAGCAACACTCTCTTAACTCAGAGGAACTAATGAATCATAAACAGAAGGTTACTTGGAAAACTCTTACTCCAGAATTAGACAGGGTTGAGTTACCTTGCTCATAAATAATCTTTCCTTTCACTTCTGTCTCAGAGCTCAGAAAAATGTTTTAATAGAAATCAGGTAGATTTTACTAATAAATGTTTTGAAACATCACTCTATGTTAAAATACTTAAGAACAAAAGTAAAAGATGATATCAGCGTATTTAGTTCTTCAAAAAGCTTTCCTATGACTTTAGGTTAAAAATGCTGACAAACTAAAAGGTGCTGGCTACTGGAAAGAAAGCTACAGGCAGATCATTAATGTAAAAAACACTTCTAGAACTCTCTCGCGTTGAGGTCTGTGGACTATTTTTAAGACCTGGGTTACGTAGAAAGTAAACGTGATTCAGGGTGTTGAGAGTAAAAATACAAACAACCCTAAACCTTCCATTTGGACTCGTCAGTTAGATACGATAAAATTGTGTCTACTTTTAAAGGCAACCTAGAGAATTAAGGCAATTACATTGATAATTTAAGCCTCCCAAACCATTTCCCTGCATGTTTTAGGTGAATGTCATTTAGAGGATTTAACCTTCAGTTAATTGCCCCAATTTGTTTCATTTTGAGAGTATACACACACACAGAGCTGAATTCAGAAAGTTCTCAATGTAGGTTCTTTAGTTTTTTTCGGGCAGCTCTGCAGAGAAGGTAATGGGTAATACTCTCAGTTGGCAAGAAAGCAAGCGGCATTTAGAGTCTGTTTTCATAAAATTAAAACCTTTCATAGAGGGACCACAGAATTGAGTTGTCTTTTCTAGAGAGTTTATTATTTAATCATTCACAATTATAAGCACTAAAAACATCTGATTAAAATATCTATTTAATAAACATTTATGAGTATTGGTCATTATTAGTAATCTAATAACGAACTGTAATGAAATAATATTAAATAATCATTTTTAAAGTAAAAATATGCAGCAAAACTGTTATGTATTTAGTTTGGCTGATAAGGTGTAGCAAAAACATTGGCTATTGAGGCTAATCAATGTTAGTAAGAGTTATTAAAAGATAAATAAGGAAGTAATTTATGCAAGCTAGAGAACTTTTGCATGAAAACATTATAGCTTGATAAAGCAGAAGGAGATGTAGGGAATATCACATACCCATCATGCCATCTTTGTTGAGCAATTTCATCAAGTAATAATAATTATCATGCAGTTATAAGATACACTAGATAATTTTAACACAACCTCTTGACACATGAAGCTCTCATCTAGCTTTATTTAATCTAAAGCTTAATTGCAACCATTACGGTAATTCTTTATATAATTTTCAGACTCAGTGACAGGGAAATATATTTTTCTACATCTTTTACAGAAAGTTGCAACACTGTATTGATACAATTCAGATGTTTGTTAAATTGCACATACCATGTAATTTCTAAGTACTACAGCTATTTTAAAACACTATAAAACTGTGGCCATTATCAGGTTGTGAATAAGTAATTTGTAGATTCTCTAGAATCAGATCATTTAAATTATCAAAAATCATTTTAGTTGGCTAAGATGCGCTTGTGTAAACAGGAAAGGGTATCCTTAGAGAAGCTCTTGAGAAAGAGTTTTAAACTCACTCTGCACTTATGAGACTTAAATACCTACATTTGCTTACTTCATGTTTGACTTGTTGGTTTGATTTTCTAATTTCTTGAGTTGTATGCTTCTATCTTTAATTTTAAGCTTTCTTCTATTCACATGTGTACAGTTAAAGCTTTATATTTTTCTCTAAATCCAGCTTTATACCCGTTATACAAGTTTTGATATTTCATATTTTCATAATGATTCGACTCAAAATATTTTCAAATTTTCATTGTGATTTCTTTGACACATGAGAGGTTGTATTTTAAAATCTCCAAATAGGGGCCGGCCCGGTGGCACAGCGGTTAAGTGTGTACGTTCTGCTTCTCAGGGGCCTGGGGTTCGCCGGTTCGGATCCCGGGTGTGGACATGGCACCTCTTGGCACACCATGCTGTGGTAGGCGTCCCACATATAAAGTAGAGGAAGATGGGCACAGATGTTAGCTCAGGGCCAGGCTTCGTCAGCAAAAAGAGGAGGACTGGCAGTAGTTAGCTCAGGGCTAATCTTCCTTGGAAAATAAAATAAAATAAAATAATCTCCAAATATATGAGATTTTCCAATTATCATTTTATTTCAAATTATACAACTAATTTATTTTTTTTTAGTTTTGTTTTTATATTTCATTATTTTATTTTACATCACTGGTATTTTACTTATTTTATTTTAATTTTATTGTATTAAGAACACAACATGAGATCAAATCACTTAAATTTTTAAGTGTAAAATACATTATTGTTGACTATTGGTACAGTGTTTTAGAGTAGATCTCTACAGCTTTTTCATCTTGCTTGACTGAAACTTTATGCCCATTGATAAATAACTCTCCATTCCCCCCTCCCCCTAGCCCCTGACAACTACCAATCACTATTCCACTCTTTGACTCTATGAATTTGATTATTTAGACACCTCATATAAGTGGAATCATGCAGTATTTGTCTTTCTGCAACTAGATTATTTCACTTAGCTTAATGTCTTCAAGGTTTATCCATGTTGTGGCATATTGCAGAATCTTTTCCTTTTTAGGGCAGAATAGTATTCCATTGTATGTATATACCACATTTATCCATTCATCTGTCAATGGACATTTAGCTTGTGTCCACATCTTGGCTATGGTGAATAGTGCTGCAATGATCATAGGAACGATAATATCTCTTCAAGATCCTGATTTTGATTCTTTTGGATAAACACCCAAAAGTGAGATTGCCAGATCATATGACAGCTCTATATTTAATTTTTTGAGGGCCCTCTATACTGTTTTTCATAGCAGCTGCACCATTTTGCATTCCTACCAACAGTGTGCAAGGGTTCCAATTTCTCCATATCCTTGCCATCACTTGCTGTCTTTGTTTATTTGATAATAGTCATACTGACATCCTGAATGTCATGTGATATGCGAGGTGATATCTCATTTGTGGTTTTGATTTGCATTTCCCTGATGATTAGTGATGTTAAACATTTTTTCATATACCTGTTGGCCATTTGCATGTTTTCTTTGAAGAAATGTCTATTCAAGTCCTTAGCCCATTTTTTAATCAAGTTATTAGTATTTTTTACTACTGAGATGTTGAGTTCCTTATATATTTTGGAGATGAACACCTTATCAGATATATGGTTTGCAAATATTTTTTCCCATTCCATAGATTGTTTTTTCACTGTGTTGATTGTTTCCTTTTCTGTACAGAAGCTCTTTAGCTTGATATAGTCCCACTTGTTTATCTCAGATTTGTTGCCAATGCTTTTGATGTCATATTCATGAAATCATTGCCAAGATCAATGTAATGAGCTTTCCCCCAGTTTTCTTTTGGGGGTTTTACAGTTTTGGGTCTTATGTTCAAGTCTTTAATCCATTTTGAGTTTATTTTTCTGTATGGTGTAAGATAAGGGTCCAGTTTCATTTTTTTACAAGTAGATATCCAGTTTTCCAACACCATTTGTTCAAGAGACTACCCTTTCTCCATTATGTATTCTTGGCAACCTTGTGGAAGATCAGTTGTCCATTTATGTGTAGATTCATTTTTGTGCTTTCTATCTGTTCCCTTGGCTATATGTCTGCCTTTATGGCAGTACCATATTGTTTTGATTACTATAGCTTTATAACATATTTTTAAATCAGGAAGTGTGATGCCTCCAGCTTTCTTCCTCTTTCTCAAGACTGATTTTTTTATTTACTGTTCCATATAAATTTTAGAATTGTTTTTTGCTATTTCGGTAAAAAATGTCATTGGAATTTTGATAAGGATTTCACTGAATCTGTTGATAACTTTGGTTGGTACGGGCATTTTAACAGGATTAAATCTTCCAATCCACAAATATGGGATGTCTTTCCATTTGTTTGTGTTATGTAATATTGATTCTAACTCATTTTCACTGTGGTAAGAGATTATACTCTGTATGAATAAAATTAGTTGAAATTTATTGAAACCTGCTTTATGCTCCCAAATATGGTCTATTTTAAAAAATATTACAAGTGTATTTGAAAAGAATGATATTCTATAGCTATTGAGTATGGCCTATTATATATTTCAATTAAGCCATGTTTATTAAGGTGTTTAAATCTTCTAAATACTCTCCTTTTTATTGTCTTCTTTCTCTGTCAGTTCCTGAGAGAAATGTGTTAAAATTTGTCATTATGTTGGTGGTTTTGACTATTTTTCATTTGTTTCTTTCAATTTTTGTTTGATGCATTTTGAAACTGTGTTGTGGATACACAAATTTTGAATTATTTTATCTTCTCAGTTAATAGAATATTTACCACAATGAAGCAACTCTATTTATCTCTAGTTCCTTTTTTTGTCTTAAAGTCCACTTTATCTGATGTTAATATAATCACATGAGCTCTCCTTCAGTTAGTTTCTGTAGTTTAATCCTTTTCATTTTTTTATATTCAATCTTTCTTTATCATTATATTACAGAAAGTGTCCCTTTAAACAGCATTTGTTATTACACCGTTATAATCTTTGCTTTTATTGGCAAACTAAATACACTCATATGTGTTTTGTGGAACTGCATAAGCTGATTCTAAAATTTTATATGAAAACACAGAGGGGACAAATGTAGCCAAGACTGTCTTGAAGAAAAACAAACTGGAGTATTTGTTCTACCAGATATCAGGATTTCTTATAAAACTACAGTAGTTAAGACAGTCTGATAATGTCATGAGGATAGACAGATACGTGAAACAGAATAGAGTCTCCATGTATATATGGACAAAGATACCACTGCCGATCCATAAAGAATAGATGGTCTTTTCAATAAATGGTACTGAATCAACTATATATACACATTTAAAAAAAACCACTTGACTTCAACTTCATGCCACATACTCAATTCCTGATGAATTGTGCATCTAAATGTTGAAGTCAAAAATAAATCTTTAACGTGGGTCAGTCCCATGGGCTAGTGGTTAACTTTGGCATGCTCCTCCTTGGCAGTCCAGATTTGTTTCCCAGGCATGGACCTATACCACTTGCTGGTGGCCATGCTGTGGCAGAAACCCCCATACAAAGCAGAGAAAGACTGGCACACATGTTAGCTCAGGGCGAATCTTCCTCAAGCAAAAAGAGGAAGATTGGCAAGACATGTTAGCTCAGGCAAAATATTCTTCAGCAAGGAAAAAAAAGTAAATAAACCTTTAAGGAAAAAATAAAGAGAATATTTTCATGACTTTGGGCATAGAGAAAGAATACTTAAACAGAACAGAAAAGACCTAATCATAAAGGGAATAACTGAGAAATTGCAAACATTAAAAATTACTTTTATTTGTCAAAGGATACTATTAAGAGGGTGAAAAGACAGATAAGATATTTCAACACATGAAACCCATAGTAGAATCTATAAAGAACTGGTCAAATCAGTGAGAAAAATGACAAACCATCTGAAAGTGGACAAAAGACTTGAATAGGTGCCTCGAAAATTGGTATATACAAATAACCAATAAATAGATGAAGAGCTGCTTTACTTCATGAGTATTCTAGCAAATCAAAACCATGATGATATACTACTGCTGTACCCAACAGAATGTCTAAAATTTTAAGACTGACAATACCAAGTGTTAGAATGATATAGAACAATCGAAATAGTCATATGCTGCTGGTAAGAGTAGGAATTTTGACAACCACTATGGAAAACAGTTTGTGATTATCTACAAAGATTAAATACATGTATATCCCATGACCCAGCAATATCACTTTTAGATATATACTCAACAGAAATGCATGTATAAATGTACCAAGGAACATATATAAAATGTCCATTATAGCATTGTACATAATGGCCCCAAAACTGGAAAAAATCCCCATATCCATTAAAAGTAGAATAGACAAATAAACCATGGTATTTTCTTAGAACTTCTTTTTATGGAATGTAATACTGTATAATAATGAAAATGAATGACGTATAGCTTGCTGTAACAACATGGATGAATCTGACAAGCATAATGTTTAGAAAAGAAGTTAGATACAAAGGAACATATATTGTATGATTTAGTGTATAAAAAGTTCAAAAACAGGTAAATTAAAATCTTATGTTAGAAACCAGAAAATTGTTTACTTTCAGAAAAAAGAAAAGGAATACTTATTGGGAAAGAGAATTTGTGGTTTATTGACGTGCTGACATTATTCTATTTCTTGACCTGGTTGATGGTTATATATGCGCTCTATTGAGTTGTACATTCACGTTTTATGCAGTTTTTTGTCTGAATATTTATATTTTACAATTAAAAACAATTTAAAAAGGGAGTACATTTTCTGACAAAAGGGAATAGGGAAACTAAGTCTGGTTCTTGAGTCCAGGTTTCTACTATATTATAGTGCATCTAAGAAAAAAAGAGAGATTACAGGTTTTGCAACAAGAACAAGTTATATTCTTAGATACAGGCCACAAATTCACTTACAAAGGGAACTGAAAGTTCCCCTACAACCTGAAAAGCAACTGAGAAAAAATGCAGAAAGGGTTCAGTTATCAGAATCAAAGATATTGTGGAACTTTGGAAGAATATAATGATCAAGACCAAGAGGATAAGTGAAGCAGATTGCCATAAGGACCTGACCCTCCATGGTGATGAACTATTATCAATTCCCTAGTGAGGAGAGTTGGTGGTTAAAACTCAACTTTCATTTAAATAATTGTCTTAGAGATGTCTGCAATTAGTTGTATATGTTTAATTTGATTGCTTAAGTAAATCTGGTTATAATTTTATCCATATTGTGATTCATGAGTCATTCTCAAAATAATCCCTTTTATTCACTTGAAGTCATTAAAATCCTTGACCAAATTGATTGAGAAAAAAAGTAAATCGGGGTGGATTCTATTGATAATCAAGTTAATACACTATTGAGATTATTCAGACTGAGTCTGCCTGAATTCTATGCATGTAGATGATGAAGGGTGACATCACACAGCAATAAAGAAACATCTCTGGCCAAGAAGAGTGATATAAACCTAACATGTCTTATGAGAGTATCAGGAAGACCAAGAGGCAAAGGGTACAGTCATGGCCATTCAGCTCACATGACTTACTGAAGGAATTCCTTGAATAAAAAGGAGGGACAAGTGGGCTAGACTCTGAGATTATTATCATAGTTATTGTTCTATTAGTTGAGTTTTATCCAAAGCTACCATTGCTAGGAAAAATGTAGGTTACGTAATATATCAGCCAAGGATGAAAGGAGGAAGACTATGAGGAAGTGTCTCTACTCACTATCATACCCAAATAGTATCCTACAGTTTCCATGCACTTGACAATGGAAAGTTTAGACATAGTGGCATATTTAAACACCTACAGCAAACTGGCTAAATAATTAAAAATGAACTCAAAGGTAAAAAGAAGGAGGCATAGTGGTCTATTGGAAAGAGGGTAACGAATGCTATTAGTTGGATAATTCAGACTATCAATACTTTTATTTAAGCATTGAGGTAAGATATGCAATAATGAGAAAACATTTCAACCACACAGTTTGGTTAGGGAAACACTATATATATTGAAAGGTGCATGTTAAATTGAAGTTTCAATAACATTGAAGGGAAGTTTGCTCAGTCCTTTATGTGTAATTTCCTAACATAATGTCTATCGTTTAGACATCAATTGTTATAAAGAAGGCTTAGTTCATCTTATATGCCAAAAATCTTGTTTCCTTGTCCCTTTTTTGCAAATAAGTTTAAATTTTACAGTTATATTTGGTAAATCCTCATGTTTCATTGTCTTTGATCCTTGGTTTTCTTGCCCTCACTTGATTTTTTATTTTCTCTCTTTAATCTGCTAATTTGCATGTTTTTAAACTGTTTTTCCTTAACTTTTTGTTTAGTAAAGAGATTTGTACTATACGCTTTTCCAAATGTTGATTTTTCTGCTAAGAAGACCTGTTTCACATCATGTAGCAGTGGTTGCTGGTAAATGTTTAACAGCTGACTGTCCAAGAAAGAGCTATAATTTGTAGCATTTGCTGATTTCCGTGGTGTAAATACTCCCACCATGGCCTATTTCAAGCTACCAATGTGATGTCACTGAACTCAGATTTGAGTAGAGATACACACAGTTAGCTCTCATAAGCCATTAAGAGTCACCTCCAACATATCACTGATAGACTATTATTCTGTTTATTGGTAACGTGAAGAAAACTGTTCCAAATGATTATTTCCTTAATAAACTCTTGTTTTTTTGTATGAGATTCTGCCTTCTTCAAAAACTTCATACACTGGTTTTTTTTGTTATTTTACCCCAGGTCATGAAACATTTATTCAAGGCTTCCATATTTTCCACAGAAATTCTAATTCCTTACGATATTCCATTCCACTGATCCAGCCTCAATATTTACTTTTATTCGACTCAAAGTAGCCTGTCCACTGCCCGAAACAAAACAAACCTAAAACAGAGCCATCCACAATTCCACGGAATCTTAATGTCTTTATCTGTGTATTTCTACTTCAAGAGCTAAATGCTTTCCTTTGATTTTGGTTTGTCACAGTCTCATTTTTATTCGAGACCAAGGTTAAATGTTAACTTCCTCTATTAAAATATTCCTCCATCCTTGTAGTTAAAAACAAAGGGTCCTACATTACATTCTTGAAGTACTTTGTTTATATTTATCTTACTCTTATTTGTATTAAAACTTTTAGGCACAAAGTAGATGTCCAATAAAAGACTATTGAATGAATCGACAGATAAATGAATGTCATAACATGTTTGCTTCACCACTAAAAAGAAATGCTTTCTTTCTTTTATTGGTAACCAGAACCCTGTGAAGTATCCATGTTCCCAGTCCACATTCCTTTTAACACTTTCTGAAAAGCCTAAAGACAAACTGTACAGAAAATCTGCATGTCGGGGTTTCAGACTATCTGGATAACTCCTACTTTATTTGGCTTTTGCTAAGACAGAAAATCAAAAACTCCACCATCACTTTGGTTCTGCTTCTCATAAGCCTTGTTGAACATAAGAAATGCAACATCATAGGCCATATCTACAATGGAAACTATCTTCAAATAATATTTTCCAAAACCTTTTTACTCTCTTTAGATTATTCATACATTCTCTTTCAGCATGTATAGGTTTCAAAGTCTAAGAGAAGACCATAGAAAAACATTATTCTGGATTATCATATATTTCCCCTGTATTCAGTTCACCCTTTCTCTACTCATGAATTGCAACTATTTAGGAATTTGTAAGCTTTCCCAGATTCACACCAATTCCCCAATGGAGTCAGCCATACATAATCTAAAGAATGAAAAAGCGGGAAAAACTACTTCCCCATTCAAAATCTAATGCAAACAAACCCCTGATGAGCAACTTGGACAACAACATCTCAAGAGTTCACCTCAGGGGTGGTTGTCAACACTTACTAGAGTCAATTCAAGAGACTTTTTCAGCAGCTTTAGAGCAAAAAGTCATCTTGGAAAGATTATCAACATACACAGTCACTAAGTGTAGCCACTGTTGCTGAAATCCAAGTCAAATGAAAGCAGCTGAGCCTACTCAACAGGAGACAGGAGATATTACAAAGAAAAGGAGAAAGAAGAGAGAGAGACAGAGGAAGGCAAGAAAAAAAGAAAGGAAGGAAGGATGGAATGGAGAGACAGAGAGAGAGAAAGAAAGAAAAAAAGGTAGGTAGGTCTAGAAGCCAAACCTTAAATGAGTGAGGAAATTAGAAAAACAACAACAACAAAAACCCCGGTATAAACCCCACACGCTAGACTCAAATGTAAGTGTTGAAGCTTCAGTACCAGAGGACACGGCATCATCTCACCAGCTTCCACGTCTATGGTAATTTGGTTTTTCTCTCTAACAAGCTTAAAACTGTCATTTATTCTGTTTTGACAGGTGGTCCTTTAATGGCCACGTTCTCAACTCACTACCCAAGACTCTTCCTACTACATGTCGTCTCCTTTCTTTAACCTGCCTGAAGTTTTTCAATGTTTTTGTTTTAGACTCCATAGGAATGCCAACTGCTTAAGCTTTTCTCACCTCTTGGGAAAATTTCTTTCAGAGGAAGCAACCCAGGGTGCCACTAATTGGATTTGCATAACAGTAGGCAAATTTGGTCTTAGAGCAACTGTGACATTGTTTGCCAGCCAGCACAAAATCAGTTTCTCTGAGAACTTCACAGATGTTTGTATTACAAATTCTAAAAACGATGTGACTATTCACATAAGTATCTCTGATGTGATTCCAAGCAACCTGATTTTTCTCATTTAGATAGTCACTTCATTTTCTTGTAAACCCCAAGCTGGTGTTTCCAAGTGCTTCATTGAAAAAGTTCAAAAATATTCATCATACACTGATTGGACTGATAAATCTAAGTTCTGAACTTCGCCAAGAAAAAGAAAAAAATTGACTTCTGGTATGTCTTCAAAATCAGTTGCCTCAAGGAATTTCCTGTACCATGCTTAAATTAGTTTTAATCCAATAGTATATTATTTTGACTGACCCTGTGCATATTTCTTACAAGAATAGTTAAGAGATGTTTTGCTAACTAGATCACTTTCATGATAAAAAAATATTTAAAAAGAAGAAATGCCTATTTTGGGTGCAACACTCAGATAACTTAATTTTTAAAAAATCAAGTTTTTGGGTACCCATCTATGTATCAACACCGAGATACAGAGCCAAGAGTTCCTGATTTTATAATTCTTTTGGGTTATGTAATGCATATTATTCTGCTGATAATAAGCCATATAAAGCAGCATTTTGCTGTATTGACATGGCCTGGCCAAGAACAACAAGGAAAAGAAATAGCATTAAAAAAACTGGCAAAATGTTTATGAATTCTAATCCTCTGCACATGAATAAATACATCTGACGAAGTGCAGAGGCCCTCAAAAAGGCCCTTCTTGACCTTCCTAATTTGAGTTCAATTGCATGTTCAGTGTTGAGAAGCAAAAGTAGGTTCTGCCAATGTTTTAAGCTCAAGCTTCACTATATTTTGTTATTTGTAAAAGTGAAATGCCAGATAATAAGTTATAATTGCCCTATTAATCACTGGAAAAGGGAGTTTGGAGGGAAATTGGGATTTGAAATTGCAATGATTGGTATCTGAACGATATCCTTTTTTATTTTCTTACCTAGAGCTTAGCACATAAAACTACTGTGAAAACTACATGTATGCACTTTTTTAAATGGTGAGGTACACACAATATGCCTTTTTCTAAAGGAATGAAATTTAAAACTTCAATGTAGTCATGCTGTTAGTCATGATGAACTTTGAACTGGAAAAAAAAGTACAGAAAACCAGGCCTTGTATTATAAATTATATTGTCAATGAAAGTGAGAAGAACTCTTTGTTTCTTAATTTGTTTCAAGTATTACATTTTCATTTCCTCTTTTCAAATAAATTATAATGTACAATACACATGTATTTTTCTTCCATTTCTCATTTTAAAAAATCCTTCTTTCTCTTAGCTTTGTTCCTCTGTATACTGATAGACCTGACACACCAAAACTTACCTTTCAAAGTTCGATATACCAAATCCATCTGTTAGCCTTAGAGTATTTTGTGGGAAATCTATACTCTTGTTATATCCCTAAGAAATCTCAATGGAAAGAAATACAGAAATATATAGATTATATAAACCTCTCTTACTTTAGTTCATGATGAACAAGTTTTAGATTGTGCTTATGCAATTGAAGATAGATAACAAAAGGGGACAAGGTTGTATTTAGGGTATTATAATGTCTAAATCAAATTTATTATAAGACATCCAGATATTTAAAGTTGACTAAATAGTCAGTATAACTAAAAATAATCATTTCGGTTATCACTTACTGGAATTTTTAGCATGTATACACCCACATAGGCATGTTTAAGACTAGCCAGTGACACTTTTTTCCCCTCCTCTATCTCAAGCCTGGTCTTTCTAAAAATGTAGAAAAAGAGCATAGGTCTCAAACTTTAAATTAGGTGGCATTCTCCTAAGGTCACTTACTGCTCTATGAAAACAGTCTATTTGACCTCTAGGAATAGCTCATATAATAAAATGACCACAGGCATCTCAGTCAAAAGAGTATGCAGGGGAAGGAAGGTATAAAACACACCCATTTTGCTTTTTAGTAAACTCAGATAAATTAAGAAAACCATGTAACACCAAACAACTGACTCGAATCTGCTCTGAAACACAGTCATCTCTTAAAGGGAGAGACCACAGGAAAAATTACCCCACCCTCACTAGAAATCCTTCAGAAGAATAGAGAGGACCAAGTGCAGAGATTACACAGCATGGAGATAAAATCTCATTTGAACGGATGTGCTCAAAGAGAGCCAGTGAAATCCATAATTTCCTTTCACATAGTTGGAAAAACAGTTGGCTTTTGCAACTGGGTAACATTTCTTTCTGGGCAGGTCAATCATCCACGGAGCCACAATCCAAGACCTACTGTGATTTTGCGCATGTCTGGTGAAAGCCTTTATAATGCAAATATTAAAACTAGTCTGCTTCTCTAAAATGTTTCTACATTTAAAATCAAATAAGTAATTTGAGAATATAGGTGAATATGCAAAATATGTTATCTGGTAGGCAAACAGAACAGCCCAAAATTAACTGATAAGGTAGAAGAAGCATTTATTTTTTGCATTCATTTATTGCCATAAAAAGCCCCAATATTCTGTTTGACATAATTTGTTCATAGGAATCTCAAAAAAACTCTAATATTTAGAAAATCTTAGACACCTTGAACTATCTGAAATAGCAGTCCAGTAATAACAACACTAATCATTAGATAGTTACATCTTTTGGGTTATTGTGCTGTCTAAAATTACACACCAGAGTGAAGACTTGAGCAGTGCTCAAGTTTTCTCTCTCATATTTTCCTTCATGTTAAAAATGTACATATTTACTTCAGTAAATATGGTACAGTAATCATGTTGAAGCACTATAGGTTTGTAAGGTAATGATGAAAATAAAACTTCTGTGTTCAGCGTGCAGAAAAAAAGATGCCTTTTTTCCCTTCATAAATACTACAGTCAAAAGCATGACTTACTATTAAAAAACAATATGAATGATAGATTTAAAAAATGATTTTGTAAGGGGCCAGCCCAGTGGCACAGGGGTTAAGTTCTCAAGTTCCACTTCTGGGCGGCCCAGGGTTAGCTGGTTCAGATCTCGGGTGTGGACACGGCACCGCTTGGCACGCCATGCTGTGGTAGGCGTCCCATGTATAAAATAGAGGAAGATGGGCATGGATGTTAGCTCAGGGCCAGCCTTCCTCAGCAAAAAGAGGAAGATTGGCAGTAGTTAGCTCAGGGCTAATCTTCCTCAAAAAAAAAAAGATTTTGTATATGTTTATTTCATAAGCAAGGTCATATTTCAAGTTCATCAAAAGAGGTAAAATATACAAAATAGAACACTTCTAAACATGCACATAAAAAAGTAAATAAATTGATAACATTAACGAATTCATACTAATTTTGAAATATTTGTTGCACTGCAATTAACTGGTCCAAAAGTGTGCCATGATCTGTAAGTGAACCTAAGGGTAATTTGATCTGAAGTCTGCAGAGTAGCCAGAAAAATATGTTGCAATTTAGTTATGTGATGTGAAAGAAAAAAGAATGACCTTTGGCAATGTAAATTCAAGTTCAAATCTTGGATCTAATGCATTCTTGCTGCATGAGTTTGGCCTTCTCAAATCTCTTGGACACTGGTTATCACCATCTGTAAGATGGAAATAAGATGTATCTCTTAGCCTAGAGAATTCATAAATGGTGATAGAATAAAGAGTTTATCAATATTTTTAAGACTTCAGATCAAGATGGTGACATAGGAGGCTCCTGAATTTCCCTCCTCCCACGGATGCACCAAATTTACAGTTATACATGGAGCAATTCCTTCAGAGAAATCCAGAACTAGCTGAGTGACTCCTACACAATGAGCAAATGAGAAAATACCCATATCAAATGGGTAGGAAAAGCTAAGATACACCTTAGCCATAAACCCCACCTCTGGCACAGCACCATACAATTGGGAGGGAACTCCCAACTCCCAGCTTCACCCTGAGGAGCACACATCTAGCACCCCAACTTTTAAGGCTCAGATCTGAGGAATGGGCTCCCAAAACACCAAGCTCTGAAAGCCAACAGGGCTTACATTCATGAGTTCCAGAGGACGATAGCAAACAAAGTAGTTCTCAGGTGTGCATGCACTTGCCACGGCTATCCCCCCCACCCAGGGCTCAGAGCAGAGGAAGCAGGCAAAAATGCCCATCTCCCAGTCTTTCCCTGGAAGGGGATTGACTACATACATTACAAGCCACTGTGTGAGGGGTCTGGCTTGTAATTAGCCCACATCAAGCTGCTGACTATGATCCTCCTCAGAGCCTTAAAGAGCTGCTGTGGCCACTTCTCCCACATTCTTCCTCTGGTTCCCTCCAAGAATAAAATCAAGTCACCAGCATCTCCCTGGAAAGCGCTTGTTCATACACCTAGCACCCCAACTTTTATGGCTGACACACAAAAGATGGACCCCCAAAAGGCCTAGCTCTGATAGTGAACAGGGCATTCATTCATGAGCCCCACAGGGCTATAGCAAACAAAAAAGCTGTTTTTAAAACAAAATTCAACATTCTTTTATGATAAAAATTCTCAATAAATTCAGTATAGAAGGAATATACCTCAACATAATAAATGCCATATAAGATAAGCCCACTGCTAACATCATACTCTATGGTGAAAAACTGAAAGCTTTTCCTTTAACATCAGGAACAAGACAAAGATGCCCACTCTTCTACTTTTATTCAAGATAGTATTTTAAGTACTTTATGCAGTAATTAGGCAAGAAAAAGAAAGAAAAGGCATCCAAATCAGAAAAGAAGACATAAAACTGTCACAATTTGCAGATAACATGATATGTACAGAGAACCCTGAAGACTCCACCAAAAAATTGTTAGACCTAATTAACAAATTCAGTAAAGTTGCAGGATACAAAATTAACACAGAGAAATCAGCTTTCTATACACTAACAATGAGCTATCTGAAAAAGAAATTTAAAAAAATCCCATTGACAATGGCATCAAAAACAATAAAATACTTAGAAATAAATTTATCAAAGGAAGTGAAAGATCTATATATACACCAACAACTACAAGACATTGAAGAAGAAAGAAATTGAAGAAGACTCAAATAATTAGAATGCTATCCCATGTTCGTGGATCAAAAGTTAATATTATTAAAATGTCCATACTACCAAAAGTGATCTATAGATTCAATTCAATCCCTATCAAAAAGCATTTTTCAGAGAAATAGAAAAAACAATCTTAAAACTCATCTGAAACCAAAAAAGACCCCGAATAGCCAAAGCAATCTTGAGAAAGGAGAATAATGCTGGAGTCATCACACTTCCTGATTTCAAACTATACTACAAGTAATCAACACAGTATGGTATTGGCATTAAAAACAGACATATAGATTAATGGAACAGAAGAGAGAGCCCAGAAATAAACCTATGTATATATGGTCAATTAATCTTCAACAAAGGAACCAGGAATGCACAACTGGAAAAGAAGAGTCCCTTCAATAAATGGTGTTGGTAAAACTGGATACCCATATGCAAAAGAATGAAACTGGATCCCTACTGTACCTCATACACAAAATCAATTGAAAATTGATTAAAGATTTAAACGTACGACTTGAAGCCATAAAACTCTTAAAGAAAACATAGTGGGTAAGCTCCTTGACATCAGTATTGGCAATTGATTTTTGGATTTGACACCAAAAGCAAAGGCAACAAAAGCAAAATAAACAGAAGGGACTACATCAAACTAAAAAGCTCTGCACAGTAAAGGTAATCATTAACAAATGAAAAGGCAATCTACAGAATGAGAGGAAATATTTGCAAACTACGTATCCAATAAGGGGTTAATATCTAAAATATACGAGGAACTCATACAACTTAACAGCAAAAATCCTACATAAACCAATCAAAAATGGGCAAAGTAGCTGAATAGCTATTTTTCCAAAGAAGACATACAAATGGCCAACATTTACATGAAAAGGTGCTCAACATCAGTAATCATCAGGAAAATGCAAATCAAAACCACAATGAGATATCACCTCACATATCGTTAGGATGAGTATTATCAAAAAGAGAAGAGAGAAATGCTGGTGAGGATATGGAGAAAAGAGAACCCTTGTGCCCTGTTGGTAGGAAGGTAAACTAGTATAGCCACTATGGAAAACAGTAGGTGGTCCCTCAAGAAATTAAAAATAGAACTACCATATGATCCAGCCATCTCACTTCTGGGTATATATCCAAAGGAAACAAAACGACTATCTTGAAGAGATATCTGTACTTGCATGTTTATTGCAGCACTATTCACGAAAATCCAAGTACGGAAACAACCTAAGTGCCCATTGACAAATAAGTGGATAGAGAAAATGTTATACATATCTATATAGATACACACACATGCAAGCACACACACACAATGGAATACTATTTAGCCTTAAAGAAAGAATGGGGGCTGGCCTGGTGGCACAGTGGTTAAGTTCGCATATTCCGCTTTGGCGGCCTGGAGTTCGCTGGTTCGGATCCTGGGTGCGGACATGGCACCACTTGGAAAGCCATGCTGTGGCAGGTGCCCCACGTCTTAAGTGGAGGAAGATGAGCACACATGTTAGCTCAGGGCCAGTATTCCTCAGCAAAAAGAGGAAGACTGGCAGCAGATTTTATTGATTTTAGCTCAGGGCTAATCTTCCTCCAAAAAAAAAAAAAAAGAAAGAAAAGAAAGAAGGAAATCCTGTCATTTGAGAAAACATGGATGAACCTAGAGGGCATTATGCTAAGTGAAATAAGCCAGACAGAGAAAAGAAAAATACTGCATGGTGTAACTTATGTGAAACCAAAACAAACTAGTTGAATTCATAGAAACAGAGAGTAGAATGGTGGCTGCTAGGGGTTGGGGGCTGAGGGGAATAGGGAGAAGCTGGTAAAAGGTTTTAAATTTTCAGTTGTAAGATGAATAAGGTTTGAGGATCTAACGTATAACATGTGGCTATGGCTGATAACACTGTATCGTATAGCTGAAATTTGGTAAAAAAAAAGTATGTGAGGTGATGAATGTGTTAACTTTATAGAGGGAATCATTTCACAGTGTATACATATATCAAATCATCACATTGTACGTTTTAAATATATTATAATTTTATTTGTCATTTACACCTCAATAAAGCTGAAAAAAATATATACATATATTTTAGTGAGGAAGATTGTCCCTGAGCTAACATTTGTGCCAATCTTCCTCTATTTTGTATCTGGGATGCTACCACAGCACGGCTTGATGAGCCCTGTGTAGGTCCACATCTGGGATCTGAACCCACAAACCCTGGGCCAGTGAAGCAGAGTACATGAACTTACTAGGCCACCAGGCTGGCCGCTGAAAAAAATATTTTTAAAAGGTGTTTTTTTTTCCCCCTGAACTAAGATAATCCTACAGAAAATCTCAAGGGAAATTTTCTTTAGTTATTTCTTTTTCAAAGTTTCAGTGCTCATTAGTTAGGTCAGTATACAAAGAATTTCTCGTCCCAAGGGTTATCTTTATTATTTATTAAGTTCTGCCAATAACCTGATTGAAGAGAGCGCTATGTGAAATCTATAACTGAGCAAAAGTTATAGCATATAACGTGAAAGCATGTAAATTTCTTTTATCTAAGTCTTGCCTTCTTCCTTAAAATCCTAAGAGCAACATTGTGCTTTCTGAGTATATGGGATTTAAAAAAAAGACTTAAAAAGTATGCACGCATACATTCCTAGTTCTTTACCCCTGCTCTTTTGTACTTTTAGTTTTTTACCTCATTTCCTAGAAGGGCATTTACACAGGCTTCTGATGCATCGCAGATGGCTGTGAGATCATGTCCTCCTTCCAGAGCCATACACCACGTGTCCATCGGCCAGTGTCATCAACTGCTTCGTCAAATGACCAAAGCCTACCATAATACAAACAGAACATTTCAAAGTATTAAATCAAAAGTGAATAACCACTAGAATCTAATATTGATGGAGCATTTATTCTGTGTATTTCCTTTCGAAGCACTTTTTGTGTGCTAACTCATTTAATACTCACAATAACTTGATAAATTAGGTCCTATTATAATCTCTATTTTACAAATGAGGGAATCAAAACCTAAGATCCTACAACTCCCAAGTATCACAACCAAGATTTGCAGCAGTCAATCTGGCTCTTCACCAGTGTACAACACTGCCTTTCACAAAACATTGTACATATACCTGGATGAAAAACTTGAACTGTATTCAACCCATGTTAATAAGGTAAACAATCTCATTTGCTTGACGTTTGTTTCCTGTCTCCACCATCTGTCTTTATTATAGAAGAAAGTTTTCTACATATCACCTCAAATTACTTACAGATTTTTATAGACATTCTTTTTATTATGAAATAGTTGATAAATGCAAAAATTAAATAACGTCTATGTATGTTATAAAGTATAATGATATGACAAACACCTGTTCACTTACCTTGCAATTTAAAGGAAATAATGTTAGCAATACTTTTGGAGCCTCTTGTGTGCTTCTCTCTAATAACATGCCTCCTCTTCTCTGTGGGAAATCAGGGTCCTGAGTTTGTGTTTATAATTCTTGAGGCTTTCCTTTGTTTAATTTGCTTGATTTTAAACTTTATAAAAATGGTTTTATACTTTTGCAATTTGCTCTTTCACACAACATTTTGTTAGCTCATCTCTTTTGATGCACGGAGCTATAGTTCTTTGCTGTCTAGATGGACATTTTATGAGTATAGAAGAACTTATTTACCCATTCACCAATTGACAAATATTTGGGTTTTTTGTTGTTACAGAAACCCAGCATTTTGTTATTACAAGCAATGCCTCCATGAACATACTTATACCAGTCTTCTGGTGCACATGTGTAACAGTAGAGTAAAACTGTCGTGGCTTAATACATGCTAAATAATACCAGATTATTTTCAAAGAGGTGTGCCCAACTCCAACTCTCAGAAGCACTATATATAAAAATTCCAATTTTGCCAACATTTGCTAAGATTGCCAAGTGGGTGGGTGAATAATGGCATCTGTGGTTTCATGCAGTTTAAGGAGGGATCTTTCTATTTCTACTTTGAATTCGAGTTTTTATTTTAAATAGATGTTGAATTTAATTAAATTATTTCTCTACACCAAATGAGTCATTTTTTCTCCTATAATTTCATAGTGTTGTGAGTATGTTAATAAATATTTCTAATATTAAGCTACCATTGAATTTCTGGAGTAAAATAAGCTTGGTTGTGATGTATTGTCTTTTTTATACATAACTGGATTTGTATTGCTAATGCTTGTGTAGGATTTTTTTCACCTATGTTCATGAATGGAGTTAATCTATAATTTTCCATTCTTATATTAATCATGTTGAATTTTGATATGATTGGGACCCTCTTTTTTCCATTATCTGACCCTAGAATGTTGGGTTGAAATCTTCCTTAAAACCATTTGAGTCTTGTGTTTTCTTTGAGGAAGACTTTTTTAGTTTTGAGGAAGGTTAGCCCTGAGCTAACATCCACTGCCAACCGTCCTGCTTTCTGCTGAGGAAGATTGGCCGTGAGTGAACATCTGTGCCCATCTTCCTCTACTTTATATGTGGGACGCCTGCCACAGCATGGCTTGACAAGTGGTGTGTAGCTCCATGCGCAGGATCTGAACTGGCAAACCCTGGGCTGCCGAAGTGGAGCGAGCCAACCTAACTGCTACACCACTGGGCTGGCCCTGAGGAAGACTTTTTAACTACTGATAAAATTTCTTCAGGGATTACAGGACTACTCACACTTTCCAGATCTTCCTAGATTTTTCTAGGAATTTGTTTCTTTTATTTAAGTGTTCAAATTTATTGAAATAAAGTTGTTTATTATCTTTATTATCTTATTTTGGAACTTTAATTAGATATAATAGTTACGGTCATTATGTCCTCAATGTCTCTTAAGTTTCTTTCATAGTTTCTATGTCTTTTTCTGTCCTGCATTATGTGTACTTTTTTTCAGATCTGTCTTCTAGACTTTCTCCAGATGTGACTAATCTGCTGTTTAACACTTCTCTACATATTTTCATTTCAGTGATTATATTGTTCAATTCTAGATGTTCTATTTGGTTATATTTCATCACTTCCTAGTCATTTTCATAGTTTCTTACACTTTGCTCATTTTTCATTTCTTCCTCTTTTTTTTTCTTTAGGCATAATTATTTTATATTCTGTAACTGCTATTTGAAGTTTTTATGGCTTAGCTTACTATGTGTTGTTTCTGCTGATTCATCCTCATGGTGTCTTAATTCTCCTCTGTTTTTTGAGATTTTTTTTAACTCATATTCATTGGAACTTTATATGTGAGAAGTCTTTGAAGCCTTAGTTGAATGTAATATTTATCTTTGAAAACTCGGGTTGAGTGCGATTTTGTCTGCTTCTGCTGGATGGCTGGGCCACTGGCAACTAGGATCAATTTTAAGTTCTAAGATTGCAGGGCTTTTTTTTTAATGCACAGATATTGTAAAAGTGGAGCCCAAAACTTGATTACAAATTCTCATGGAAAAGAAATTCAGTTTCTTTTTCTGAAATTCAGTTTCTTTTTCCTTTTCTTTTCCTTTTTTTTTGAAATCCCCCTTATTCATAGCCATACCTAAGACAGATTTGTTGTTTTGTTCAGTATTTCCTTTTCTCCTATTCATCCTTTTCCTTAGAGCTGGCCTTTTGTCATTCCTGTCTTCATTCTGGTCTTCAATACAACCCCTTCCCTACATAAGCCCAAAGTTTTGACTCTCCTTTCCAGTATGTAGTAGTCTATCAACGTACAAGCTCTAGTCAATTGGAGACTGTGGGATAGCCCAGGGAAGCCAATAGCTACAGTACTTGCTCACCTTCCTTCATCTTTTTGGAAGTCATCCATAAATTTTAAAGAGTAGTTTTGATATTTTCATGTAGGAGTGTTTCAGGATATGTAGTCTCTCATATTGCCAAATTTAAATGTTTCTCATTCAACATTTTAAAAAATTTAACAGTGAGTCCAACCTGCCCAATTTCAGAAACAATTGCAAAAAAACAAAAGAGATAAATAAAACCATGTGTTCAATATGGCATTTCATTTTTTTAATATGCTTTAAGGATTTTAGGGAATAAACATTAAATTTTTCAATCAATTACACTTTTTAATAACTAATAGATTTTATTTTTTTAGAGCAGTTTTGGATTTACAGAAAAATTGAGCAGAAAGTTCCCATATACCACCCAAACTTCTTGCTGTCCTTTCCCCTATTATTAACATCTTGCATTTGTGTGGTACATTTGTTACAAATGATGAGCCAATATTGATGCATATTGTTAAAAGTCCATCGTTAGGATTCACTCTTTGTGTTGTATGGTTTTACAGATTTTGACAAATGCTTAATGTCATGTATCTGCCATTATAGTATCATACAGAATAGCTTCACTGCACTAAAAATCCCTTGTGCTCCAACTATTCATCCCTCCTCTCCACCCCAACCCCTACAAATCAATGGTATTTTTGTCTCCATCGTTTTGTCACTCACTTTTCAATGTTTGCATTAATTCAAACTTTTAACTTCCTGTATTATCTGTTCTAAAGGACAAAGGGCACTATTTCATTTTCTCTCATTTATATACTACTTATAGTATTTAGAATATCCATAAAAACTCTATCTCCATAAAAACTTGAAAGAATAATCTTGAACATGGAAGTCCATGCTCTGAAAGCCCACCTGTGCTGCCTTCAAGAGTGTCCTCTGTTCCTCTCTTAAGTATTGTGGTCTTTTGTTTGAAAAGAAAGGAAATTCTCACAACAGAGTTGGTAGAACTAAATGAAAGTCTGAAAAATTGTCAATGAGATCCCAAAACCGAACTAAGTTGCTTCCATATTGGAACAATGAAATAATATCATCTTAATCCTTGGAAAATATTGAGATATCTACTCAATAAAACTGTCCAGAATTTCAGTTCTTGTCTAGCACTTAAGGCTAGCCATGAAAAAGAAGAGTTCATTTCCTCTGGCAAAAAATTATTCAAAAAAGGATTTTAAAAAGGTGAAAATTGGGGCTGGCCTTGTGGCACAGCGGTTAAGTGGGTACATTCCGCTTTGGCGGCCCAGGGCTTGCTGGTTCGGATCCCGGGTGCGGACATATCACTGCTTGGCACGCCGTGCTGTGGTAGGTGTCCCACATATAAAGTAGAGAAAGATGGGCATGGACGTTAGCTCAGGGCCAGTCTCCCTCAGCAAAAAGAGAAAGACTGGCAGCAGTTATCTCAGGGCTAATCTTCCTCAAAAAAAAAGAAAGGTGAAAATTATTTTCAAGCATTGTAATATTTCTTACTTTCTATAGACCACATGATGATACCAATAAGAATCTTTTCCACAGGCCACTTAAGAATGAAGCTGACCACACTAAACTCCATCTTCTTACCTGATTACTATAAAAAGAGTGGTAAGCTTTCAGAAAATATGTAATGCAAAGTTCTGATCCCTAATTCTTAAAAATCTTCTTGGCTTAAGTCAAGGTTAATAGCACATAGTAATTAGTTCCACTCTTGTAAACAAAAAAAAAATAAGAAATACTCATAGATAAGTATTTCTGCTACTCATATTGTTAAATATTCTGGACAGCTTTTCCTATAACCTAAACCAGGTCTACAGTGATAACTTAAAAAGATATAATAAATCAAGCCAATGCACCATATCTTTCATACTAAAGGTTCCTAGCAATTGAGAATTCAATTATCTAAAGTCACTACTGAGCAGATCAAATCACACGGATAAAAAAAAATAGGAGAGAAAGAACCAAATCTGATTTAAATTCACTCTTTCCTCTGGGAATAAAAAAAAGTCCCATAAAATACCAAATTTAGATGGGATAGTAAAAAGTGGATGGAAAGAATGGAATGAGGCTAATCTTTGATCTCTGTCCAAATTCCTCTTTCTTTTACCTACAGGGTTTATTTCCATTCACATGTTACCCATGTGATCTCTGGAGCCACAGATTAAGGCAGCTGAACTCTGAGTTATGTGTGCACAAAACATTCAAGTGAAGTAAAGAAAAGAAACTTCTACAAGGTCTCTGCCCTTTCTTCCAATCAAAGTAAGAAATTCAAGAATAATTTTTTAGTTCTATTAACCTGAGTTTCTACTGTGTCCATTACTGCTGTAGATAAAGCCAAGCGTGGTTACCAGTGTCAAGGTATTATTTTTAAGGCCGTGTGAGATAAAAGTTTCAGTGGTGTGTGAGTGTGCTTATTTGATTAGAGGCTATGTAACATATTTTTAATAGGCATAATTGCAAGTTTTATTTAATAGTTTTTATTCCTAGCTTCAGAAAAGGCACAGAAAGCTCATCCTACTTGTCACAACAAACCTAACCCACACAGTTGAAATGTTATAGCAGAGACCATAGCTAGCAATGTTTTCCGCAAGGGAGTTGAAGTGTCCTGAGTTTGATGACTGATGAGAAAGAGTGATCAAAAGTGAGAAAACATGTCTGTAAGCATGCTCCATCATGGGCTCAAGCAATCACCAGATATGGGGATGGAACTGGGTTCTTAGGGTCCACATACACCTTTAGTTTCTGAATTTTTTTGGTGGGGGAAGCAGAGCTTAGGCAGGAGCCTGGATGCCTGGGGAAGCAAGATGGGCAGGCTCAGATTAGTGGCTAGAATTGGTACATAGTCAATGAAAATTAGCCTTGGCAGTCATCTCTACAACCTGACTGTGACAGAATTCTCTAAGAAATACTCTTTTCAAAGTGGGATTTGACACCTTAAACTCTTTTAAGGATTTCTTCTAGAATGAGGCATTAACAAACTATTACCACTACTGCTAGTACTCACACTACTACTGCTACTACACTAAAGAATCTCACATGGAGTCTGTTTCAAAAATTAAATCGGCATTAAATTAAAAGCATGAGAAGGAAGCTACATGGTAATAAATCATTTCTTTTGATGACCAAACACAGCTGAACTGGTAACTACCAAGACTGAGACACCACTGAAGAAGAGAAATAGGAGGGCATTTTCAGTTAGAAATCCTCTGTTCAGTTCTGTCCATTTCCTACAATCAAATTTAATTTTGTTGCTTCTAAGAAAGAGTATTAAGTAAGCTGTAAATATGATAGTGGTTCAAATGATCAGTTTCAATTTGATTTCCTGATATTCTATGAGGTGTTTGTTTTTGCCTAAGAAGTCATATTGTGTCAGCATTTTTACTAGTTCAGAAAAGTGGTTTGAAATGAAAAGTTGCCCTAAGAAGGCTCAAAGCTTAAATTTTTGATATGTATTTAATAACCAACCCAAAGGGCACAAAAGGATTCATCCTTCAAAATGGCATGTCTCAAATACTTCTCTGTAATGTTTCCCAAATAGTTCCTAGAGAACAGTGGTAGTGAAAGGAAACAACCCTAACTAGCTTTATTTTAATTTCCGTTTAAAAGCAACTATTTTAAAAACCAAAATTAACACATGTTCATTGTAGGAAATTTGCAACATAATAAGTAAAATAGTATAATATATAATAAATATGATATATATTGTTATATATTATGTAAGTATATTGTCTATCATTTAATAAATAATAAATAGTAATAAAATAGTTATAATATATATAATAATAAATCCATAGTCCTACCAACCAGAGATAGCCAATTCCAATTTTGCGGTATTTCATGCTTGTTGTTTTTGTGTATTTTTAAAATAAAACAGGACCATATTGTAATTTTTTAAATTTACATTTACAAATATCAATATAGTAGAAAACACTTTTTATGTCCTCTACAATATCATTTTAAATGTATTAACATACCAACCAATTCTCTGTTTTAGATATTTAAGTTGTTCCTAGCTTTTCCTTTTTATATATAAGATTGAAAATAATATCCTCTTGTATGCTTGAAGTGGCCACTACATACTAGCAATTACCTGATTCTAGTGTTATTATGTATTATTTTAGGATGGAAAGAGGCCTGCTCTTTTTACCACTAACTTTTCTTTTCTACCAGAGTATGAGATAGAACATAAATAATAAAGCACATAAAGGCAAAATGGTAACAAAGTACAGTCAAAACTTTACAAACTTCACTCTTTTAGAAACTATGTGTTTTCAGCAATGTTTGTTGGGGATAACGGAAACATTCTTATAGAAGCTCAGAGAAATGAGAGAGACTGCAAGAAATTATCTTTCTATTATGAAATTGCAGATAGTGTATAGGAACTCTCTACGGAGGCCAAGACTGAGGGAATTCAATTTAGTTGACATTGCTATTTTGCCATCCTGTAATAGATCAGACTCTTGAATCAGCAGCCAACTCTCAGAGAAAGGTACCTGGGTCATGATTCATTTGGCTAATGAAATAGTGACATAAAGTGATTAAACAGGTCATTTTACCTCTACTTATAAATCTCCTAAATTTGCTGATGTCAGTCCCTATTCACTACAGGTGTTTCTCCATTATTATTTTCTGTGTCTGTTGAGGAAAGCTTCAAGAAAAAAAAGCAAGAATGATAGAGGCAATCCCTAACCCGCAATGCCTAGCTGCCATTCAGCAGAGGTAGTGGAGTGAAAGTCAGCGGTAGTGACAGTCTCTTTTGAAATGTTCACACCTAAAATGTTATTGATTTATATCATTTTTGTAACTTCCTGATGGCTAAAAAGCCTCAAGAACAATTTACTGATTTTTTAACAGGTTAGTTTCATTTCGGCCTGAAATGTGTGTGAAGAATTCATTGCAGATTCTAGCTAGTAGGGATCAAAGGAGTCATTCACTTTTGTCCCATTTTAATTTGAAATTTAATTTTGCACATCCACTGGCATATTTTCTATAGTTATGTCCAGAAAGGATCATTTTCCTGCCTAAACTCCTTTGTCATTAAGTTACTGTGTTGTTCCTTAGGAAAATGCAGTCAAACTCAAGTTGAGAGAGAAGTTTGGGTAGCATGTGGCTGTCTCATGTATTGTAAGGCTGTCTAGCAGGACTTCAAAGCCAAATCTGATTGTTGCAGATGGGAAGAATGCTTTCCACAGAAATACCTTTTTAAGACGCACGGCGCTGTAATTCATATGGTAGGCACTTGTGATTCATTCCTGATGATGTTGGGATCATTTAACTCACAAAACCATTGTCGCTACCATAAAATCCTTTCATCTGTAGCCAAAAAGGTTTAGTTCATGCAAATGAAAATTTTTCATTAAAGTATCACCTTAATAATGGTCAAAGATATACATGTTCTGATCATGTTTAAAATGTAAATTTATGAACATATTCTGAAGATTCATTTCATGTTAAGATCTTTATTTATTTGATGTCCCAGGACTCTTTCCAAGTTCATTGAAACCGGAAATCAATTTTAGAGAGAAATATGGAGATTATTATCATTAAATCTTTCAGTTGGCTTATTCCGAGCAGCCCTATAAATACTGCATATGTTTTAAAGAAGGTACTTTCAACCATAGTAAAAATCCTTTTACTGTTCTAGTCAGTGATACTCCAGGAGGTAAGTTTATATTCTCAGCACCTTTGAAAACAAATGAATAGTTGCTTTGTATCCTAAACAAAGTCTTCAGTGCCATTATTTCTGAAAAAATGAAATTGAAAATCATTTACCCAAAGGTATTACCAAGAATAAAATGTCAAGAAAGGTTGATTGGTATTTTGACTATCCATCCATCCATAAATCTATGATTCATGTACAAATCAACAATTACTTACTAAATACCTACTATGTGCCAGAATTTTATATATAAATCTGATACTTCAAACAGATATATGAGCTTCAGTTTTCTCACCTGTGAATACAACTAAGGATTATTCTACCTCACAGATTTGAAATGAATATCTATTCATAAAAAGCCACCTCAAAAAAAAAACAAGCACAGTGCATTGAACAGATCCTGGCACATAGCGGGTACTCAGTTTTTAGATTTTTTTAATAAAATATTTTAATCATAGGACTTTAGATCTAGAAATGAATTTCAAGATTATATACTCCAATCCTTTTATTTTGAGGATGAGGAAACTAAGACCCAGAACGGTGAATTATCAAAGCAGTTAACAAAATTGGGGAGAGAACCCAAAGCTCTCAGTGAGTTCATTTCCCACCATTCAGCCAACTCATAGATATTAATACTGTCCATATTTTTAGACATGATTTTCAGTTCAAATGAACTTTAGAAAGAGTCCCTAGACACCAATGGCTTTACAAATCATTGCTGTGGTGTGCTAAGTTAAACAAACCAGAAACATGTGAATTAAATTTCCCTTAAAATACTTAAATATAAAAACAGTAGGGAAAAAAATCCTAGAAAACGCTTTTGGACATCACAGGATCATTCCTTTCCACTCCTCAGGAAAACTGTTTTTGCCAAACCCCCAAGTGCAATTTGATTTGCCAATCACTAGCTTTTACTGCTGCTTTCAATAATGCATCAAATACTTGGGATCTATTCTCTCACCGATGCTCAGGCGTAAGTGGCCAAGTGGGATGGAACAAAAGCAGGACAGACTCATGTTAAGCAATGATGATCACATTATAGTAGTCTGTGCTACTCAAATTCAACCAGTATTTACTAAGCACATACATTAATAATAGCTAGGGAAATATATAGATAAATAAGATATAGTTCCTGCTTCCAAGGAACTAAAATATAAGGGATGTATACACAGATAAATAAAATTTAGCATAAAGCAAGATAATTGTTATAAAATAAACAAATTTTTATAAAGCTTAATAGATGGAGGATATATGTCTACTTAGAGGAAACTCAGAAGATAGCAGAAGATACTCTTAAACATTTGCAGTGTTATGCATTTGCATACCTTTGCCTCGGCTCCTCATTTCTGACATAGGAATAGCAATGCTGGTTTGTTTCAGTGAGATAATATATATATGTAAGATGCATCTACCCAGCACTTGACACAAAGGCAGTATCAATAACTATTACTTCCTCACCCAAGCCCATCAGTCCTCTTCATGATTTAAAAGCTCTATTAGATAAATAGGCAACATATTCTAAATGGTATCATTCTTTTCATTTACTTAATTTTTCTATTAGTAAACCTATCTCTAGAATTACTCAATTATGCTGACATAGGATTATATATATTGTAGTTCCAGAAAGCAAAATGGAGAATGGAAAAATAATTTTGGTGAACAGGAACCCATGTTTCCAGACAATCTTGCTCTTTAAAATCTATTTCAAAAAGATAAACTGGTAAGAATTGATTAACACTTTCAAACCCAGCATCTAGGCTGGTACGTAATAGGTGTTCAGTGCATGTTTATTGAAAGAACGAGTGAATTTGGAATGAATGTATTCTATTCAAGTTTATTTGATTCAATTTCAATTAGATAGTATGGTAAGCAGAATTCCCAGAATGACCCCCAATGACTCTTGCCCTTGTATAATCCCCTCCCCTTTAAGTGTGGGTGGAACCTGTGCATATTATATATTCCTGTGGTATGGCAAAAGGATTTTTCAGTTGACTTTGAGTAAATCAAAAGGGCAGTGTTGGGGGGGTGAAGGTAATCTAATCACAGAGACGCTTTAAAGGCAAAGTTTTCTCCAGCAGGTCCTGTAAGAGGAAATTAGGGAGATTTACAGCATAAGAAGGATTTGATTCACCATGCTAGTTTGAAAACAGAGGGGACCATGTGAGAAGGAATGCTGGTAGCTTCTAGCCAGCAAGGAAACGGGTACCTCAGTTCTACAACTGCAGGGACTGAATTTTGGCCAGCAACCTAATGAGCTCAGAAGATTGCTCCTTAGAAACTCGAAAACAAGGAGCTACTCTGGCTGATATCTTGATATCAGCCTCAAGAGACCTGAAGCAGAGAATCCAGTTGCGTTTGCCCAGACTTATGATCTACAGAAATGTGAGGAAATAAATGGGTAGTGTTTTAAGCTGCTAAGTTTTCACATATCCCTGAATGTACTACAGTCCTGAGAAAAATCAATATCATAATTTCCATTTTTGAGGCAAATTAAAAGTTTAAGGAAAGTTGGAACAATAATGCCAACTACAATAATTAGCAATTCTAAAATATTTATCCTGTGTCAGGTCCTGGTCTAGATGTTTCATTCAATCCTCACACCAACCTCAGGAGAAAGCTACAGAAAATATACAACTTTCTATAGAGGAGCAAACAAAGAGAAGTTGAGTAACTTTCTCAAGGTCACACAACTAGAATGTAGTAATGTCAGAGCTCAATTCAGGCTTTAGAGTCTGAAGCCTTAACCACTGAGCATACTGACTGTTTAACTAAGTGAGAAGAGCCCAGATAACTTTTTAAAAATCCACACATAAAAGCACGTGTACTTTTCACTTAGAATATGATGAAGTAACCAATGCCTGCCACCATGTGCCCAAAGGGTTCCTCTGTCCTCACTATTCTGTACCCATCTCCCCCACTAAGTGCTGAGTGCAGTATCCTGAGGAAGAAGACTGGTACCTTGACAATGCCTGAATAAACTGTCTGTTGGATCTGGGGGAGGTGGGTTGTTGGAAGAAAATAGGTTGTGATGAGTTTTCAGTTGCAATGTGATACTTCAATAGAGTCAGTGCTGCTGGCTTCTCTATTACCCTGAACAAAAGCCAAAATCTGTGGGTCATTCTGTTTAAAAGAATAAGAGAAGCTCATTCTTGGATGAGCCCGAGTTTATCTACATTAGGTGACCTTTCTAAACCAGAGAGATTTCTAGAACTGTGAACTCTTCTAAATGAAAGGGCTCTGTTAAAGAGATATGATCATTGGCCACATCAGGTTGGACACTGCAAGCCTTTTCTAACTAATATAGCTTGTGCTCCAGAAAACCTGAGAGGTCTTATACGGCTGAAAGAGTGTAGAAGTTAGAAGACCCTGGGCCTGGAGATGTGCAAGCATGCCAGTAGAAAGTTCTAGGCTCACTAGCATAGAGAAATGAGCTCAATACACTAGCCACCCAACACCTGTCATTGGCTTCTCACGCTTTTCAGATTAAATTCAAAGTCTTTAAGACATGGTCTCTCTCTCCAGCCCCATCTTCTGCCATACCATCACACTCACTTTTCCCTTTACTTAAACATAACTATTTATACAATTTGATGAACACTGCAATCAAACAGTGCCCACAATTCTGAGGTTCTTGCTGATGGAATGATCTGTCCACATTCAGCTAACTCTTACCCAACCTTTAAATTCAGTGTAAGCAACATACAATTGTTCCCATATGCCCCCTTCACACTTATTTCTTTCTATATAGTCCTTAATTTGTGAGTTCACCCTACCAGGCTGTAAACTCCAACAAACAGGGACCACATCTTGCCTGACTTTGTATATCCAGTGCGTTGTACAGTGCAAGGCATTCTTAATACGTCAATTAAATGACTGATGTATAGCAGTAGAGAGACTTGAAGCCAACATTATGAACTTAGCTAAATGTGTGATAATAGCTAAAGTTTTTATAGAACTTATTACAAGGTAGGCTCTATGCTAAACACTTTACTACTTATTTAATGCTCAAAAAAAATACCACACACACATATGAAAGAGGTATTATCATTACTTTCATTTTAGAGATGAGAAAACAAACACAGCGAGGTTAAGTACTTTGTCCAAGGTAAAACAGCAGAGGATTTAAGCCCTCTGACCCTGGAGTCCATGCTCTTAAACCACAAAACCCAACTTTTTTGATTCAGGGACCATAGTGATATTGGAGAGCAATTTTTGAAGAAGAGCAAAGAAAAGCAAGGCCCTGAAAATTTTATGTTTTTATGATATGCCTAAAATAGAATATAAATTTTCCTTTCTTTAAGAATGTTTTAAAAAGATACTGTGGCCCATATAAGTAGAAAACATTTTTCAAAGATTGGCGAGGAAGAGTATCTGAGGAAGAGTTCAGGTCCAAAGAAATAAAACAGGCCAAAGGGAAAAGTCAAGTCCTTCTTGTCACAGACTATTTCATATACAGTTCTATAAAACTTATAAGGAATTTAGTTAATTTAGTTTTACACTGATTGAAACTAAAACACCATGTGTTCAAGAGGACTCAATAAAATAATTGTGGCTGATCCATCAATTTAAGACACAATTGTTCAGAATCTACTATGTGACAGGAACTGTGCTGGACAATGACGATACAGCTTTGAGCACGACAAAGACAGCCCCTACCCTTATATCACTTATAAACTAACGTTAGTGAGACCTAACACCACCAGGCACCATGCTATGTGTTTGAAACACATGATCTCATTTAATCCTCACACAACTGCCCACCTGGGAGAAGGAGTTATAAAGAAATTAACTTGCTTAAGTGACACAGTCAACAGCAAGCTGTAATAAGAAATTGGCTGGCTGACTCCAGGACTGGTCCTTCAAACCACTTGGCTGTGTTTAAATCCAAATAATACTGAAGCACTAGTTTAACGTATTAGTGCTACAGTCACAGCACCAGCTGTGTCTGAATAATAATCATCAAATGTTAGTGACTGTAACTCATTCATCTTACTCAAGCTCTAACTTACATTTGTAAAAACTGATTTTCAGAAAAAGAAATACCCACTTTGATTTTTCTGATATTGTCAGTTTGAAAAGAAATATATCACCACCTCACCCCTCCCCCACCAAAAAACCCCTAATTCCTTTTCAAACCAACCCTTGGAATTAAGCTTGCGTTTCAACTTCAGTGTAGCATTAATTCATGACAGTACTCCCCAAATTCAGCCCAGATAATGACGGTCATGGCAGCACTTGTAGTGACCATTGCCAAAATGTTTATCCACGAGTTTGTCTTACTTGTCCTTGTGGTTACTTCATGACTAATTGCTTTTTTAAAAAAATTAATCTTTTGAACTAACATAGTACCTGACACATAGTACCCAAAGTTATCTGGTCTTTTCTTCAAAAACAAACAAACAATAACAAAAACCCCACTACTGAGTCTCAATGTATACATTCCTCACAAACAGATGCCTGTAAACTAGACAGATGATAATTCATCTTAAAAGCGCCAGATAAGTATCAGCTAAATTGTGAAGGTTTGTTGAATGGTAGAAAAACAAATTATTCTCTTCCAAGGAAAATGAGGACATATGTGCATTGCCAAAAACATTCCTTGGAATTCGATTTCCCAAATGACCTAGGTTTTAAATTTCAAGACGAAAATACCTGATTTTAAAAGATAAGTATCTGCCCTCTGGGCAAAACTGATGATTTCTTATTTTTTCTGCCATAAAAGGAGGTTCAGGAACCCTCTAAATTATAGGTTTCAAGCAACCATTTAATTTAGATTAAATTAGACAGCAATTGTATGTTAAATAAATATGAAATGGCTCTGACTGTATTTGTTAGACATTAAGAATTCTGTAATACTTGGCTTCTATTACACATTTGTTATTGCTGATTTTTAAAATAAATCACCATTTAATTGAAATACTTAAAGAACATTTACAAAGGAAACCATAGCATTTAGCAAAACCCATGAGAATCTAATAAGCCCAATAGGGTAGCTCTTAAAAAAGTAGCCCATTCTCCAACATCATGACAGAAAATCTGTAGTGCAAACATGGCCAGGATCCTATACAATCTTTACAAATGCCATGATTCAACTTGCCACTATGGACCTAAAACGGGTTTTCTTTTAAATATTTATTATCAAAGTGGCTTTGGTCTGTTATAGGCTATTCCCATCTGCCATTAAAAAAAAAATCATTGAAGGTAGATGAAGATAGGAACTCCTTCATGTATCCATCAGATTCTTGAATATAGCTATCATTCTTTAGGAAAGAAAATTAAATATTCCAAAGTATGTTGCATCACAGTTTTTATCATGCATTTTCTTTCTGCTTTCCCAAGTTGGAGATGTAAGACATGAAAAAAGGATCCTTCCTTTGATTATGCTAGAGGTCTTGCACCTTAAGGGAGAGTTTCTTTGTGAATGAGGCTCAATATCCAACTTATACGAAATACAATAAAACCTTCAACATGGCAAAGACAGTATTTCAGGGAGGATGGTGGCATTTTAGGTCAAACATTTCAAGGCATTTACGGGATCTGAAAGATGACAAAGACTGTAGAATTGAATATTGACAGAATGAAGTAAGCAGAGTCCAGATTCAGGATGGGCAGAGCAACTCTTTAGGAGTTGCCAGGACTTTTGGGACTAGACGAGTATGTATCGGAATAAATGAAGGTGCATAATCTACTGGTAACTCTAGAATTATTAGAACTGGGAGGTCATAGACGTCTTGTTAAACAAGAGTGTGTAATGAGATTAGGCAACCAATTGTCAAACTAAAGACAATCACAGATGCTCTAGGCTGAGATTCAAGCTGCAACCCACTCGAGATATGCAGCTATAAAGTCTGTTGTTCCTCTCTTAGAGTGTCAGTTCAGGTTTACCAAAAACAATTAAAATTTCAGAATCTGTATGTTAATGGACAAACCTATAGCTGAAAAATTGGTAATTTTATTAAGATGTGACCATCAGCATTTTTCTTATCACAATCACAAGCGTAATAGCTTCAGAAAAAGAAAATCAAGTGGGTGCACAAAATCACCTAATTAATCAATAGATGACAAAGAAATTCAAATTGACTATTAAAGGAATATGGCTTTTATCATAACATTATGTCTCGAAAGAGTTGTGTAACTCATTATAATAACTTTAAACCTCAAAAATCATTAAAGATAAATTACTTCTCTTAAGAGATACCCAGATGTTTTCCACCAGCTGCTTAAACCCCCCCAAGACATTTGTTGATTCTTATTGCCTAAAGAATGTTAGTTTCTAAAAAAGATTATCAAGTCTATCTTGTGAAGCATCAGTGACAGAATCAGTGTGGCACCACTGATTTTCAACATCGATAACATTAATCAAACTACAGTGGATATTATCAACTAAATTCTAGTTCAAGTTCTAAGACCTGCTGGATAAAGCCAATTCCCATCTCTAGGTTTTTATTTCTCTATGGGTCAAATAAAGGAGTTAGACTAAGTCAGTATTTCTTAAAGTTGTTAACCTCTGGCTAATCAGAATCATACAGGTGTTTATTAAAATGCAGATTCCTGAGCCTCATTCTCAATCAACTTGGAATCCAAATCTCTGGGGTGAGACCCAGACTCTTCATTTAATATAAGTCCCTCAAATGAGTTTTGAGAGCGATCTGACTACAAAATCTTGAAGGCTCCTTCCAGCTCCGCCATTCGGGTTGATCCTTTGATATCTTTTATAACTTTGTAGTAGTCAACAGTTTAAGCCTACCAAAAAACAAGCAAAATAGATCCAGTTTTATTTTGTTTATCAGCATGACAAATAGACATTAAAATCAAAATAATACAGTACATCGTTACTCCACCTTGGGCTTCCATGAAATTGTATAGGAGGCAGCATTTCAACCCACCCTCTTACCCCTTTTTTGCCCATCCCAACCTCCCTCTCAAGTTCTATCCTCCTCTTCCCTCTAGTCTTCATGAAATACACTTTCAAGAAGGGCTCTCACACAGTGAATGGATTATGTTTATCAGGAAGCTTTAGATATGGGGCCTCATCTCAATATTTAAATGTTAATATTTGCAAATCTCATAAAAAAGTGCCTGACCCATTGTAATAAGAGCTATATAACTATTAATTCTGGCATTTTAAAAGCCATTCCCTTTATTAGGAAGATTTTTCAAGTAGAACTGTGTCCTGGCTCTCCCAAAATATAGTCTTAAAAGAAATTTACTCGCATTTAAAATTAAACCTTGTTACCATCATTTTGGTTACTCTTATGATGAATTATAGAGAGTAAAATGCCAACATGAAGAAAGCTTTCCACTAGCGACAAATAAATAGTTTAGGTTATAATGATAATAGGCAGCTCTTCAGAAACAATAATTTACAAAATGACATATAAATACTCTTCTGACTTCATGTTTTGGAAGATAATAACATTTTCCCTAAGCACATTGAATTTTCCTTCTGATTAGGCCTTTAATCACAACAATCATTTATTAACTCAAGTATTTTATTGAGGAAAATTTTTTATGTTGTCTTTGCCTCTTTATTACCTACTACTTCAAAGTGGAGGGCTTGATTTGAACAAAAGATCTGAGACATATAATATTATCAAATGAAAAAGACTTGGGCTATGTTCAACCAACCAAAGAATTACATTTGAGAGCCAATGATTCTCAATGGAAAAAACTTTTCAGGTCCCTAGGATTAAAACAAAGTTTATTAACAGAACTCTGGTGAATCCCAACTTGCCATCATTGAACATGCGAGGAAATGCAGCCACTATGGAAAGCAGTATGGAGTATCCTCAGAAAATTAAGGATAGATCTACCATATGATCCAGCTATTCCACTGCTGGGTATTTATCCAAAGAACTTGAAAACACAAAGGCATAAAGATACTTGCACCCCTATGTTCATTGTGGCATTATACACAATAACCAAGACTTGGAAGCAACCTAGGTGCCCATCAAGGGACGAATGGATAAAGAAGATGTGGTATTTATACACGATGGACTACTACTCAGCCATAAGAAATGACAAAATCCGGCCATTTGTGACAACATGGATGGACATTGAGGGTGTTATGCTGAGTGAAACAAGTCAGAGGGAGAAAGTCAAATACCATATGATCTCACTCATAAGTAGAAGATAAAAACGACAAAAAAAAAAAAAAGCACATAGCATTGGAGAGTGGACTGGTGGTTACCATTGGGGAAGGGGGGAGGGAGGAGGGCAAAAGGGATGATTAGGGTCACATGTGAAGGGATGCACTATGATTAGTGTTTGGGTGGTGAACATGATGTAATGTACACAGAATTCGAAATATGATGTACGTCCGAAAAAAATTAAAATTAAAAAAAATAAAAATAAATTAATTAATTAAAAATAAATAAATAAATAAAAAAGAAAAGAAAAGCAGTTTCATAGTATACTGTGTCATTTCAATTGGTTGATTCAGTCAAATGGTTGGATCTACTGAAGTTTTATTTCTGACTAAACAACTGAGGTGGCAGCATTTGTAGGGATATATGGTCAAACTGGCCATGTGTGAATACATTACCCAACAATATACTAACATTTTAGTGGAGGAGAGACAGGCAATAAACAAGAAAAGGTACTAAGAGCATGGTTATTTTGGTGGCTTAATTTAGGGGCAATTTTAATGATCACCTGAAAAAAGCCTGGAATTCTTATATCTATTCTTAGCATAAATAAGCAGGAAAAATTGTACATAAGTTTATGTAAATATCTCATTTAAATATTTTAGCCTATAGAATACATCTTGAATGATACTCTGACTTTCTGTATCATTGAGATTTTTTCTCCTCTGCTTTATGAAACACTCTTCTCACCTGGCCGTTGCCATCATACTCTCAGGTTTTCCTCCTTCCTCTCCTTCTCTTCCCTGTCTAGTTCCGGCTCTCCTCCACCTCCTTCCACCTAAGAAATGTGGGTATTCCCAAAGGTTCTGCCCTCAGTACTCCACTCCTCCTCTGCAAACATTGTCCATCAGTGAATCTTTTCACTGACACAGTTTCATCCATTATCACTAAGTCAAAGACTGAAATCTCTACTTCTCTCTACCTTCCTTTCTAGATCTAATTCTCAAGCACAAATTGCCAATGGGATATTTCTTTGCACATCCAAATTTGACTCTAGTCGAACATGTCTAAATATTATCCATTATCCATTTTCCTCAGCTTCTACTTCTAAAATCCCCTTAACATCTGCCAATGATAAGGCTCAAACTACCTGATTTGTTAAGCTGGGTCCCAATATGCCATATTGTCAAAGTGACATTTCTAAATAGGCTTTCCTTCTGGAGAGTGCATTGGATAAGAGCACAGATTTGAGAGTTTGAATTCCATTTCTCTCTCTGTGTCACAAGCGTCATCTAAGGTATATTCTCTATTTTCCCTGAGTCCCTACTTCTTCTTCTGTGAATTGGGGATAATAACACTTGAGATTATAGTGACTGCATGGAAGAATGCATATAACTACTTAAGCACGACGTAAGGATACAGTGAAGCCGAATGAACGGCTGCTGAAGAACAAATGTCATACATTTGTTTGTGTCCTTCTTTCCATATGCTTTCCCTCCCCCTCTCATCTATGTCTTACTCATCGTTCAACAGCCAGCTCTGCTGTCCCCTATAACCATATTTAGAGAAATTTCGCTGATCACTATACATTTTGCTTGCAGAATTCACTTAATCAAATACTGTCTTTTCTTGTATTGATGTATTTTTGTTTTCAATTTAATTGTGAGATTCTTAGAGTGGTTCAAGATCCCAATTTTTGGCCTGTCGGCCAGTAAACCAAAACAGTAGTGTTTACTGAATAAATAAAATGCCAGTGTTTCTCATACTCATGTCCAGAGGGGCACTTAGATTGAGCAGTGCTCATGCCTGAATCTGAGTTCTTAGTCATGACTGACTGCAAATATTGTGTCATTTGAGCCAGGGAGATCAGAGCTTTGGCATTCTCTTTGCTCTTTCCCAAGGAATGTAGGAAGATTTCATATTTGCGAACTTTGAAACTATATCAGCTCACCTTTAATGACTTTTCTCTCTACTACACATGCTCACAGAACTTGTAAGATAATGTGAAAATGGAAGTGTATTGTCTCCTTCTTTTGGGCACTATGTACTCTCAAAATGTAACTTAACATGAACAAAATGTAGACTTTATCCGAGTAATGCTCAGGAAAGCCTCTCAGGGTCCGGAAATAAACATTCTGGGATACTCTGCAGGCCAGATGTGCAGACTATGAGATGGCATGTGGGAGAGGAGAGAAAGAACCCAAGCCCGTTAAATCTAGCATATTCCTTAGGGTGGTTTACTTTTCTTTGCAAAGATGTGGTGGTGAAGCCCTTTGCTCCTGGCTGCTGTTTGCCCACACTTTCTGGCTGTTTGTTAATACCAATTAAAAGGGGAAGGGAGAGGTAGGTTTGAGAGTACTGGCTCTGATAGGCAGGTAGAAAGCAGTGTCTAAACCCAAGTGTTTATGTGTCTGTTTCTTTCTGTAGCCCAATAACTTCTCTATCTATCTTATCAGCCCATAAGAGAATTGCACCAAAATTCTACACCACTTTACTGTGTTATCTGAGCACACCACGTTGCCACTCCGAGATGCAGTGTCCTCGCTTCCTCATTTGTAAAACCAAGAAATTGTTGTAGATAATATTGAATTTCCTTTGCACCTATGACTCTATCTCAGTCAAGGACTCATCTTTACTCCACATAACAAAGCTCTCCAGGTCACTCTAATTACTCTCTTTGAGGCTCTGAAGAAATGGCTGCCAAATTTCTGGCTAGTGACTGACGTTTCACATCCATGCTAGTACACTTTCAAACACAAACCATCCCGAGCCTTTCTTTGTTCTTTGGGGATGTCTGTTTCCGTCATCCCAAGAAAATGCAAGAACAGTCAAACGCAGGTGTTTGGGTATGGCCTAACAACTATGGTTCTTCGTCTTTCTTCTTTTTTTCTTTTTGAGGGGGGATCTGTTTTAATGTACAGGAAAAGTCACAAAGGCTGATCCCGAAGTCTTGACATCCCCTCTGGTTGTCTGAAATTCTGTGAAGTCCATAGGAATGCCGCACTCCATAGGCCCAGGCCCATAATTAGTAAATAAGGAAATATCCAAGGGAACAGAAATTTAAATTTGAACAAAGAAAAGAAAAAAATCTTAATACAGAAAAAGTGATTTTGTTGTTGTTGTTGTTGGAAAAAATGGGAGTTTAAACAGCACATTTATTTCGTTTTAATTTCTGGGCTGTCAGACATCAGCTCTGAAGCCCTGATTCAGAACACATGCGAGGTCCCTTTGAAGTTCTGGCTGCCTTTTTTTAACAATGGCAGAAAGATATAAAGAAATTAAACTGCAACATAATCATGAAACAGAACTTCTGGACTCCTGATTTACAAATTGTCGCTCTTTCATTTTTTCAAGGCTTCATTTTCAAAGCTTTATTGTGACACATACCTTTCTGTAATTTTTTCCCTTTAAGCTCAATCTTCAGCTATTCCTTGCCCTCCAAAATGAAGCATTCTACTTTTATTTTAATCAACTAAAAAAAATAGTTTGTTGTGGTTTTCTGAAGACAAGAAAGGAACTGGAAAATCCAGAGCAATATATTAAATGGAACCTTTTTGATAAAAGCCATAGCAGTATGGGGTTTAGCTCTCAAAGTACCCAATTCTCTTGGCATAAACACAAAAATGTACCTTAAATTTTCAGGCAGCCCAAAGAAAATGTCTACTTCGTTTTCATGCTCTAATTACAGAAGATCCTTACCAAAGAGTCCAAGGATCCTTAATAAGAACTGCATTTCAGATTTGGTCTGATAGATGCCGCATTTGAAAACACACACACACACACACACACACACACACAAATTGATTTAATGTTGTTATTCAGTGGCCATACATATTAATTTGAACAAGGTACACAGGAATTTAGTCCCTAAAGTAATTTTCTTCATCCTACATTTTTTTCTGTAATCTCTTATGGGTCTTATCATATATTATAATATTTATACTCTTTCCAAATACCGCTATACTTTATTCCACCTCCTTCCATTTTTATAGTGAAACTTCTGCTCCAGGGTTTCTTTTCTGCTATATCCTTTTTTTAAAATTTTTTCTTTCTTTTCTGCTTTATCTCCCCAAATCCCCCCATACATAGTCATATATCTTAGTTGTGGGTCCTCTTTTCCGCTACATTCTTAATGGTCAGAATTTCAGAAATTATGTTTTTCATCCAATCTATTGACCTTCGATACACCTTCAGCAACTACTTGTCATCTTTTATGTCAAGTTCCAATTCCATATGGTAAAATGAAGTGGTAAGTTGAAAGAACTTTCCCCATCAGTGGTCAGTTCATACTGACTTGTGAGAACTGATTGCTAAGTTTTCAGAAATTTTGTGAGCCAGGTGTAAACACAGACATTATTAAATATTAAATTATATAATTTTACAATTTAAACAACAACAATAAACAAACATATAGATATAGAGAATAGACTGATGGTTACCAGAGGACAAGGAGACAGGGGGAGGGCAAAAGGAATAAAGAGGGACATGTGTACAGTAATAGATGGTAGCCAGACTTTTGGTGGTGAGCACAAGGGGATCTATAAAGAAGTCAAAATATAAAGATGTACACCTGAAATTGATATAATCTTATAAATCAATGTTACCTCAATAAAAAAATTTTAAAAAACAATTTAAAAATTCTATTAAAAACAAAGGTATTAAATACTCAAAACTCATCATTTGCTAATTATTTTAGTACAGTTGCTGTTGCTTATGCTCTTGGGGTTATTTGCATCTATTGTATCTAGATGATGGAATTGCTATATTATAGTTTGCTATTTCACATCTCTTTTCAACTTGTGTTGGTAACTTCACATTTGTAGCTGAAAGTGACCAGGTGGGGAGTATTACACCACAGGCCTATTTGTTTATTTGTTTATTTGGGAGAGCTAGTTTTTTAAACATTTACCTGCACATCACTAATTGTCCTCAGTACCTGAATCATTCAAAAGAACTAATTTAAAACTTACTATGATCACTTTACATTTTATCTTGAATATTCCACATAAGAATTGGAAGCTGGAGTTTATTTTTGTCAGTCCTCCTTTAGGGAGAAGGATTGAGGGGAAAATGAGAATATGTGGAACTATTTCTACTTTCCTACAGCCTGAAACTCCTCATATTTCCTTAACTGCGTACTATTCTTTAATCCCTTCACTGTTATTCAATGTATTGATTTCCTTTTTACATTCCTCGCTTCTAGGGTTTTAACTTTTCTTCTGCCTAGAATAAAATTGCATTTTCACATCTACTGAAACACCTCTTAAAATTTTAATGAAAACTTACATAGTCTGTGATGTCAATAGTAATTAGGAAGCTTGGTATAAGATTCCTCTTATTTTCTGGCACAGGATCAGGCACATGTGGTCCAAATGAAACAGAAAGAAAATTGTACATATTTCTTTAAAAGGAGTAGGGAGTGAAGTGTGTATTGCTATGTCATTACCTTAGAATCTTGGACTGTAAGTGCCTAGAAGGGAGGTACCGAGTATGTCAAGTAGCCTAATCCCTTAAGTATTAAATAATCATCAGATGGGTTGCCAAACTTCCTCCCATTCTACTTTGACAACAGCCTCAATCTACAAATGAAAAACATTTCTGTGTCAAGTAGTTTAAATGCTATTATTCTGATATGAATGACTGTCTTGAATACAAACAGATTTTAGACATAGAAAATTAAGATCTCTTTCTCCAGAAGGGATGTGGAAGAGATTTAGATAAGAATTGGAGAAAGTCTGACCATGGAAATTAGCCATGTGTTGAAAAGGTTGCATTATTTATATACACTTGTATAGCCTTTGGTCTATTTCAAGAATGCTAGATTACGCCCAATGCCCAAAAGAGAAATAGAAAATTTTTAAGCACAGAAAATATTCATTTGTATGGGCTACAACTAAACGGAACTTTTTGACTGAAAACTCCTCTTTAAGTAGTTTCCTAATATTTGGGATTAGTATTATTTGCAGTGCAGGGATGATAACATTAATCTAAACATATTTCCCAAGTTCTGGTATAACATCATTTTAAGGGAGCATGAGCATGCCCTTGGTGAAACTGAAACACCTACATCTCAAGCATATCTAGATTCAACACGAATCTGTCACATCCCACATTCTAGCAAAAAGATTACTCTAATTTTTACTAAAATAATTACAATTAATGTCACATACAAGTTTTTTTTAATTTAAAATGAGACGAATATTTCTCAACCACCACCCCATTGACACTTTGGAACAGATAATGCTTCGTTACAAACAACTATCCAGTGCCTTGTAGGGTGTTTAGCAACATCCCAGAGCTCTACCCACTAGATGCTAGTAGCACCGTCCACTTGTAACAACTGCAGTGTCTCCAGACATTGCCAAATATCTCCTGGAGTGCAAAATCACCTCCAGTTGAGAACCATTGAATTAGACTGATTTTCAGCGAAAATCTTAATTTGACAGATAACACATTTTTAGAGGTTTTTTATCTCTTGTTAAAGAAGAAAACTTCATAATAATAGTACTTTCGTCCACTTATGAGATACCTTTGTAGTTTTCAAAAAGCTTTAAAACATCATCTCAATTAATTCTCATAACCTAAGAATATAGGTTTTTATGTTCATTTTCATAGATGTGAAAACTGAAAACAGAGAGGGAAATAATTTTCCAAAGATCACTCAGCTGTAGTGCTGGATATGAATATATTTAATGCTAAAGTTAAGCATTGACTATGTAAAGGCAGTATAACTAGTGTGGCTCTTAGCTTTTATATCATGCTTAATTTCAGAATATTAAGCTTTTTAAACAATATACATACATTTGTGAAGTACTAACTATTCTATGAAACATTTAAAAATGGGCTCCATTTAAAGTTTTTTTCTTCTATATGTTAAGAGGTGGTATAAAAAATTACGTCTTTTCCTTTAGAATAAAATACACTATCATGGAAAAATATTGTAAAAATATCTGAAATATACTAAGTGTACCTAGTATGTTTACATAGTAAAATATACTGTGACTATGACATATATTATAGGTACAAATTTGATCAGAACCAATTCTATGGAAGTCACCTTTAACCCTCACTTTCAAGGTTCTCCCACATCTGGATGATGCTGAAAATGACCTTACATTCTTATACAGTAGCCTCCCTCTGTCTGTAGGGGATACATTCCAAGATCCCCAGTGGATGCTTGAAACCACAGATAGTGCCGAGCCCTATATATGACTATGTTTTTTCCTATACATACATACCTATGATAAAGTTTAATTTATAAATTAGGCACAGTAAGAGGTTAAGAATAATAATTCATAATAAAATAGAAAAATTATAACAATATACTGCAATAAAAGTTACTGTAGATCTTTGCAACCTCAGCATACAATTTTTTTCTTTCCTTAAATTGAGAACTTTCAACTTTTCTCTTAAAGGAAGAATTTTATGGCTTCTTTTTGGCATATCTGAATTGCCAGCATCACTACTCTCATGCTTTGTTGCCATTATTAAGTAAAATAAGGGTTACTTGAACACAAGCACCCCTGTGCATGTGATACCATGACAATCAATCTGATAACTGAGATGGCTACTAAGTGACTAAGGGGCAGGTAGCATATACGGAATGGATACTCTGGACAAAGGGATGAGTCATGTCCCCAGCAGGACCGTGTGGGACACTGCAAGATTTCATCATGCTACTCAGAACAGTGTCCAATTTAAAACTCATGAATTGTTTATTTCCGAATTTTTCATTTAATATTTCTGGACCGAGTTTGACCACGTGTAACTGAAACAGAGGAAAGCAAAACCTGGGGAAACAAAATCACGGACTGTACCTACTATCAAGATATCACTATTCCATCAATATGTCACTAAACTACTAAGAGTAAGGTAAACTGTAGGAATGCCTCATACAATATGTATGTTGCTCTTTGGTACATTTTGTTTTCTTTCCAGGATTATATGACTCCACATCACTGGGTTGCATGACACAGGATCACTAGTCCACCCTTCTCCAAGGAATTACCTAGCTATTGCTCCAAAGGTCTGTGGCCCTTCTCATAAGGATGGGCCAGAATGACATCATCTCTGGATTCTACTTTGCTTTTGAGGTTGTGGTATAGCCCACCTGTAGTCAAATTTTGCCTGTCAAACAATATTACATCACTAAATCTGTGGGGAATTCTTACACTAGCATTATGACTCAACTGGGAATAACATAATGATGTAATCTTGATATGCATCATAGCATCTTATGATGTGTCCCCTCTTTAAAAATCTTTTTAGACAAAACTTTATCACTTAAAAATTAAGTAATTTAAAATTCCTATTACACCTCACCTAGTGACAAACGTTTTTAATAGATAGTTAATCTTGACATTGTCTATTTTACCTGGGAAACATTTTCCAGATCAGAGTATTCCAGTGGCTTGTGTGTGAACCTCATTTTTCCTTCTCCACATTACATTTTTTTCCATTCAAACAATATTATAAAGAAAAAATTCACCTTTCCATGTTCTGAATGGTACTATATCCTGCAGAATGAATTCCCCACCCTTGGGATCATTTGTTTTTTATTGGAGCTTGTTTTCATAGCACCTGCTTGTGGTTTCTAAGCTTTTGGATGCACATGGAGTTGGTTTCTTCTTTTCATGTGCAGATGCTCCTGATGAGAAGAGAAAAGAGAGATCTTCCTTCCATCCAATTTTCTCTCTTTCCCCAGGTTTACACCCAAACTATCCCATCTCTAGGACAAGGGTTGTGGTATTCACTGACCCAAATTAAAGCTTCTCAGAGCTTAAAAACTTTAAGAGATCCATTAAACTGTAAATATCCAACTATCTTCACCATCTCAAACCTAGACAATTCATAATCTTGGGGAGAAAAATGGACTATCCATGGAAAGGAGCTTTGAATATATCTTATCTAGCTTGTAAGGGACAAGGTAGCATTAATGTACATCCACCTACTCTAAGATGCTGTATTAAACTCCCAAGTGCCTTCAGGCAAGTAAGAGACATAAGGCAAGTGCAGAGATGACAACAGTACAGAGATAGAGGGATGAGCAGAAGAAAAGATTCCAACCGAGTCATGAGCAGTAAACAAGAGTGAGTACTTCCAGCTGGGAAATCAGGAGGCTCTTCAAGGAGGAGAGGACATTTAGGCTAGAGCTCAAGGATTAGTATAATTTGGCCAGCAAAAGTGGGAGGAAGGGCTTTGAGGACAGAGAATACACTAAGCAAGTGAAAGAGAAAGAAAAGGTGGAGGATTTGGGGTTGTTCTGCTAAATGTAAAGAACTTTATGCAGAAGAGTGCAAACATCACAGTAAGGGGAGTTTATCAACAGCACATGGAGTCTGTTGAAATTTTTCTTCATTAAACCTATCCTATCCCTGACCACCTTGACTTGAAGTGATCTTCTGAAAGCCTAGAGCACTTATTTTTGTCACTCGTTTATCACACAAAAGCCATCAATTCATAGAATTTTAGCACTGGAATAAATATAAATACAGATGATAAAAATGAGAGTCAGTTAGGTTTAGTTATCCTGTCTACTAATAGTTTAAATTTTCGTGCATATATATATATGCAAAAACAATCTATTGAGATGTTAATTAGTGTCTCTTCTTCCTTTTGGGAAAATGAAAAGATTTTCTTTCCAACACACCTCCCCCCCGACACACACACATACACACAAACACATGCACGCACTCTCTTCTGTTCATGGAGACATCCTAGGCCTTTGGGTTCCGAATGCTAGGCTCTTTGGTCTTTAGAGGCTATTGATGGTTTCTGTGGTTCAGAGGAAAAGAGAATGTGCCAGATACCAGAAGACAGTCTCCACCAGACTTTTGTTTGGAAGTCTAGCCTTATTAAGATCATTTAATAAAGATCTTCACTGAGGGGGGAGGGAAATTGAGACTGGACCTTGGATTAAAGGGACAGAAACTGGCCTAATCCCAGCTGTGGTTGCATAGAGACGGAAAGGAGAATCCTAAATCTAAAGTATCTATCATGTCACTCTCTGTCATGTCATCTTATTTTAATTTTCCTTTAATACTTAATGCTACTAATATGATCCATGTTTGTTCAATTGTTTGCTAATTGTCTGACTCCCACACCCTCATCACTCCCAGAAAGTAAGTTCCATCAGGACAGTGAATTTATCTTTCTCATTCGCATTAATTACATCCCCAGCAACATTACTTAGGGTTCCAGCAGGAAACAGATGGCACCTCAAAGGGTGTGAGAAGACAGTTTAATAAAGGGACTTTTTACTGAGGCAGGAGCAATACTTGCAACAGTAGGAAGGGATGTGGAAAAAAGGCCATGTGATAGAAGCTGTGATCTTAGGTAGAAGAATGTAGGCCTTGCCCAAGGCTAGGTAGGAGCAGGAGAAGGCTTTGAAGAATAGACACTACAGTTTCTCTCTCCTTTTGCTCTCTAAGCTCCTGCCGGTACCCCCAGTGGCCATACTCAACTAGAATCGAGGAAGCCTGGTGCTGCAGACTATAGAGGTTGGTCTCCTAGGGCACACAGCCAGTTGGAGAGCTGATGTAGAGAGGCAAACAGAGAATAACACACACATTTAAAATTCCCTAGATGAATGACTAGGCTATCAAAATGATAGGGGGGTAACCTTCCCTTAACACTTTTTCAGGAAGTGGCAGGAGTGCTGATGAGGCAGCATATACATTTTGACAGCAACAGAACACTAAGAGCATGTGAAATTGGGAGCTAAAAGAGAACAAAAAACATCCCTGTGTGACCTTGCTTGGCACAGAGTGAGTCAAGATACTTGCCTACACATGGATTGCGTGAGCTTGGACAGTGGATAACAGCAACCGTGATGGATTGAAGGCTACAGCCCCCTCCAAAACTTTTTAACTATGTAACCCTTCTCTACCCTCTCGCTCAGGTCTCAGTATGACTTTGGGGATGGTTAGAGAGCTCTCCACTGACCTATGCTGAGCATCTAGAAAGTGAGAAACCCAGAACCAGATCAAATTTGATTTAGAAAAATGAACCAGTGCAATATTTTATGAATCCAAGAGTTTTAGAGCAAAATCATTCCTGCTATATAGAACTTATTCTTCCAAATAGATGTTAACCTCCATGAGGGCTATTTAGGCTGAATTGTGTCCCTCCCAAATTCAAATGTTGAACTCTCAACCTCCAGTACCTCAGAATGTGACCATATTTGGAGATAAGATCTTTAAAAATCTGATCGAGTTAAAATAATGTCATTAGGTGGGGTCTTAATTGAATATGTCTGGTATCCCTATAAGAGGAGAGACATCTGCAAGCCAAGGAGAGAGGCATCATGAGAAATCAAACGTGCTGACACCTTGATCTTGGGCTTCTAGTCTCCAGAACTAGGAGAAAATAAATTTCTGTCATTCAAGCCTGTGGTATTTTGTTATGGCAGGTCTAGCAAACTAACATAAGGGCTAAGACCACATCTTAAGTTAGTTACACTCCATTATCACAGTGGCAGCATGGTACCCTTACTGCCACAGCTACCCTGAATTCTGTGACTTAGCTGTATTGGCTCGTTCTCTCTTTCTAATACATTGGGAGTGTGACAAACAGTGTGTCTTTCATAATTATCGTCTACTTCCATTGTATGCATATGTAAAGTGGAAATAAACCTTACTATTTCAGTAAATTTTTACTTCTTACTAAAGTAGAAAATAACCTTTATCTACTTAAAAGAAATTGAGAAAAATCATATTTTTTATCCAAGGTATTTTAAAGCTTGTACTTGTTCCAATTGTTAGGTGTTTTTGGAAAGATAGGAATTGTGCCTATTGTAATTATGTGTATTACAGCTTCAGACATTCAGCAGAATCTCTGTTCCCAGTCATAGCCAGCATTATTCTGATTCTAGAGCCTTTGCCAGTTGTGTAAAGGTCATGTGGAGGTGAGCAGAATATGAGGTATCTGGCTCCAATTCCACTTGAAACATTAAAGTGACTCCAGATTGATAAAATAGAGAGAGGGAACAGCATGCTGAACTACAAAGATCCCAAACCAGAGTGAGCCAAATGGTACATTCTTGACTAATGGCGACTGGCAATGAAAGGGAGCAGAGATCTTAGGAATGGAACAGAAGCTCCATTTTAGTTTAAGATGTAGGTAGGACATATGAGAGTATTTGCCAGAAAGATGACAGGAAAGTAAACAGCTGGCAGGAAGGACAAGAAAATTGTTAATGTTTTCTGCAAGGATATGAAAACTCATTCTTTTCATGGTAAATACTGGCGGTCAGTGAGATAACAGTAAAGGAGAAAATTAAGGAAGTTAAAAACACAAACTCTATGAATGTCCTCAGAAAAAGGAAGAGAGGAAATTCTACTGGAGATCTATTTGAAAGAGTGGCAAAAGGAAGAATATGTAATAAAGAAATTGAGAAAGATGAAAATGGTTTAAAGCTTGAGAGAACTATTACCAATTAACAAGCTTTGGTCTAACACCATCACTGAGGCATCATGCAAGTTATTTACATGAACTATGAGTATAGTGGTTATTTCTGTTTTCTAACTGAGGAAATGAAGTTTAGGGAGGTTAACAACTAGCCTGAAGTCATGTACCTTACAAAAGGCTGAGTCAGGACCCAAATCTAGGTTTGCCTAGCTCCACAGCTCTTGCTATAACTAAGCACCAGGCTGAAATTCCATCAATTCTCAAAGTGCCTTTCTCCTACTGTGATCAATAAACTTATTCTGTGGCCTAAACATGTAAATTGTTTACAAATAGCTCATGCAAGCAAATTGCTGGATATATTTGTTAAGTTACCCTTGAATGACTTTGTATCGTGCTTTATTATATCAGACTGATCTATCCTGCCAGGTAAGGGGTACCTCTGTACAATTTCTTTTGTTCAACCCTTAGCACAATATCATTTGCAGATAAGAACTCTTACTGTATATGATTGTATTTGTTAGAACACACTCCAAGGAATGAGATCAGTGAGAGTTCTGGATTCAGAAAACTTATACATTTAGCGTAGAGAAATGTTTCACTTATAAATAATATGAAATTTCTTTCTCCCAACATCTTCTATTCCTTGAATACAAAAATCTAAAGTGTTCCTCTTTGGTTTATGTGCTACTTTGACTACTTAGCAAAATAATTATATTCTAGGATATCCAACAAGATATCTAACTGAGGTAAGTAGGTTTTTATTTACTTCAGTGATGCAATTTACTCAATCAAATATTTTCCCCTGCTCTTGTCAATTGTTTCAGTTGCTCACAGGCAATTCTATTAGGAATGAAATATTGTTAGAGGGAGTTCTCAAAGGGTGCTTTATCTTCATTATATTGAGAATTCTATTCCAAAAGAACCTTTGGGGAAATCTTTTTTACTGACATTCTTTTCTTTCATAGTTTTGTTTCAAACACAGGGACTTTTTCCTGCCAAAGCCTCATTTTTCTCCTTTTTGTCTAAAAGCTGTTTTCTGGAGACTGTTCATTTCCCCCAACCCCCCACCCCACCCCTTGGTGGATCTCACAATGATGATTCTCCTAAGGACACATGAGAGGGCTTTGCCCTAATCCATATTTTACTAAACAGCCCCAGGAGTGAGAAGGACCTTCCCTAGGATTTGATTAAACAAATTCTTAAAGTCAATAAAATATTTTCAAGTTGTAAGAGAAAGCAGCATTAGTGCACATTCCCAAGGAGGGCAGACATTTCACTTTTCAGTCATCTTTAAGGAGTATTGTTTGAGATGAAGTGAATTCTCCTTGAGATTAGTTCCAGAAGCTTCAGCCTCTAGGGGCAGTTGCCCGTGAGGATAGTTTATTGAATAGCACAACACTGTTGTGACTTAAGCTATTTCTACACAATTCAGAGCAATTTTATGTGTAACTTTCCTCTGCAACTTTACAGGGTTACTGAAAGGGTAGAAGAAAACAAAGTAGGTAAGACCAGGCAAAGCATGTGATTAAGTTGAATCTGAGGTAAAATAATATGACTTACCCCTGGGAGAAATGAAAGAGAAAGCTACTTGTTAAATACAGTAGATTAGCAATGTATATGTGAGGTGTGAGGATAAAAAAGATTAGATTAAATATATTAGACTGATATATGGAGCCTATTTTTATGATTAAATAGGCGTGGTTAAGAAAACAATACAATTGAATGTTCAGTAAATGGTTAAATTGAACCAAGTTGGTTAAAATGCAGCTTGTTAACATCACATTTACAGATGCTAAAATATCCATCCACAATATCCAATGAGGAGAAGTCTAGCAACTAAGTGGTTAATTTGATCCCCATCCATAAGCATAGAGATTCATTTATCTGAGGGGGAAAAAGTCCCCTACAGGCATAGGATTCTCCCAGTTGTCTGATAATAACAAACAGGCTGACTAGAAACAAACGGTGTAAAATCTCCATGTTATGTGTTCAGTAGATATAGTTTAAATATTAAATCTAGCTTTTCTTTTTCCTAATGTCAACAATGCAGACAAATAACAGGCCTTTGGAGAAGGAGGATTTTTTAACTTTGAGATAATTTAATTCTGTCCCAGCAGAGAATCAAAGAATCACAGGAGAAAATATATTTTCTCTCTCTCTCTCTCACACACACACACACAATAATGAGCGTCTGATCTGTTGCAGTATAGGAGCCCTGGGAATAAAGCATCTTGTTGGGAATCTCTGTAGTATTTTATTAGACAATCATGATTAATGTCACAGAATTTAAGCAATGTTTGAAAAGAAGTCAAAATGTGCCACAAAAATTCACTTGATTGTGCCAGTGGGAATATTTCCTAACATAGTCCCAAACTTCAAAAATAGTATACAGCATACAAATGGATTAAGGGACAGGGTCCATCCATTTCTTCCCAAGTATATTTAATTTATTTAACAGAAAAATGTTGGGAAAATGGTGACTCTCATTAGCATGAGAAAGGAGCGTCCAGTGGTGTCTATACACTGGATTGTTCACATGTTGTTTTTCCCAGGGCGAGGCGGGTATTTGAATTTCTTACTGCTTCATGTCACCAGTCTGTAATGCAGATTGTAACTTTAAGATGTTATCTCCTGGCTATTCAGATAAACAGCCCATTATGTTTTTATGGTGGGCAGTTCTGAATCCTTAGGGGATTAGAAGATATTGGCTGGAGTTTAGTCCCTGCTAGACTATCAAGGGGTCCATGGGATCTTGTTCAGACTATATCTTTAAGCAAACACCTCTCTCATAATGGCGTCTCACACTGTCTTCTTGGCCATGGACTTCAAAAGCTGATTGCAGGGAGGCCCAAGGAGGCAATAACCCTTAATATAACAGAATCAGTCTAGAAGGGACAGACAGGGCAAAGGTAAGGCGTCTCTGAGGTTGGCATTTGTGTGTTTAGCCACATGGGGTGAATAGGGGCCATCTGTTCTTGAATCTGCTAACTCATCGTTTTCACACCATCCTAGGATCAAGTACATTTCATGCTTATTGGTGTGAGCACCATAGAGCTTTGCCAATCCTAATGATACATATTTTAATTTTATTTACCTTAGCTCTCTAAATAAAGAAAGGATGTGTAGGTAAAAGTGTGTGTGCATGTGTGTGTGTCTGTCTATGTGTGTCCGGGGAATTTGAGTTGTTCTTTGTAGACTTAAAAGTAAGACTATCACAATTAAAACTAAACTCAAGTACATATTCATAAAACTCATACATCCTTTGGGCAGTGGAAAAAAAACTCTGGAATGCCATGCTGCTGGAATTCTTTTTGAGTGTACTGTGTGACCTTTTTTTTTAAATTAGAGAAACTCCCTGTTTGAGACCCATATACAGAGGACTCCCTCTTCTGTCATCTTTCAAATAGTTGTGTGTACTATCAACTATTACAAAGAATACTTCATTTCAGAAAACACAAAACATTTTCCATTTTGAGATCTGTAAATAAGAAACAGAAACTTGAATTTTTCTGTTAGTACTTTCAAACCCAATATAAAATTGTTTTTTATATGCCAGGTCATACAGAGTGTGTAGCTTACTAAACATTAGATATGATAAATGTGGATATTTACCTTTATCCACTCTACTGGTAGATGACAAATCATATTGAATAATTAAAAGCTTATACTTTGATTTTAAATATTATTAACCCATTGTATTCATATTAATTATTTTGTAAGGTAAGTTAGCCACCGTGTCTTCTGAAGGAAGAATTTAGATACTATTAATTTTAATTTTGGACTAAAAGAAATAATTAAAATTTGTATCTTCTGGAGCCTATAAAATTTTAAAAGTACAATTTAATCAATAGAAAGTTAGTTGAAACTTGCTACTAGTGGGTGACAGTCTTCCCTTACTAACATCTTTAACACAATCTAACCCAGGCTGTCAGATTCTTTGTGAATCTCAGTAAGGACAATGAAAAAGAAGGAATCAAGTTCACATTCAGGTATAGGAAGAGAGAGTAACTTTCAGAAAAAGTGACACCAGTCCTAATACCAGGGCACTGAGTTAACTCAATCATACTGATTGCCATTTACCACCTAAGAGCTCGGTTCAAATCTAAAGACAACAAAGTGCCCTCTATTGATGGGACATTGAATTAGCATTTTGATTCTCAAAGAGAACAGTCCATAGCGCATGCAAACGTTATGTTTTCAATCAGTGACCATAGCAAATACATGCTAAGATTAAAACATGATTTCTCATTAATAACAGTTTGCTTGGTGGAGATTCCAAAACCTAAGTCCATACTTTGGATACTTTCCCTAGACAATACTTTTCTAACTCAGCAATCTTCATGCTTTTCTGGAAGCATAATCTTAACAGCATTTGAAAAACTAAATACTGTCTTGCATATTTTAAAGGAATGTCTAATATTTTTATGATTTAGTATTTTTTAAAGGATGTATTTTAAGCATACTGTATAAGTGCTTTAAAAACAGTTCCTCAAAATATTGGACCTCTTGATCTAGTTTATTCAATTTATGGAAAATGTCCACCATACAATAGAATTGGCAATGCCAGTCCTCTGCCTCACCAATCAACTAAACCAGACTCACTTTTTTTTTGGCAGGAAAAAATATTATTCCCTTTTTCCATTCAAATATTGACAGTGAATTTCAACATAGGGAGAATGATGATGGACAGATGGATGGATAGATGGATAAATAGATATGATAGGTAGGTAGGTGGATATATACATACATACGTACATATGTACATACATGCATGCATATATAGACACACACGGCCTTTTTGTGAGGCCAATAAAATGAGATGCTGCCTCTCTTAATATTGCTTACCAAAACTCACTTTGTTTTGTGGTCACAAGAGACTCCTTTAGATATAACGCATTCTCTTAATCACCTTCCTTCACACACTCCAAACACTATCTACATGAGGCCACCCATATTTTCATGAAAATACAATGCACTTTTAGGATTACTTTTAATTTATGTGAAATTTCCTTAGTTGTCTGTTCCATTGCCAAGTAACACTCAAAGTTTCATGCCATATTTAAGTTACCTTGTCAGCAAGGTCTTTCCGCAACCAGGTTAACTGATCTCCTTCCTCACCTGTTATAACTATCCACTGGTTATTATAATAAGTATTTTACATCTATATTGCCATAACTGTATACATGTCTCTCTTAATAGACAATGCCTATTTATCATATTAAAGACTCAAAAACGTTTTTAAGTGAAACAGATGAATCAATGAATGATTCAATAATTAATAACTAGTTCCACTGAAAAATGTCTAAAATAGTGCTTTGAAAGGACAATAGCCACATATAAGGTCATGCTCTAGAAGAGGTGGGTTCTTTAAATGTACAAAGTATGTTTTGCTAATCTCCATACACACAAAAATTTACATGTTATTATTATCCTTCTTTATTCCTGAAGAGACTGATTCATAGGAGACATTTTAAGAATGACAATAAAAAGCAGCAATCTAGAAAAACCATACGTGGACGCGCTGTTTTAATAACATTAGATCCATGCCATTGTTCCTTGGTGGCAAAACCCTTAGCTGGAATGGGGAGACAATGTTAAAAAAAAAAAAAAACAAATTTTAGAAGGCTATTTGGATGGGGAAAAAAATCTTTGTCCTATAATCACTTATAAAATCTAATTATACCTATTTAACATATGTTAACAAACAGGAAATAAAATTTAAAAACAAAAAATAATTTTAAAATATTATACAGAGAATTATAGCCTGTCATTCATCCTTTTTGGTTGCCAAATCAAGCAGCTTAACCAGAGCTTCTCCAGCATAGCATGGTCAAATTGAATGTGACCTACAACTTTGATCATTTGATATTCTGCAGATGAAGGCAGCAGAAGCCCCCCCACAGCATCCCTTAAACGATTTGTGCAAAATTGTAATACTGGATTTTAGGAGCCATGTGATATTTACCTCTTCTCTTATACTCGATATAGTCTAAGAAAACAGGGAAAATTGATAAAGTCCTAGAGTTTTGATGAAACGAATTCTCCCAAGTCTTTGAGACTTATTTAGATTTCAGAAATTACTCAATAAGAGATCATTTGAGAGACCTTATTAATTTTTCCCCAAACAGCAGCCAAGGTTTAATATACATCTAATATATAGGACTTATATCTTCATATTTACTTAACACTTTCTGTTATAAATAAGAAGGTGGAAAAACATCACTAAAGCCATTTCTAAAAAATTCAGTCAGACTAGATTTTGTTCAACTAGCATTTTTTTCATGATTTAAACTTTAAAAATAGGAAATGTTAGTGAAAACAAGCTTTGAGACATTCCTGGAAGTTACAGGTCATGATTTTATACTAGAAAAAAAATTAGCATCTGCATTTTCTGAATTGAATGAACACACGTTGCTAAATCTTTTAGAATGTCATTGAACACAGAGGTAGTTTAAAACGCCTTATTCTTCTTTGTTCATGTTGATGGTCTCAGGAATTGAGAATTAATTTTCTTTGTTGGACGAGTTAGAGCTTAATTTATCTACCTTCTTTGTTTCTCAATAGACATCCTTTACACTAAAAGTTTCAAAAATATAATTTGCACTTTGAAGGTATTGGGTCAGAACTGGTAACTCTGAAGCAAAGTTCTTTCTTCTCTAACAAGCCACAGGTCCTCAGGAGTGGCGTGTGACCTGTTTTCACCATCATTAACAAAATGACTTTTTGTACAAAAGGAAATACTTTTATACCTGAAAACAAAATCTTGTGACACATTGTGAAAATTATTTGGTCTGACATTGGGTTTTATTATGCTTTGTGTTATTCCTGAGGAACAAAGAAGATCATGCTAAAGAATGAAAAAGAAAACACTTAAGGGAGTCTGGGCAGTTTTAACAGCATGAGTGAAATACAACACCAAACAGGATGTCTCTATTCCCTTTGAACTTGAGGCATCCCATGGACCCTAAGCTACCGAATTCTCTGGTTAGTTATGTGGTGCCAGACATTCAGTGGCACTTAATGAAGATAAGTTTCTACATTGTACTTTTAAAAGTAATGGTGAATGAATCCTGCCTGACCTGAGTGTTTTATCAAAGTCTTTGTGAAGTTGGAGAAAATGTTTTCTTGGGTTAAAATAAAGCAATTGTCCACTTTCTATTTTTTTTTTCATTCACTGCCAATAAATCTTCAAATCAGTAGGGAGAAATATTTCCACATTTTTGTTTCAAGAATAAATGTAAATATTTGTGTTTGTTCATTTATATTGAAACATAAATAAGACTCTAATGGAAAATAAAATTTAAACTTAAGCATCAATAGAATGTTTCTCATTAAATATTTCCTTTCATAAACAACACTTACAATTTCCTACATATTAAGAAAAGTTTCTTCTTGATCTTTCCCTTTGCATTAATGAAATATGTACCTGCTCTTTTTTGAGGTTTCCCTGATTATACAAATAGTTTCCTTATGGTTCTGTAGTTAAGTAGTACAAAATCCACACCTAGGACACTGCCATTCCTCTCTTTTGGAAATATATTCATAAAGAAAGTGGCTAAGCACAATTAAATAATGCTTATTGTTACTAGGCTTGTATTTAAAGTCCCTTTTCAGGAAACTCTTGGAAAGTGGGTGGAATAAAAAGCTTAAGCTTCTGATTGAATGCAAACCTCAAGATTGTACTGTCTAGCTTCACAAGAGAATATGCGAAAAAGATCTATCTGATGCTATCTGAAGGGAAGGCGCTGCCTTCTTATTTTTGATTTTTCAATATAAACATCAACTGATTCTACCTTATCAAAAATTTTCTTCTTTCATAAAGAGATAACACTCTAATTCAGACAAAGTATACATTGACCTAATAAAAATTTAAAGTAATTCCCTTCATGAAGTAATCTTTAGAATAGGATTTAGTGACTCACTCTTATGATCATGCCATGGTTCCTTTAATCAGCAATAATTAGAACCCTTCCATAATACCAATTCCAAGCATTCTCCTCTCTTATCATTATCTCCTATCTTGTGAGTTTACTCCCACTACTACCACAACTGCAATAATTTGGGGATCTGCAATTCATTGATTCTATCAATTTTTCATTTCTCTTATACTCCTTATTTTCTTACTTCTCTCCTTTAACTAGTTTAAAATTCATAGTACATCAGAAAATCACTTCCCTGTCTCTTTCACTCTAATTCAACTCTGGTTCAACTCTTGTTCAACATGGCTGGGAAAAATGACATAGTTATGTTGAATTATCTCACTTTGAAGTAATGTGTATGAAACTTATGTGGGCCCTCAATGTTGCTCCATGACATCTTCTCCGAGTAGATTCCCTTTTCCACTCTCCTAGCTAATTATGTCATATCTTCTCTTTAGTTTTCAAACCTCCAAAATTTCCTCCCCACTGTTATTCTCAGTGGTGACCTTGGTTCCTATTTCACCAAAGAAGTCAATCGGAAGCACACTTCACAAATCTCCTACCACTGCATTCAAGCACCTGCCAGCAACTGGATCCATGTGTTCTGCTTTTTCCACTGTTACTATGGAGAAACTGTCCATGTATCTAAGGCCAAACCTTCCATTTGTGCGCTAGATCTCATTCTCTTCATAAATTCAAGAACATTTCTCCAGAAATTAATTCACTCCTCTCTCTATGACAGAACCAGTTTTTTGCTTTGTACTAGATCATTCCTAGCATCACACAAATATGCTGTTATTTTTACTAATATTATTTTTTAAAACACTCATTTACTCTCCTCTCTCTACCCACTGTTCCATTTATCTAATCCCCTTTAGAGCAAAATTCCTCAAAAGATGAGTAGTTTATCCATGTAGTCTTTAATTCCTCCTCCAATTCTCTCCTCTAATTAAGCTTTTAACTCATCAAGCCCCTCATTGACAAGATCAGCAGTAGCCTGTGTGTTACTGAATTTAATGACCAGGTCTTAACTTACTTGCCCCATCCACAACATTTAATTTAGTACAGCTGATTATGCTCTCTTCTTTGAACTGCTTGCTTCATTTAGGTTCTAGGACACTCAGCTGCTCCTCATCTGGCTCCTCCTCATGACTCTGATATCGTAATGTTAGAGCGTCCCAATCTCAGTCTTTAGATCTCTTCTCTACACACACTTGCCTTATAGGGGATCTCATCTTTGCTTATGGCTTTAAATACCATCTACTTGCTAACAACCACATTTATATCTTTAGCTCTGACTTCTATCTTAAACTCAAAGCACATTTATCCAATTGCCTTTTAGACAGCTCCACTCAAATGTCTAAGGAACATTTGAAATCCAATTGTACAGAGCTGAACACCTAATCATCAGCTCAAACCTGCTTCCACAACCTTCCCCATTTCAGTTAACATTAACTCCTTTCTATGTGGTGTTCAGATCGAAAACCTTGGCGTTATCATTTACTCCTCCACCTCTACCTCCCTCTTACTCCAGGTCCAGTCTGTCAGCAAAGCCAGTTCACTTACCTTTAAAATAAATCAGAATATAACCACTCGTCACCACTTCCACCTTCCTTTTCCCTGTTCACTCCACCTAAGTCATACTTGCCTCCATGTTCCTTGAGCACTCCAAGGAACTTCTGCCTCAGGGCCTTTGCCCTGCCTGTTCTCTTGCCTACAGTGCTCTTCCCTATGATGGTCTCACAGCTTCCTCCCTCATCACTTTCCAGTCTTCATGTAAATGTCACTTATGAGTGAGGCCCTCTCTGACCATCTTTTTTAAAACTGCAAATCACACTTCTTGCAGCATAAGCTGATCCCTTCCCTACTTTAATTTTATTCATAGCAATATCAACTCCTAATGTACTCTGTTTACTTATTTATTTTGTTTGGTCTTTAACCTCTAGAAAACACTCTCCAGAAGAACTTTCTGCAATGATGCACATGTTCTCTATCCGTGCTGTCCAATGTGGCAGCCACCAGCTATGTGTGGCTACTGAGAACTTGAAATATATAGTTTAATTAACTTAAATTTAAGTTTAAATCATCACATGCGGCCAGTGGTACCCTTTTAGACAGCACAGCTTGGATATACAAGCTGCATAAGAAAAGGGAGTTTTGATTTTTTCAGACTTATAGAACCCTAGGACCTACAACATCATCAGGCACACTATAGGTGCCCAATGTATTTCTGTTGAATGAATTAAGTACTTCCTTTGCTTTCTGGTTTCATTTCCCTGTTTAAACATCGACACAGGCCATGGTATTTGGTTGATGAAGGGAGCACAGGTTACACCTTAGCTCTCATTAACCCTGCGGTGCCCTTTGTGCAAAGCACAAACTGCACAACTGCAGGTGGCCACCCTGAGTGAGTGACTTGGTTTCCAGATAATTACCAGTTGTTTAGAGCCTGCAGCTTTCTCTCTTTTTGGACACCATCGTCACCATTAATGTGAAAAGAAGGGCAGGGACACAGTGGGAGAGCCCTAGATGTGGAGGTGTTTGCCTATCTCTGTGTACTGTCACTGCCTTAATGACAAAGGGACTTTGAGCTCCTTTTTTTTTTCTTCAATCTTTGTGCCTACATGAAACCCTCTGTAGACTCTCCACACTCAGCTTCAGAAGAAGGGCCAAATGTAAGAAGCATCAAGCAACAGCTAGGGAGGAAAAAAAAGAAAAAGATCAAACATAAATTTAGGCTCCTTAAACTCAATAGTAATTGTCCTTAGAATATAAATCTCATCTCTCTACCAAGAATAAAATTTTGCGCAATCGTACATGGGGAAGATTTAACATCATTGTATGTCTGGGACAAAATCAACTACACTTCCCCGAGATCTCTGGGTTTGTTTCTGTGCCTTCAATCTCCTTTTCCCACCTCATATTGCCCCTTTACTTATTTGTTAATAAAGCCTTATGAGAGAATAGGTACACAGAAGCCCGGGTTTACCTCTTTCTGTCTTCACAGGGTAGGGCCAAGTCCTTCATGGTGGAGAGATTTATGCTCTCAATACACAAAATGACCTTCCAGGAGAGAAGGAAAAAGAGTGGAAATAGCAGAGATGGGGAGAGATGTAGCTATTTCAACCAAAGAGTGAAGTTAATAAACTTGGATCCCCTATGGTGACAAGTCCTAAATGTGTCCTGGTCCCTGCCTCTCCTTGTTCTCAAGGTCAATTTCTGATCTAAACACAGACAGAAAAATACATTTTTACCAGCTCTAAAAACAGACCACTTTTGAATTCCAGCTGCAGCTCTTTAATAAATCTGGCCATTTCTTATCATTTTTTATGATTTAGTTTCCTCACCTGTAAAATAGGGATCATAGCAATATTGCTTATTTTACAGTGTTGTTATAAAGATTAAAAAAGTAAATGTGGCGTGCTTACTATAGATTATAAGCACTTATTAAATGCTTGTAGCTCTTGCACTTCGAGATACAGAATTTTAAACCATTCCATTTGTTGGCTCAAACTCTTCATTTTACAGATGAGGACTGGAGACATCAATTCTTTAAATAGATTTTTAGTGTCTGAAGCAGGATTAGAACAAAAATCTCTTACTTCCTATTTAGCATACTTTTCAACACACCACTCTAATACTCACTGTGTCCCCTTATTCCTTTCCCTTCTTTTCTTGACTGTTACATGGAAAATAAGAGGAGTAATCAAAAGTGGGAAAATTGGAGGGGGAAATTGTGGCTTTGGTTGCAAGTAAAAAGTTACTTAACATTCTGCTCTTCAAGTTTTTTCTTCTGTGATGTGGGAGTAATCAAACAGATCAGCTGGAAGTGCTATGCCCCCTGCCCCCAGAGGGAACAGATCGGTTCACACAGAGACCTGCCAGACAGTTGTAACGCCAATGCTTCTGTCCCATGTAGAAGGTGTTCTAGGGCTGCCTCTAAATAGATGAGGCAAGTGTAGGAGTTTGTAGCTTACAGATGATAAAATTTGTAAACCTTTTGGTGATTTGTTCTATTGGGATCAAGAGTCGATTGTAACTAACTCTCCTGTTACCAAATACCTGAACACCACCTCTGGAGGGAGTCGTGCAACGAGCTGCAGCAGCAGGCACACTGCAAAGAATAAGAGCTGGACTCTCCAACAAGCTTGGGCTATTGCTTTGGCCTGGCACTTATCAGTTATTACGTCTGCTACTTAATGATTTACTCTTAGAGGGCCTGCAGTGGTGGTGTCTTTTCCTAATTGCTGATCTCATTTTGCACCCTAGTGCCAAATAGTTCCCCTGAGACTACTGAGTAAAACAACAGGACAAGTTCCAATAATTATCACCATCCTTAACAAAATGCAGCTCTTAAAGTAGATGACCTTCCTGGAACCATCCCAAGCAGCCTGACACTCCTCTGTTTTCTTTAGACACTTCATGAGCCTGTCAGTTACTGAAATTAGCTACATTTAATAAACAATTCCCTCTGCTGGCTACTTGGACAATAAAGTGATTTGAGGGACTCATATGTGTGCCTTATTTAGATGATTACCCTAAAACAGGATAGAAATATTGTGCATAAGGACAGGGCTGTGGTGAAAAGCCTTTGACTAGAAATAAAACATGTGAGAATACTGTTTATAGTAGATCCAGAAAACTGCAAATAGATGAACAGAGCTGGCAACATATTTTGAATTTGAGATAAGTGATTTTAAATGAGATGACTAGATTTTATATAGTGCACAAATATGTGCCACGAAACCCAGATCAGACAGACTCACCAAAATATCCTACACTGTTGGAGTTAAGTAAGGGTCGGCCAAATAAATTAAATCCTGAGTGTACTACCCTGGCCTAATTGTCGGGTCTCCCTGGGCTTACCTTTGTCTTTTCATCACTAGCTCCACCTATCATTTTATCTTTCTATTTTCTTCTTATTTTAAATTTTATATCATAGTACTATCAATTTTCCATAGTAATTCAAAAATAAACATTCTCTCTTATGTTATACTGTAGTAAATTTCCTTACTTTATAGTTTTAAAAAAATCTGCTTTTGAAAAGGTCATCAGTCACAGTCAATTTGCTATAATCCCAATCACTAATAGAAATGTTCCCTCAGTTTTATTCCTTGTTTTTATCTTAAGCAACATGAGTTGCTTTTTTAAAGCAACAAGAGTCTCTTTTTTTATGCATGTGACAAATCTTTTAGATGTTTATGAAACTTCTTATTAAATTAAGAAGTTTGCTATTTGTCCCAAATATCATTAGCCTGCACTACCTATATGAGCTTGGCTAGCTAGACTGACTCCCTGTTATGTAGATGTCTGGGAGATTCATTCCATTGACAGACGTAATCTCTCAAAATCTATGGACTTATGCATTTTGTTAACAGTTGTTCATTATTGCAGTTTTCATCTGAAAATTATTTTGAAGCATTTAAAAGCCAGATAGTTATATTTTGTTATCAAGACACAGATCTGGAACTATTCAACTCAAATTAGAGTAATATATTATGAATGTATTAAACTGGTGATCCAGAGCACTTTGAAGGCACGTAAAAATTTTAAGACTGTCTAATATTGGCTAACATTTGCTGAGTGCTCACTAAATGTAAGTCTCTAGATTGAAAAATGAGCTGTCTTATTTAATCTTCACAAACCTATGAAATAGACAGTCCATTTGCATATGGTGAAATTGGGTCCCACTAAGGTAAAGTAAGTCGCCCAAGGTCACACAATTAGAAAACCGGCAGAGCCAAGTGTTGGTCCTAGAAAGCTATATTCCAGAGCCTGTTTTTTGAACCACCACCTAATATTGCCTAGTAGGCTGGTTATTGTTTCGTTTCATTTTGTTTCTTTTTTTCCTTCCTTCTTTCTTTTTTTAATAGAAACAAACATGGTACAACATGAATACTTATGAAAGTATCTCGAATATGCACCCATACACAAATTTTCAAGTAAAAGAAAAAACAATAGATTGACTTTGTAGAACTTAAATACATTTTAAATTAGGTCATTTGATTTCTTTAAGAGAATAATCATCCAATAAATGAAAGTCAATAAATATCTTTTGAGCAGGGACAATGAGTGAGGTGATGTTTTAGGTCTGTGGATATACAGCAGTTAACAACACATAATAGCCTCAAAGTGCATAGTTGTAGCAAATAGCGATTAGAGAAAGTGATGGAGGATGATTGGGAGGTGGGCACAGTGGTCAGGGAAGATCTCAGTAGGTGATATCTGAGCTGAGTACATAGCCAGGGAACAATAGACAGAATTCCAGACAGAAGAAATATCCTGGGACAAGACCCTGACATGAGTCTGGCATGTTAGAGAAATGTAAAGAATTACGAGGCTGGAGCAGAATGAACAAGGGGAGGACCAAGGAGGATGTGAAGTGGAGAGAGGTCATGTGTGGTAAGAAGTGCAAATTGTATTGTAGTTGCAGGAAGAGAATATTAAGCACAGGACTGATCTGTCACAGGTGGCCACTGACTTGGTAAAATAATTTCTGAAATAGGTAGTTCCTCCAGTTTACAGACAAATTCTATCAAGTTAGAGAAAAGAGGAAAACAATAGGGAATAAAGACCTTGCCCATAGATTTATATCATTATATATGACTCCACATAAATCATTCCTGAAAAAAGGTTGAACATTAGAAAAACAAGCAGTAAACAAAGCAGAGATTTACAAAGTGATGTTCATAAACTTAGGCATTTCTGTTTCATGTCTATCATTAAAATAAACATCTAATTATTTTATACAGGTGACTCATTTAGATTGAAAAATTCCACACATTAAAAATTTGAAGCAGGACAGCCCCAGTGGCTTAGTGGTTAAGTTTACCACACTCCACTTTAGCAGCTCAGGTTCAGTTCTGGGGCACAGACCTACCTCACTCATCTGTCAGTGGCCATGCTGTGGTGGTGGCTCACATACAAAAGAAAAAAGAGGAAGACGGGCAACAGATGTTAGGTCAGGGCAAACCTTCCTCAGAAAAAAAAATCTGAAGAAATGATAGGAGGAGATAAATAAGAGCTTACAATCTGGTTAGATCCAAAACAATTTCTTAGAGAACAAAGCTGGCACTAAGATTTTTAGACAGAGTGAAGGTGGAAGATGGGATGAGAAAACTTCTGTAAAAGAAGTATTGCATTTTAAAAGCAAACTGGAAGAAAATTATGCATCTCTGTCTCACCAATTTTCATATTTGTTTGATTGAAAATACATCAAATTCTGAAATCAAGAGAAAGCTCATTTCTACAGAACTCTTCCTACCAAGGGATCTGGCAAAGTTCATGGTACTCTACTAAGTAACAACTAGTTTATTTAGGTGAAGAGATAAGGGAAAATTCACGGAAGTGACTTTTGGTCTGAAACTACCTGATGGAACTATTGGGCAGAGGAGGCCAATTAACCATAACTCTCTGGAATCATAAGAGCTTGTAGTAACATATATATGCGGCATACAAGAGACACAGTTCAGACTTAAAGACACTTACAAACTGAAAGTGAAGGGATGAAAAAAGATACTCTGTGCAAATGGCAAAGAAAAGAAATCTGGGGTAGTAATACTTATATCAGACAAAATAGACTTTAAAACAAAAACTGCAACAAAAGACAAAGAAGGGCACTACATAATGATAAAGTGAACAATTCAACAAGATGATATAACACTTGTAAACATTTATGCACCCAACATAGGAGCACCTAAATATATAAAGCAATGATTAACAGACATAAAAAGAGAAATAGACAGTAACACAATAATAGTAGGGGACTTTAACACTCCACTTATACCAATGGATAGATCATCCAAACAGAAGATCAATAAGGAAACACTGGACTTAAATGACACATTAGACCAGATGGACTTAATAGATATATATAGAACATTCCATCCCAAAACTGCAGAATACACATTCTTCTCAAATGCACATGGAACATTCTCCACAACTCATCACATATTAGGCCACAAAACAAATCTCAATAAATTTAAGAAGATCGAAATAATACCAAGCATCTTTTCTGACCACAATGGTATGAAACTAGAAATCAACTGCAGGAAGAAAATCAGAAAAGCCAGAAAAGTGTGGAGATTAAACAAAATGCTACTGAACAACGATCGGGTCAATGAAGAAATCAAAGGAGAAATCAAAAAGTATCTGGAGACAAATGAAAATGAAAATACAGCATGCCAAAATCCATGGGATACAGCAAAAGCAGTTCTAAGAGGGAAGTTTATAGCAATACGGGCACATCTCAACAATCAAAAAAAAACCCAAACAAACAATCTAACAGCACACCTAAAGGAACAGGAAAAGGAAGAAACAAAGCCAAAATCAGTAGAAGGAAGGAAATAATGAAACTCAGAGCAGTAATAAGTGAAACAGAGACTAAAAAAACAAGAGAAAAAAATCAATGAAACTAAGAACTGATTCTTTGAAAAGATAAACAAAATTGACAAACCTTTAGCTAGACTCCCCAAGAAAAAAAGAGAGAGGGCTCAAATAAATAAAATCAGAAATAACAGAGGAGAAATTACAACAGACACCTCAGGAATACAAAAGATTATAAGAAAATACTACAAAAAGCTATACACCAACAAATTGGATAATCTAGAAGAAATGGATAAATTCTTAGAAACATACAACCTTCCAAAACTGAATCAAGAAGAAGTAGAGAATTTGAATAAACCAATCACCAGTAAGGAGATTGAAACAGTAATCAAAAACCACCCAAAAAATAAAAGTCCAGGACCGGACAGCTTCCCTGGTGAATTCTACGAAACACTCAAAGAAGACTTAATACCTATCCTTCTCAAACTCTTCCAAAAAATTGAAGAGGAAGGGAAGCTTCCTAACTCATTCTATGAAGCCAGCATTGCCCTGATACCATAACCAGACAAGGACAACACAAAAAAAGAAAATTACAGGCCAATATCACTGATGACATCAATGCAAAAATCCTCAACAAAATACTAGCAAAGTGAATATGACACTATATTAAAAAGATCATACACCATGATCAAGTAGGATTTATTCCAGGGAAGCAGGGATGGTTCAACATCTGCAAATCTATCAACGTAACACACCTCATTAACAAAATGAAGAATAAAAATCACATGATCATTTCAACAGATGCAGAGAAAGCATTTGACAAGATACAGCACCCGTTTATGATAAAAACTCTAAATAAAATGAGTATAGAAGGAAAATACCTCAACATATATGACAAGCCCACAGTTAATATCATTCTCAATGGAGAAAAACTGAAAGCTATCCCTCTAAGAACAGGAACCAGACAAGGATGCCCACTTTCACCACTTTTATTTAACATAGTATTGGAGTCCTAGCCAGAGCAATCAGGCAAGAAAAGAAATAAAAGGGATCCAAATTAGAAAAGAAGAAGTGAAACTGTCACTCTTTGCAGATGACATGATTTTATATCTAGAAAACCCTAAAGATTCCACTAAAAAACTTTTAGAAACAATAAAGGAATACAGTCAAGTCGTGGAATACGAAATCAACGTACAAAAATCGGTTGCGTTGCTATACACTAACAACGAAGTAGCAGAAAGAGAAATTGAGAATACAATCCCATTTACAATTGCAACAAAAAGAATAAAATACCTAGGAATAAACTTAACCAGAGGTGAAAGATCTGTACACCGAAAAGTGTAAAACATTGTTGAAAGAAATCAAAGAAGACACAAAGAAATGGAAAGATATTCCATGCTCTTGGATTGGAAGAATTAACATCGTCAAAATGCCCATACTTCCTAAAGCAATCTATAGATTCAACGCAATCCCTATCAAAGTTCCAACAACATCTTTCATGAAATAGAACAAAGAACCCTAAAATTTATATGGAACAACAAAAGACCCCAAATAGCCAAAGGATTCCTGAGAAAAAAGAACAAAGCTGGAGGTATCACACTCCCTGGTTTGAAAATATACTACAAAGCCATAGTAACCAAAACAGCTTGGTACTGGCACAAAAACAGACACACAGATCAATGGAACAGAATTGAGAGCCCAGAAGTAAACCCACACATTTATGGACAGCTAATATTTGACAAGGGAGCCAAGAGCATATGATGGAAAAGGAGAGTCTCTTCAATAAATGGTGTTGGGAAAACTGGACAACCACATGCAAAAGAATGAAAGTAGACCATTCCCTTACACCATGCACAAAAATCAACTCAAAATGGATTAAAGACTTGAGTGTAAGACCCGAAACCATGAAACTTCTAGAAGAAAATGTAGGCAGTATGCTCTTTGACATCAGTCTGAGCAGCATATTTTCAAGTCCCATGTCTGACCAGGCAAGGGAAACAAAAGAAAAAATGAACAAATGGGACTACATCGAACTAAAATCTATTGCACAGCAAAGGAAACCATCAACAAAACGAGAAGACAACCTAACAATTGGGAGAGGATATTTGCAAACCATATATCAGATAAGGGGTTAATATCCAAAATATACAAAGAACTAATACAGCTCAACAACAAAAAAACCAACAATCCAATGAAAAAATATCCTTTCTTTCTATAACTAGCCCAGTGGTTCTTGAAGACCAGGAGTATCAGGATCACCTGGGAACTTGTTGGAAATGAAAATTGCAGGCCCTGCTCCTAATGAATCAGAAGTTCTGGGAGTGGGGTCCAGCAAACCTGACAAGTCCCCCAGGCGATGCTGATGCCTGCTCATTGGTATACCATGGTACTAGACCACAGTGATTCGTCAGCCCATGAGAGTAGGGTGAGGAAAACTTCCTGCCGGTGGAAAGTACACGTTCATTCCCCACAGTTTCCTTGATAACGTCATCAGCTTCACACATGCTAGTAGATGATTCTCAGTCACATACTTGTGGCCCATACACTTACACTACTAGCACCGACCTATGACATTACTTAACCAATTGTTCGACTAACTGATTCTTTTTTGTATTGATTTGATTTGTGAAATGAACTGATAACCAATTATTTTACTTAGAGTGATCATCACAGCACGGGGTAATAGTCTATGGTCATATAGATTTCAGGTCAAGGAAGAAAAATTTTTGTCTGAGCTAAAAGCTAAATCGCATTAACAGAATCCATTATTTAAAATCTCTCCCTGATAATGTTTTTTTATTTTCTTTTGTATTGTATTGTGATTTTAATTTTTACTTTCTTGGGATTCTGTTCAATCATTGGAAGCCTGCAGAGAAAATATAGAATGGAAATCTAATCTATAATTTTAGTATGGCCTTTGGCTTGGATTTTTAAAACAACAGCTCAAAAAGTAAAATACTATATCTCATTGAATCTAAGATGTCATCAATTACAGGACAAAATAATTGTGACCATTTTTTTTTTATATACCACTATGAAAATTAAAAAACCAGTGCCAACCCCACAATGAAATGCCATCAAATGTAAGAGGCATCCCAGTTAAGGCATGTTAAAATATGAAAGAGTGCGTCGTAGTATCAATGAAATACAGTACACATTAATGTACAGTTGCAGCTGGCATCCTCCTTCAGGGCAAACTCTGCTTATGTATTTTCTTTTCAAAAGCAATGTTGATCTGGCCCCAGTTATGGTACAGTTATAGTAATTTTGTTCTTCAAAGTTAAGCAGTAGTCATTCAGCCTAAGGATTATTTCATGACATCAGTAACTAAGCACTGCAGATGGAAAATATTCTTCTACAATTTGGTATCTGAGTTGTCATGTGGCGGAGGAAACAGGCAATTGAGCGAAAAAATGAAGGCAGGGTAACAGTAAAACATGGAGCACTCATTGAATAAATCTTTTGGCTGTCATATAAAAATAAAACCATTCCCAAATCTGAGATTTTTTTTTTTAATGCTGATATTTTCCCTTCTTAATTAGCTATGTTGCTTCTTTACATTAGTTGTTAAATATATATAAGAAAACTATGTTGCATAAGACATTCATAAACATAAATGTCCTGCAAATCTCATTCCCCCTGTCTTTGCAGAGAGTCATGTACTTACTTAAGAGTATAACAAAGAGATGTACTAGTATGCAGGAATTTTGAGCCGAAGACTAAGCCCCTGACTAGTTCTTGCACAGAACGCTCCATGAAAAGCAGCGAAGATGGTCTGCAAACTGGTAAGTTCCCATATATTAGAAAAGCTCTGCTTACTTTTTTGACTTGGAGAATTTTATTTAAATAAGAAATTCATTGTTGGTAAAATTTCCTTTTATTTCTGTATTTTCACAATTCAGAACAAGTTTCTGTAGTATTTAAAAACTCTACTCATTTATTGGAGATATTTTTAATAGCCCATTGAGCCAACTTGAAAGTGTGTTAAGCTGGAAGTTACAAGACATGAGATCAAGTTGTGGTTTCGTTATTCCTCAGCTCTGCGACTCTGAGCAAGTCATTTAATTTTTCTGTCACCTTTTTAACATTTGGAAATGTAAATGACTGCTAAATCCTCTTTAGTGATTTCAGGGTAATAAGAAGATCCAAGAATACAGCAATACAAAAATACCAAAAAAGGGCGATTCATATATATTATCTCATTTAATCATACAAACGAAATGAGATCATGCAGAGGAGTACTGAGTATAGTGTCTAGCACAGAGTAAATGCTCCATAATTGCCACTAGGTATTATTGTTCTATCATCAATAACAACAACACTGCCAGAGTGAAATTAATGTTGCCTTTCCAGTCAAGAAAACAATCTTCAAGAGGTTGAGTGATACTGTTGTGGTCATTCCAAGGGCCCAGGCCAAAATTATGACTCATCTACTGGACAAGCAGACTGTGCTTTCAACCTCAGGGCCACAGTGCCCTCCGCAGTCACTGATAGCATAGCCAATCAGATTGTCTTTGAGTAGAAAATCATCTTTTTGATTTAAATTTAACTCCTGAAGTATTGTTTGAAAACACCTTAAAATAATAACATTTTATCCATCTATCACATGACTGTTAGCCCATTTTTCCCTTAAAGTCTGGATTAGACTTGAAGAATATTCGTATAGAACAATATCCTCCCTGCCAATTTTAACTGAAAGGGAAGGGGACTGATATACGAAATTTAAAACAGTAAAAAGAAGAAAGATTAGTTGTGTGGGTGTATGTGTTTGTGAGAGACAAGGGATATGGACTGTGGTTTGAGGTAGAGTTAAGGAAGGTAGAAGGCATTTTCTTTAGCTGCCTTCCTCCATGTTTTTAAGTGCTACATAATGAAAAAGAAACAGAAGCCCAAAGTGACTGAAAAAGTCAGTGTATGCAATACCTATGCAGAAAAAGACGTGAAACAAAAACCTCGAAATAACTTAAAGGTCCATTAATAGGAAGATAGATAAAATACACTATGGTATATGTCCATAAGGGCCTAATATATAGAAATTAAAAAGATATATAAATATCCATAAGTATACATCAAAATAAAGATATTAAAAGCAAGTTCCATAAATTACACGTACAGAACAACAATTTAATACTTACCTTTTGCTATATATGGTAAATTTAAAACCACACTCACTAAAATAATATTGTATTGTGTGTGTGTGTTTGTGTGTGTGCGCGCGCGTGTGCGCACGCAGTGGAAATACACAGATTATGACAGTGGCTAAGAGGGGAAGGGAATAAGACTTAGGAGCAGTGATTAAAGGGGAGTCCATATTCATCTGCAATTTTTATTTCTTTTATAAACAAAAGACTTGGAGCAAATGTAATAAAAATATTTAGCTGTTGCCATTTCTAAACGGTGGAAATAATGAAGTTTGTTACATAATTCTTTGTATTATTCTTCATCTTTTAAATCATCCAACATTTAAAAAAAACATATTTTAAAATGGGTGCATTATTTTAAACAACATTTCTGAGTTCCCAGATTGTACCAGTTTATTCTAAAAGGATGATATATAAATATACAAATTCTTGATGTGAAGCTTAGTAATTATTTACAATGCCCGTGTGACTTCCAGTTACAAGACATGGAGATTAGCTTGCATTGTAAGACATAGCTGAAGTTTGTTTTACAGATAAGAAATCTTGGGAAAAACTGAACACTAAATTTCTTTTTATGTGCTTGTTTCAGGGGTAAACAATATATAACAAAATAACTATGCCAGGCATAATGTGAGAAGCAAATTAGCAAACAGAAACAAACTGACTATAGTTTGTTTGAAAGTAAAGATTGTGTGTGTGTGTGTATACATTTGAAGTGAAAAGAATGTTTTTAAATACATAAAATAAAGGACACAGATAACAAAGGAAACAACTATATTGAAAAAAGCCACCAAAATGTGGGGGAAAGTCATGATATAATACATGCAATTGTATATTACTGCAGCAAAGAACTAATTAAGCAGCAGGTCTGACATAAATCATCACCTCAAAACAATGATAAGAGTAATTGATCATTGGACATATTTACACAACAGTAAAGTGATATGAAAATAGCAATCATTTCTATTGGTGACAAGGTCACCTGTTTTACCCATAATGCTGTGCTTTGTTGCCTACACTTATATTGGGAAGAAATACACTCCTAAATTCATACAGCTAATAAGGGGCAATATTAGTAAAAATAATGATGTAATTTTTTTCCATCCAAGTTCATGAGCCTCATGAATTCTATCCAAGGACTCCTGGGAGGTCTGCAGACTCAAGATTAAGAACTACTGAGACAGATATATGCCCACCATCCATTCATTTACCTCCACTTCCAAACTGCTGCTTAAATCTGCTGCAGGTGGGAAAAATTAGCTAGAGAATCAAATACATTAGTTATATATGTAAAGAATTAAGCAGAATCTCGGCAAGGGTAAGAAGGCGGGTCCATACATTTATAAATGGGCTTTCTGAATCCACTTTTGCATTTCAGAAGTTCTTCTGTTTACTTTCTGATTCTTAATGGTGTTAGATAGTTTGATTACTAAAAAAGTATCACTGGATAATTTATTCTGCATCAGAATATTAATAATGGGAAAACCCAAGCATACCTCAATATACCAGAGAAATTGCACAGCTTTTAGGCAAGCAGGACCTGAGGTATCCTCATCACAAAATACTAACGCTTTATTTTCTTTTAAAAGCATTGTCATTTATTCCATTTGCCCCCAGACTTATTACAATGTAAAAATACATACGGACAGGGAAATATGAGATGTGGGCCCATCTCTTACTCACCTGACTTTTAACTGCATAGACATACGTTTTCTATTTACCTAGAATTCTGCATAGCTTCTGGGACTTCTGGCCATCCTCCTTCCATTTTGTTCAAATAAGAGTCTAAAATATCTTCCCACAAGTTACAACATTTATGATACCCAGACTTTTGTTTAACATTTAGAATTGTTGAAATGATATCAACAACAAAATTCAAAACTATTAACTCACAATGCTTAATCATTTACTTCTTATAATTATCATCTATTATTATCTCTCTACTCTCACTTTTTTTGCTAATTAAGAAACTAACGATTACAAAATCAGTGAGGGACAAAGTTGAGATTTGAGCATAGAGCTTCTGACATCACAACGAGCTCTTCTGCACTCTCCTTTAAGTTTTCATGTCTATTTCAGGTTTACTATTTAAAGGATTCAGTCCCCCACTGTCCTGCTTTTCTGAATAGGGATAAACCATCTCAACATCCAGATTCTAGTAGGTGTGAACAGCAGGGACTCAGTGCTTTTGCCCAAGGCCCACTGTTACAAGGAAATCATGACTTTCCATTTAATCCTTACATTCTTTTCAATACTATTTCTATTAAAGACAAATATTGAACAAGTGACCATTGCCAGAAACACAGGTTTGCGTTAATTAAAATATGGGAGATATGAATATGTGGTCTAAGACCTAGAAAGAATTGGTGGTGATGGGGGTGATAGCAATAACAACAACAACAAATCATGAAATCCCAATTCAAGTAGTATCAAATATACCGGAAGAAAGAGTCTGACTTACTTAAAAGATCATGGGTTCATTTTAGCTTTACTTATTAAAATAAAAAAAGTTACTTAGACTATGTGCCAGGTCCAGCTTCTGAGGACACAGCACAGAAGTGTGTAAGAGAGGTTAATCTGATGGTGGCTGGATGGGAGAATAGTTTGAATAATCAATCCTGCACGATATTCCCCCAGTTTCCACCCTAATCTAAAAGAACCAAAACAGTTCAAGTTCAAGGTTGACCCTCCATGAAGTATTATTTAGTAGATGTCTTCTAGACATTCCTTTTCTCCACACCTGTTCGCTGTGGCCTGAAATTCTATTATGAGATGACAAAGCATTAAGCCCCCAATTACAGATAAATAATAGAAGATGCAACTGCCAAATAGAATGATCACATTAGCTGAAATACACTCATCTGAAAAAAGTAAATCAGGTAATGAATAAAACATGCAAGTGAATGTGATCAAGTTGTTTATAAGTTTTGGTAACGGGGAGAAAATTAGAGACTTAGGACAGCAACGGACATTTCAAGGGAGGGGTAGAATCATCATTGAGAGAAGAACAAGAAAGAAAAAAAGAAGTCAACTTCACCAAACTTAGTTTTTAGTCAACTTAGTTCAGGCTTAGTCTGCCTTCAACTCTGTGGACAAGTAAAATGTGTAGGCAGAAGACATTTTGCACTGCACACCCTCGTATATGCACAGGGGAAGAAGCACACACATCCATCATTAGCAAATGAAGTAGACCAACATAGCATTATGTTTAACAAAGTTTATTTCTTGGCACTTATTTGTTGACTGGGTTAGTACTCAATTTCTTATAGACTTATTTTTGGAGGATTGACTAATCAAGGAGTTTTTACACTTCCCCAGGAATAACTCACAGCTAAGTATGAACTCATTTATACAGGTGGCTGCCTCACGACAGTGTTCTTTCTTCTCAGACAGTTACAGGGGGATAAAAGGAATGAGATGATCATTAAAGAGGATAAAACATTCTATTAAGAAGAAGATGGTAATTCAAGAACCTAAGATAAGGTTATTTGGATTTTTCCCCAATGATTAGCTATTCTTTACTTGTCAAAATAACACGTGTATTTGTTGAGGGAAATGGTTGCCATCCCAAGGACCATAAAAATATTCCATGTTTATAAAAGGAACATATTTTTTAATCAGACATAGCTATCATCGCACAAGGACTTCTGCATTATCACAAAGAAAGGAAAATTCTTATTCACATGATAAAAGCAATTTGCACATATGAATTCACTACCTGAAGCCAATGAAAGTAGAGAATATATAAATGTGTTGGAAAGGAAGAAAAAAAATATTTTGTTGTAAAATGAATTTGAACTAAAGAACCTTCATTATGTTTTTTTAATGGTGACAACACTGTAAAGCCAGGGGGTGCTGCAATATGGTGAATCAATTTTATTCAATTTTATTGTTTGAACATAGCACTTAGTTGTCATGCCAACCATCTTAAACTGTAACCTGAAGACAATTAGATATGAATGAGAGTATTTAAAAAGTTAAACTGATAACTTCAGGTAAAGTTTCCAGCAGGGTTTAGGGCAGGGCACAAAGATACTATCCTTTGAGCTTGGGCCTTAACCGTGGTGGTGAGTTGAAAGAACAGCAAAGATTTTAAATAATTACTTCAGATAATTTATTTAAAACTTCAGCACAAACAAATCTATTTTTGTTGTAGTCTCACAGCAGAGAACATTTAATATGTAAAGAAATGAGAGGAAAAGAGAGGAAGGAAGAATAGTACGAGCAAAGAATCAACTTTAATTTTAAATACCTCTATATTTGGGCTGAGACTTTTGTCATAATATCAACCAATTCTTAAAATAAAATGAGGTAGCTAATTACATGTTTTAAAACAAAGACAATACTAGTTGTTTTGACTTAATTTATCCTTTCCTGTGAGATATATCAAACAAAATTATTATAAAAGACATATTCAATGTGCTAAAACAGTAACATTTTAGCATCTATAAAGATAGTACCCTCAAAGCCACTCTCTAAAATGCTGAACATTTTACCTGGGGCAGGGATGAGTTTTGCCAGAATGGGAAAACGTTAGGAGAGGAATTGATTCCTGTAATTTCTACCTATTTTTTACTTTAGGTGTTAGCACATTTCTACTCTGATTTTGGGACTGCCCTCAAATAGAGGATGACTTATGGCATGGGACAGTGAAGACCCAAAATTAATTACCTGTCCAGAACTTCCAGACCAAAGTAATATAATTGCATCTGCCAGGTGGTTAGAAAGAGAACAAAGAGACCCAGGAGTGAGCTCTTTGGGGAATAAGTGTACAGCAGTCCGGTAATCCTAACCTCTACCCATTAGTGTGGCTGCATCTCTAGAAAATAAAATAGCTGGCAAACTCAGGCCTAAGTGAGAAGATATACACAAACAGTCACCCAGATGTGATGCTCTGTTGCTTGTCAGTTTAGTATCATAGGATTAGTCAGTGTCTATCACTGACTGTGCGCGTAGTGAAGGGTCTTGGGCACCAAAACAGCCTCTGCAGTGTGAATCCAAGTTCTCCATTCTCATGCATTATAAACATTTTTCTCTTTAGTGGGAAAACAGCCAGTAAATGACATGTAATTTCATCTAACTACAAATTCAGGATAAGCACTTTGGTTTTAACTCCAATTATTTCAGATGGTAAAATAAGTTAGTTTTCTCGTGTATGAAATATGTGAACTCCTTTAGATAGCCTCTACTACAATCTCTTTGGGTTCTAAGATTCCCTCTCCTCATTGTATATCTTTTCCTTATTAAACTGCAAACATTCAGAAAAGGGTCAATTATTAAATCACTTAAAATTTAAGTCTCTTTTTCTTAGGAAATAAGTCACTTAGTAAAGAAGCATATGGTCTGTTAAGTAGAAAAGACACAGAAGGGAAGAAATAGATAAGAAGGGGTGAGAGCTTGGAGAGATTACAGACAAACTTATCCTGGGATAGAAAGCAATGAAGAACTTACCCCAAAATGGGTACATACATAATACAACATAATGAGGGTCTTGCAGCACTGTACTGAAGCTAACAAGAGCTAGAAATGTTTCCTATGTCTGTTTTTTATGTCTATGACCAAAAGAAACCATGCTACTACTACTTTCTATTCTGCCTTCCAAGATAACATTTGAAATTTGAACTCGACTTGGCAAAAAGTGAACAAACAGGCAAACAAAAAAATTAGTTCCTTCCAGCTAGTTTTGAGAAATGGACTTGTTACAACTTGCCCCCTTGTCAGGGAGAAAGACCCAAGTATAGACATTCCTCCTTCCTGAGGGAGATTCTTGGGTTTAATGGCAAGGAACACCTTTTCTAGAGTTCTGTCTTTGCTCCATATGTTTCCTATTGTTTGAGTTTATCTCAATTTGAGATACAAGCTTTTTTTTTTCTTTATTTAGCCTACACTATTCACTAGTCTTGACCCAAATGAGGTTTATCTCCAGTGGCAAGAGTTCATTCTATTTGAATGGAGTTCCATGAAGAAAGAAAAAAGATCATAAAGACATTTGATATGACCAAACACCTCTCTATTTTACCAAAATTGTGAATTATCATGTTTTGTTTGTGTTTGTGGAGTTGCCTCTTTTAATATGTTTTCAATAGACAACAAGGCACTAAGAATGGTGGGTAAATGATAGATGGCCAAAATAGCTACTACCTAACAATGTTACTGGAACAATTAGAGTGCAGAAAACTCTCTCATATGAGAAGCCAACTAAAAACAAAGGTTGGCATAATGCTGGTTCTTTGGTTCTTTTCAGATTAATAGAATACACTTGTTCCAAACTCATCTCTCTCACTTGAAACTGTTTGGATTGTCTTTGATCTGCTTGTTTTCAACTCCCCTAAAATACACAATAGTGGATCCTATTCTTTGTGAAACTTTACTTTTCTTCTTTTTTTATACATATCCAGAGTGCCATATATATTTGTATACGTGGACATACATATGCCTTGTTTTCGCACTCAGAGAGCACAGAAATTATTCTTAAAGAAAGCCTCTTTCTAGCCAGATTCTATTAGGTCATGTTATTCAAATACAAAATAACACACAAAATTCATTTGTTCATTTGGTATCTAGTTGCTAAGGAACACAGCCAGAAAGTTAATCTTTGCAACACAACAGACCAGTAGAGACCCTGAGCATTGCCCATAGGCATGTACAGAGCCTCTGAGCAAGGGGAACTACACTTTTGTATTCAAACTGGGAAAAGCATAGCATTATCGGGAAAATAGCTATTTATACCCCATGTACAATGGAATTAAAACAGTGACATCCATTCTCCTTGCAAAAAAACCAGTAGCTTTTCTAGACTCATAACCTCTCAAGTTGTTTAACATATCTTAAACAGAAGCCCTATCACTTCTGCCTTTAAATAGTAAAATGGGACTCCTGAAAAACATAAATGTTCTGAAATGTCCCATCAAGTACACCATAGAAAACAATTTAACTTTGTTTTTCTTAAAGGCCACTTTCCACACAGAGATGAATCTGACAGAGCAGTAAACGCCATCTGAATCATTCAAAGATCTCACTCAAGTTTATTAGACACATGTAAAAGATGCCGTCTATTTCAAAGACCTAAAAGATATTATGTCACAACATTGCATAAAGGCCTGAAAGATATACTTACATTTTGCTGTCACTTTGTACCCGCCCAGAGGAGGGGCGTGGCCTTCTAATGCATCAAATCCAGCAGAAACCAGGACCATGTCTGGATCAAACTCTTTGGCCACAGGCGTCACTACAGTCCTGCACAGTAAAAAGGCAACAAGTCACACGTAGGAATGGGGAATACCTTGAAATATTGTGCAGTGAAAATGACTTGGCGCAACCTCAAGAACTTCCCAAGAATAAAGAAAAGGGGAAAGAAACACTACTCTGAATGGATCCAAAACATCATTTCCTTAATACTGAATTACTGTTATCTTAGCATCCCAATTCAGTCTTTTTTCTTTCATCTTTTTTACTCCAAATTAAAAAATATATATATGCTCTGCAGGTACATTCTAAAGGCCGACGTATTACATGCACATCTGTGGCTGTTTTATCCCACTGCCTATAAAAAACTGCTTCTTCCAGGGGAGTGACTAATGTTTTACAGAGGAAAGCTGAAGCTTTAGTGAAAATCTGGCTAGCTCCAGTTAGTGAGAACTTGGTGTAGATTTGAACTATAAATTTCTTTTGGGAAAAAGTTGCTTTCCCAACTTTTTTTAAAAAACATTTTAAAATATTTGTCATGGTAGGGGGTGATTCTTGCAAAGGAAAAACATGAAATTCCTTTAATAGAATCCAGACTATAATGTTAAGTGAGTCCAAGGTCAGAGACACCAGGAATGTGGCAGCCGCATCCATGACAGCAACCCCTGCAGGCCCCACTCAGACACTTCAGCACTTACCTCTTCAACCTTCTCAGGCCTCCCTAACCTCTTTCTCCTCAGTGTGGATTTGAGAGAGAATGACTAATGGATACTAGTAGGATTTATAAAATCAAATTTTTTTTAAATGGAGACTTCAAGACCAGTGTGCAATCATTAAAATTCAAATTTTCAAAGACTATATAATGACATGGGGAAATGGCATACTATAGCGAATTTAAAAAGCAGTAAGTTCTCTATTGTGTGTTTAGGAGAAATAACTAAATCAAATATTAAAATAGTTATCCTTGAGTAATGACATACATGTTTAAAAAATGTTTTTAATGTTTGATAATTTCCCCAATGTTCTGCAACAACCACATATTAGTTTTACACTTAAAAATGTTTTGCATATAAACAAGAAGTTGTTGAAGTTATAAAATAAAAAATACTTGTTTGAAACTTACCTAGATAGAGATATAAATCAAGGAAATGTTTTTCATAACTCCATTACTGTCGTAGAGGTACAAAAGTTCAATCCTTCAAATTCATAAATGTACATGTAAGTGACTTCCATGGTAGTCCTTCCAATAATTGGAAATCCATTTACATCTGAATTGGCTCATTAGTGAAACTAAGTGGAAACCTAATTTTGTTGACTGTGTGCAATTTCATTATTTTATTCTTCAATAAAATTAAGAATCTCTAATACAGCTACATTATCAGGGAAAGTATCTTCAATTCTTTTCTTCCTAATAATATCAACTCTTACATTATAATTTTCATAAAAGTGTCACATATTATCAATTCACTACTTTTCATTAGTGAAATAGCCATGTGATGTATGTTGTTGGGATATTAGATATTGGAATAAGTTGTCTCAAGGAATCAAGAATGTTTTATCAAGGTACTCCATCTACTCAGTTTGATTAACCCTATGTACTCACTTAGAGAACAGACAATACTCTTAGGAAAATACGTTGGTGATGATTGAACAAGGTTGTCTGTCCAGTCATATGCATCATAGTAACAAATTTTCCATCTCCTTTCCCTCTGTTTGGAAGGTTTCTCCCCCTCCTCTTCTTTTCTCCCCAATTTATTCTTGTAAGAGCAATTGAAGGGTAAACATCCTTCAAGGCACAGCTCACTTACTGTCTTCTCCAAAAAGCTTCTCTCTATAATAAAATGATGAAACTAAGACCCCATAGATCTCTTTATCGTGGCAATTATTGTAGCATGTACATGGAGTGTTTTTACTCTTCCATTTATGCAAGTCTAGACTGATTTTTATTCAAAAGATCTTTCATGTCTGAAAGATTGAAAAACACATCTGAGAGTATTAAAAATCTGGCTAGCTCCAGTTAGTGAGAACTTGGTGTAGATTTGAACTATAAATTTCTTTATAGAGAGTATTAAGTGGGAAAAACAATGTAATTTTTCTTAAATAGAAGAAATCCTCAAAGACATTCATTTAAAATTTTATCTGAAGAATTGAGTTCTCCGGTTAAAGACAGCAAACAAAGCATATGTGTTTGTGCCTCCTCTTTCCTAATATCCCACTGAAAGGAAAGTATAAGAATATACACATGAACTCATAATAGATATCAGGTAAATGCACACAAATAACTTTAGACGTGTGTGTATGCATGGGTTAGTATGTATTTCCTAGAAGCAATGACAGCCCAGTAGCAAAGAGCACAGTTAGTGCACAGATCTTGTTTTTCTAATATCAATCTCCAATACAGGGATCCAGGGATCCGTGGAGAAGTGATTGATTCCAGAACTGGGTCAGGGAAAGTACAAGATATTTCTGGAATATCTTATAGTGACAGGAAACAATGAAATGCTCAAAAAGGGATGGGGACATGTTGATAGGGCATATGAACCAGAGTGAAAGAGCTCTCTCCCAACAGCTAAAGCTGGGACAATTTGAGTAACAAAATAAATAATAACAGTATTGGATTATATTCCATAGAGTTAAATAAGTATCCATAAATCCACACAGAGATTAAAAATAAGAGAATAAATAGAGAAAAGAATAAACAGCTGTGCCTTACAGAAAAATTTCAACTAATAAATGTAGAAGAATTGAGGGAAATAGAAAATCATCATTTGAACAAGACAGAAATAATTGATGCAGGAAAGATATATGGAGGGATGCAGAAATTAGTAGTCAAAAGCTTGAGAAGAAACATGATATCTGCATAATCCAAAAGTAACTTGCCCATGATTATTATGAAGGAAAAAAGTAGAAACTTTACAATGAAGAAAGCTGCAGACACCACATTACTAAAGTGATGAAGGTTGACATCTCTAGTGATGAGACATATCAACATCAATACTTCTTGATCTGATACACTGAGAAAGGCAGATCAGTTCTACAGCATTCTTGCTAAAAATATATACCCTCAAATCTAATAATGAGAAAACATCAGACAAACCTAAATTGAGGGACATTTGACAAAATAACTGACCAGTACACTTTAAAAGTCATGGCCAGGAAAGACTAAGGGATGCTATTGATTGGAAAAGACTAAGGAGACATGGCATCTGAATGCAATGTGAGGCTCTGGACTGGATCCTGAAACAGAAAAAGGACATTGGTGGAAAAACTGCAGTCCCATATAAAATCTGTAGTTTAGCTAACAGTATTGTACAAATACTAATTTCTTAATTTTGATAATTCTACTATGGTTATGTAAGTTTTTAATATTAGGGAGAGCTGGATGTAGGGCACACAGGAATTCTATGATATTCTTACAACTTTCTGTAAGTCCAATAGTATTTCAAAGTAAAATGCTACCAAATGTCAGAATACCAAAAAAGGAATAAATGTATAACAACAAAAGACAATGGGAGAGTTGTCAACGAGCAGAGATACTTAACAAATTTCCAGAAGAGGGAAATTGACTGGGTGCATACTGAAAAAATGAAACAAAAAAAGAAAGCTACCACCCTGAACATGCTCTCATGGGACCACAGAAGAGATGGAGGACACTCCACCTAATAGAACCCCAATGAAGGAAAGCATAGTGAAGGAAAAGAGAGGACTAAAACCAAGAAATTAAAGAAATGTTAGTTTGTTAAGAAGACCAAGACGACATCCCAACACTTTTATTATCTTTCCTCCATGCCAGCAACCAGTGTTTAATCCCACGCAGAACATTCAGATGACTCTTTTTAAAGAAAAGGATGTGTCTGGAGAAAGCCAAGGTTTCTAGTATGGATACTGTTGCCCTAAAATAGTCTTCCTTATTTTGTCATTTAGGGAGATTCAGAGAGCATGAGCCATCTTTTGGAACACTAACCCCAAAGTAGAGTTTGGTGGTCCACACACTCTATCCCACACTGGCTGACAAAGAGCTCCCAATTGACCCTTTTACACAACCACAGGGAAAACCGACACGTTACTACTTTCATAAACATCAACGGCAAAGCAGGAATTTCCTGGCATATAAAGAGACCCAGTAGTATGAAGAAAAAAAGTGATTAAAATAAACATAAATATAAGCAACTCTGGACAAAACAAGAGAAATAATAATCTCAAAGAGATTCAAGAACATATTTTATCTTTAAAACACAGACATGCTGTTATGAAAAAAAATCAAGGAAAGCACTTAAATATAAAAACCACAATTGCAAAAATTAATAGAAGGTCTGAAAAAATAAAGTTGAAGTAATCTCTCATAAGAAGAGGCAAATAGATAAAATATATAATAACTCGGAAAATATGAGACATAAAGGATCAATGCAGAAGTCTTATATTTGAAGGATAGGCTCCCTGAGAATGCTGAGAAAGAGAGGGGAGGACATTTTCAACTAATAACAGAAGATAAATTTTAGGAACTGAAAAATAACTCAAGTCTATAGATTTGCTAAGTCCAACCAGTGCAAAGCTCTATGCATAAAAACATATACATACTTAAACATATTCTCATGAAAATTCAAATCCTGAGGGATCCTTTAAAAAGAAAAAAGGTCATCCTCAAGAGACAGAATGAGACTGACATCAAAGTCCTAATCAGAAATACTGAATGTCCTTATATTCTGAGAGAAAATTATTTTTAAACTTTATTCCTACTTCCAGCCATTATATACTAGTATTCAAGTATGTTACTTAAATAAAAATACTTTAAGATGTGTAAGGACTTAGAAATTTAATTCCAAAGTAACCTTTCTGAGTAATTTAATTGGGAATGTACTTCTGCAATGCAAGAAAGTAAACCAAAGAAATACAGAGATGTAGGAAAAAAGTAGTGGATATATGGGACCAGCCTGGTGGCGCAGCAGTTAAGTTCACATGTCCTGCTTCAGTGGCCTCGGGTTCACTGGTTCGGATCCTGGGTGTAGACCTACGCACTGCTTGTCAAGCCATGCTGTGGCAGGGGTCCCACATATAAAATAGAGGAAGATGGGCAGAGATGTTAGTTCAGAAACAATCTTCCTCAGCAAAAAGAGGAGGATTGGTGGCAGATGTGAGCTCAGGACTAGTTTTCCTCAAAAAAAAAAAAGTAGTGGATATATCATAGGAGAATGATCAATGATAACTTGTACATATATTTCTTTGCTAGAAACAAATGATGGAAGCAATAATAATGGCACATGTGCTTTTTCATCTTCACCTGACCACTGGAGATTCTGTCAGGTTCTTGAAGAGCAACCCTCCTCCTTCTTCCCTTCATGTCCTCTCAGGTGAGACTCATGCTAGAGAGAGTAATTGAGCTTATAAAAATAAAAGGAGATAAAAATACTACTACCACTACTAATAAAGGGAGACATAGATCACGTGACCAGACACTGAACAGAGCAAGGAGAAAAGAATCCCATTCTGGATTTCTTTACATGAAATGTGATTCTGATTCATAACCTCCTCAGTTAGAATGAGATCTCTGGATTTATTCCATCTCTAGTCAATGGCCAAAGAACTGGTTGCACTGACATTGACTCATGTGTTGTGCTTAAGCTGAACCACACTACTGATTTCCCTTGACTCAACTCAGTGTGTGCTGAGTGAACAGTATATGATGCTACCCCCTCATTTGTCATGCTCAGTGCAAGGAAGAACTGCTCTGGCTTTAAGGAAAACAAAAGGCTTGGTTCCTCAGCCTTCAACTTAAATTTTAAAGCATTTCAAATCATTTTAACCTATAGAATTTCTCAATAATATTTTTTTATTCATTCATAAATCATTTATTGAGCCCGTATTGTGTGAGAGGTACCGGAATTGTGCCAGGATTCAAAGATACAAATAAGTTGTAGCTCTGCCCTCAAGGGGTTCACACCTTAGAAGGAAAAGCAGGTGGAAACATGTCTTTGCAGTATGGTACGGTACAAATTCAGGCACAAACAATGTACCAGGAGACAGACAGGAGTGGGCAGCCAATAGGGATGAAGACAGTATGAAGAAAGTCCACCAGAAGAGGAAACATGAAAAGTGAATTTGGACATTAGTTTAAGAGGTTGCCAGGAAGAAAAAGTGGTGAGGACAGTTCAGGCAGATGGACTAGCAAGGGCAAAGTCATGGACATTTGAAAGGGCATGGAGGCTTGTGACAAATAGTTTGCTGTGACTGAAGCATATGGTGCATATGGGGTCGCAATAGTAGAGGAGCCTCTAAAGACATGCAGACCCCAAGCCCTACGTGTCTGAAACCAAACAAGAAGCGCCTGATGTTGAGGAAGCCAGGGCCTAGGGGAGAGTGGTGGCCAGTGTTTCAAGAACTGGAGAGCGGATACCAGTATAAATGCATCACAAAGATCATCCCATTCACTTTCTTCACTTGACAAATCTTTAACAACCACCTGCCATGTGCCATGCACTGTTGTAGGCCAGGGTTACTAGCAAACAAAGTCCCCAATCTCTTGTCTTCATGGAGTTTACATTCTAATAGAGAAGAAAGTGTATAAATAAACAAGCAAGTGTGTTATAAGGAATAAGGTGAAAAATGTAATAAAGCCATGGGAGGTGGTGCACGTTTAGATATGGGTACACAGAGAAGGCTGCTCTGAGGTGGTGATAGTGGAAGAGAGAACCACACTGTATGAAAAGAGGAGGTAGGTTAAGTGAATGATGGAGGAAGAGCACTGACCTGTGGGAATAGCAAGTGCACTGTATCTGATGTGGGAGAGTCTTTGATGTATTCAGGGCAACAAGAGGAGGTCACTGGGGCTGACACAAAGTGAATGAAAGTAAAGATGGTTGAAAATGGGACCAGAAAGGTGGCATAAAGCCAGTTCACGTAGGGCCTCATAAGCCATTCTGAGGACTTCGGATTTCATTCTGAATGAGTATGGAAACTGGAAGGTTTTGAGTAGGCAGTAACACGATCCGATTTATATCATTTCTGTCCTCATCAATTAAGCTAAGTATTTAAAAGTGTCCTTTAGAATTATGAGGTCTTTTTGACCTCTGAGACAGCAGATTCTGATCCCCTGTATAATTTATAATGGCATATTATAATCATGTAAATATGAATTATAGGTGAAAATCCAACCCTACTTTTTTCTTTATAGTTTAATTGTAGGTCATTGCTTAAAAGCATCAGATTATAAAATTACACATTTTCGAATGGTATAAGGATGTCTGTTCTTTTTAGATTGTTCTTACAAAAACAAAAGTGCACATTACAGTGTGCACACTTTTCATCCATCTGCATGTGTTTGTGCATAAAGTGAAGGATGCTCCCAAGGAAACTCCATGACAATTCATGCTTGGACAAGTGGCAAAGGCAGCACATCAAAGAGTGGCTGCTAAACAGATTTCAGGCAGCAACTGTGGCTGCTGGCATTTCAGAATGTCTCCCAGCACCTCACTCACCACTGGACCAGTCACATTCTGAGGAAGCACCAAAGGAAGGAATACCCTGGGTATCTATGGAAGAAGGCCACCCCTGGGAGCTCTAAGCACACCAGTATAACTGGTGTTCTCAACCAGCTCCTCCAGCCCTGACCTGAGTAAGTCCTGCTCTTCTTTCTTAACTTTCACCCTCCATCTTGTCACACATCCAAAACACACATACACAAACATCATCCCTTGCTCTCTTTCACACTTGTGTCCCATCCATCTGGAAATCCCGTTGTCTACACTTTCAAACTATATCCAGAAACTCACCACATCTCAACACCTCCTTTGTCATCACCCTGGCCTGTGCCAACACCTCTTACCTGGATAGCAGCTACAGCCTCCTAAGAGGTACTGCTATTACCTCTTTTATCCCCTGCACTCTATTGTCAATATAACAACCGGGTTGATATGTTTAATTAGATCCCCATCCTTTTTCTCAGGGTAAAAGTAAAGGTTTTTTAAATGACTCATAAGTCTCTGCACAATTAGGCTGTCCCCCATCTCTCTGATCCCATCTCTTACCACTTTCTACTGGGACCCTGGTCACACATATGCCAGACGTATTTGTCTTGACAAAGACACACTCTGGCCATCAGAATTTTATACTGGCTATTCCCTCTGCCTGGAGTGCTCTGTCCCAGATGACTAACTCCTCACCTCATTCAAATCTTTGCTCATATATTATTTTCTCAGTAAGACCTTTCCCTAAGGCCCTTTCCTTCACCTACACCCACTGTCACTCCCTAACTCTTTTATTCTGCATTTTTTTCCTAACACTTATCTTTCGAAGTGATACACGTTTAACTTATTTATTATACTCTTTATCTTATTGTCTGGCTCTCCCCAGTGGATGCAAGCTCCGCAAGGTAAGAAATTGTTTGCCTCTTTGTTCGCAGATGTTTCCCCAGCACCTAGAAGAGTGCCTCATACATGGTGGAGACTCAGTAAGTAGTTGTTGAAAGATAACCCCTCTGATTTTTTATGTTCTCACCTTAGGTTTTCTTAGTCTCTCACTCTTCCCCAGCTTCTGCACATTTCATAAATATATACTCATGTGGGGTTTCCCCAAAACATTTCCAAAAATGGGACCAAATTCTGCAACATTTTCCACTGCAAGCCATCTTGAAACTGAATTCTCTGGCTTCAGTGTACAATTGTAGTGGAGTAGAAAGATCGATGGACTCCAACTCAAGACATTTGGTTTCTGTTCCTGACACTGCTCCCAATTGTGTGACCTACATAAATTGTCTTTCCTTGACTATTAGTTTCCTCAACTATAAAAGGCGGGGGGGGCACTTAGAGACTACGTATATGGTCTCTAAAGTCACATGCAGCTCTCACATTCTATGATTTTTTTTATGTCTCAGAGCTACCACATCAAAGGGACACTTTCTTCCCCCCCCTTCTTATTCTTTTTCTTGCATTTGATAAGAAAAACCATTGCCTGGGTGGAGGGTGGGGTAATTAGGTGAAGGTGATCAAAAGGTACAAACTTCCATTTATAAAATAAATAAGTTCTGGGGATGTAATGCACAGTATAGTAACTATACTGTATGTATTGTCTGCACATATACCACATATACTGAATATATATATCTAGTCCAAAAAGTTTATTCTTTCAATTAGAGTTTTAAATATGAAATTTAGTAAGTTTAAATTGCTTTAGTACATTAAAATGCTAACACTAATTTTAGAACTCTGTTATTAAAAAAGAACGAATACTTTAAGGGACTAAGGGACTTTCCTTGCCTAAGATGTGTCATATAGCCAGTAATAGTTCTGACTAATGCAGAGATATTACTCAATGTGTCTCTGAGCTGAGAGTTGGGAGAAAAATCTTTCTCAACAGTAGCTCTTCTTGGCTTTGGGACATTGTCGGCGAGCATCATATATATACTATGATGCTGGCTTCCTAGGCAAAATCCTACACTTAAGCATAGCAACCTGGGAAAAATTACAAGATTGTTAGTCTATCAAAATGGATAAAGTGTTTCTTATTTAATTACCATATAAAAACACAGTTGTAATAGAATTAATAAATTTTGCTTTTGTTGAACACTACACAGAAATTCGACTTAGAAAAATTAACAGACCAGAATTAGGAAACTCTGAGACGTGCTTAGTTTGGAGTTTCTAGAAGTCATTTAAGAGTTAATATTAAAATTTTATTGAAATGAACATTATTTTGCTTTGAAATATAGAATGAAATGTATATATGTTTATATATGCCCCTTCCCAGTCATTATTTTATGAAAGTATTTAAATACCATGTATTTTAACATGCCAAAATGTGGCTATAATTTTGCAACAGTGGTTTTCAAGAAATATTTTATTATGATTCCAATGTGGGTCCAGTAACTTACAGATGGTCTTATGTCTTTAGTTTCATAAGTATTGCTAAATCAGTTCTTCCAATTTGTAAAGGTTAAGGCTGAAAAGGAACAGTTTCTATGCCACTATCCAATTAACAAAGGGCTGTGTCATAGGTAACCAATACTAAGCCAAAACAGAAAGGACTAGAATCTTCTCCAGGGTAATGCACTGGACCATTGATTCCTTCTTGAACACCTTCAAAATTGCCCACATAGAATGTTTTTCCTTATGGTTACAGTGGACACTTATGGAGATGCTAGTTCCACAGCAGACCTTAAGCTCTAGCTTCACTTACACCTACCTTATTACTCCTCCCTCCCTCTGTTCTTTCCTCCACTCTCCCTTCTTTCCTCCCTTCCTTCCTTCTTTTCTTTGCTTTATTTCTTTTTAATTTTCTCTCTTTTTTAGACCAATTGATTCTTAAAGGACATGAAAATTTAAGAAGATTTTGAAAAAATTTTACACACAGCAGACCACAAATTTATAAACTTTGCTTCCTTAGGAGAAGACCAACTGGATAACTGAGGAAGAAAGTACATTTAAAGAAGAACACAACCCATATATTGGGGCAAGAGAGGCAGAACTAGTCCCTACAACACGTATCTTTCCAAATCTCTGTTTACTTTCATTTCTATAGCAACCTGGAGGTTGTAAAACATTGCCATAATGAGTGGAAAATAGAACACAAATGACAGCAAAATGTTCTTATAACTCGAATAGTAGAGAATTGTTTAGAGAATTTGGAAAGGCTGATTTTTTTTTAATGGACTCATAGCAGGAAAAATGTCTACTAAGTCAACAGTAAATTTCCCCTCCAGAGGGACAGTAAGATGCTCATGACACGTGCACTTTGGAAACTTAATTATGTGCCCATTTCTTGTTATTACTTTCTTTATCCAAAAAAATCCCTAAAGAGATTTTACTACCATCAAATCAGTCATAGGGATTTCTCTGCTTTCGGTGGGGTGCAATGTGGAGCTTAGTACACATATTGCATTTCCCAACACCCTATGAGCACAGAATATTCTTTTTGTAAAGTTTCAAATGGGCCTCTCTTTGGTCTTTGCACAAGTGATTGCATTCCATAAAATATTATTGCATAAAGCCAAAGGACCCTGGCTAAAAATTAAACTCAGTATTCCAATAAAATCCAATCTAGAATATATATATATACACACATACACACTACACGTTAAAGAGAATGTTAGCCTTTATATTTCTTCTCAAAAGAAGAGAAAATAGAGCTTTGTAGGCATAAAAAGAAGGAAAAAGAAAGGTCAAACTTTACTGTAAGTAAATGTTCTGTGGTTTATAGAATTCACAAAACAAATTACAGCATGACATCCTTTTCAAGGAACTGTTTGTGTCTTCGGAAAAAGTGTGTATTATTTTTGGTGAACTCTACCTTTTGATGTGGCCTTTCTGAGGGAGGCAGCATCATCAAGATTTTTTTTTCTTTTAATTGCGTAACAATATGAGATGAACAAGACAAAAGGCAAACTCATTTAGTAATTTGAATCCCTGAGGCATAGCCAGAAAGAGACTGAGAAGGAAGGAAGACCTTGGGAACTGAATGGAGCTCTGAAGTGCAGAGTTGGGTATCTCCTCAATCAGGAGACTCATCCAAGATCAAGGAGTTTTAATTTTATTCATGTCTAAAATGACAGGAGAGTAGGATTAATCCTAAAGCTAAAGAAATAGTTCATTTATGTTGGAGGCAAGCTAACTCTTTTCTTCGAGCAGCAACAATAAAATTATCAACCATTTTGACAGCGTACCATATGCCAGGCATGGAGTTAGACAGTTTGTACATTATCTCTAATGCTGTAATACCTACAACATACCTAAAATTATGTGTTTTGATCTCCCATTTTATAGATAATTAAACTGAGACTCAGTGAAGTTAAAAACAAAATTGTGAAGTTCATGCAGCAAGTAACTGGCATAAATTGGGATTCAAATCCAAGATTTGTCTGAATCCAAAGACTGTGTTCTCAGAAATGACAATTTCATTGTCTTTTCACTGCATTTTTGGATGAAAAATTAATGTTTCTAAATGCTATGATTCTATGAGGTAATGAAGACATATCATGTGTATCAAATAAATGACTTCAATTTTCTGTGAGTTAGAAAGGAAGCATTAACTGCTATGCTCCACTTTACAGAAGATGGTAGTAATGAGACTGGCTGTGAACATTTATTCAGCAGCAACTTATTTCCAGGCACAATTCCAACCACAACGTTCATTCCACTAATAAGTATGGACTTTTCATGGTGGCTGGATAGAGTAATTGATATTTACTATTTTATTAGTTATGACAAAAATATAACATACCAGCAATGAGTTAGTGAGACTATGGGTTATCAGTTGGATTAGCATGAAAACAATTTCTAAGTACACTCAAACATTTCAGATAAGTGGAGAAATACACTGATCATCCATTTTTCCGAAGATCCAAATACCTGGTTCCATGTACACATATAACTAGCTATCTGACTGATTATTTTCATTTTTTAAAAATTGGATGTTATGGTGGCACCTGGATGCTACTATAGTGATACAGTGACATGCTAAATGAGCTGCTGAACACCTGGCAGAACCCAAGATTGCAATGGATAAAAAATATGAAGACTAATCTTCCTCTACAGTCATCTATACGGCAGTTCTACAACCTCCTATCAAAAAGATCTACATTGCTTTTAAAAATCTTTCCAAGTGGCGGATATTCTATAAATATTTTCAAATTGGTTTGCATGTCTGTCACGTCCCCATTTGAAAACAAAGGTGAAACTAACTTTCACAAGGTTGTCTTATTCATAGATTTCTTCACTTGTTTATTCATTTATTTATCCACCAAGCATTCATTGAACATCTACACTGAATCTCTTTGCCAAGTGCTGGATATCATACTATTAAGACAGATTCCTATTCTTAAGAAGCTCATGTGGCATGTGTACTAAATCTGTGAACGAATTTCTCCCAGTTCAAAGTGATAAGTTCTCTAATACAGATATAGATTTTTTTTCTCCCAATTCAAAATTAGTACTCTAAGAATATAGCTATGCATGTAGACACAGAAAAGAAGTCTCTAATTGTACCTAGGGAATAAAGGAAAAGCTCTATAGATAAAATGACACTTGAGTTAGCTGCTTAAACAGTCGCTCAGTGGGTTTCAAAATTCTCAGAACATAACCAATAGCAAAAAAACACATTTTACTTTGGAAACCAACACACACACACACACAACTAAAACATAAGTTTCATAAAATAATACTTACACCCTTTTACATTTTATATTATATTCCATTCCATTCAAGAAATGGCAATCTTGACCCACTACATTGATTTCATAATCTTTTAATGAGCTGTGACTCATAGTTTAAAAAATACTAGTTTAAAGGAAAAGAAGCAATTATCCATTTGAAGAAAATAATTCCAGACAAACGGAACAGCATGTGCCAGTCAAGGAATTATTGAAGCCATGACATGTAGAGAAAATGGTAAAAATTTCAAGGGAGTCAAATCATGGCAGGCATGGGGGTGAAGAGTTGAAAACCGTATTGGAAGAATCAAAGACAAGGAAAACATAAGGCTGAAAGTGAAGAGAAGAATGTGGATCAGACTGTGAATAATCACACTGTTACTTACTTCTAAGGAATATAGGTTTTATGGTGTGACAACAGTGATCTAGCAGAGATCATTAAGGTAGAAAACAACATGCTATCTTTGCTTTATGGAAAGTCAGTAATGTGGAGAAAAGACCCTAATACAACGAGACAGGTGACAGGGAAAATAAGAGATACCTCAGCCAAGGTAGTGGCAGTGGGGATGGATACAAGAAGCCATTTTAAGAGCTATTCCTAAGAAGGGATCCAAGTTCAAAAAACTAGCATTACATCATACAATATTAGTAAAGCTAGAACAAAATAGAATGGTGAAAATGAAATACAAAATAAAAAAAATTGTTCTCATTTCCAAAATGTAAAGTAGCAATTTATAAGGATTCATGTATCCAACTGAATATTCTTAAAAATTCAAACAGTTCTTTAAAATTACTATTAAAAATTGGCATGTAATGAATTAATATGAATGACCATTAAATATTTTTTTAAAATCCATCTTATTAGTAATCAGAGAAATGTAAATTAACAAAAAACACAGCATTTCTGCTTATCAATTGGCAAACATCTTTTTTAAAAGATGAATATTTTTTATTGGTAAGGGTAAGTTGAAACTGGTACTCACATATATTTATTGGTGGGATTATAAATTTACAGGATCTTTTTTGGTAATCAGTTGGGCAGTTTGTATCAAGAAACTTAAAAATTTATCACGTCTGTTGACTGATAATTCAACCTGTAGAATTTTCTTCTTGAGGAAAGAACCAGATTTAAAAGGAGACAAACTCAAGTCTGCTTAATATTTAAAATAATCAGAATTTGAAAACACCCTCAATGTCCACCATTATGGAAATGATTAAATAATATCATGCAGCTATTAGAAATTGTTTTAATTCAACCTAAACAATTGAAGGGTTTTTTATACATTTATTAATAATCAGAGATTTTTAATTCTGTTTCCTCATCAATTAAATGGGGATAAAAAAATACTACCTCCCCAGTTGGGGGATTAAATGTGATTATATAAGAGAAAGTTCTTTTGTAAAAGTATACATTTCTATGAAAGTGTAATATGTATTTTTTTCTATTACATTTTCTAGCAAAGACATTCAATTGGTATCATCACAATGGCTTCTGGACAAAAAAGAAGTTCTCTAATTGGCATTTGCAACCAGAATCAATAGAAATCTTACAAGTATCCCAATTTAATTTTCCCAAGGGGAACATAATTTAAATTAAGATTTAATAATTACTCGAAATGATATTGTTATTTAAATACCAGAATTTTTAAATTGTCACATCCATCCTAAAATCATTACACTGTCTTTTGTGAGAAGGATTATGGGTGATGATTTTTTGTATCTCCTCTTCCAACTTTTCTGTAACATAGTTATATTCTTATTACCAGCCAAAATTATGAATACAAACCCTTCCATTATTTAAGATAAGTTCCTAGACATACAGGGAACTTGAGAACCTTGGTCACTCTACCTTTTGGGGAGCAGAAGGAAGAAGTCAAATAAGAAAAAGCAAAAGAGAATGAACTTGTAAAATTACAGGAAGAAGTCTAGGAGACCACAGTGCTATAAAAAGCAGGAGGGGTACAAATTTCAAGAAAGAGAATATCAAGTTTCTATGAGATTGAGAAAGATGATAATAGGCTAAAAAGATCATTGGCAATTTGGATTTGATGAACAGGTACTATGCCAAAGAAGAGTTTTAATAAAGAATAGAAACAATTTGAATGAATAATGATGATATCTGAATAACCGGACAGAGTGAGTTATTTTCATGACAAACAGACTTTGGCCTAAAACAATTCTACAACAACATTCATTTATAGCCCATGATACATGTATATGATGTATATATTAGTCTGCATTCCTTGGATTCTCAAAAAGCCCCAGAAGCCCTTTTCTAGTCATTTTGTGGTAGGGCTGTGAGCAGGGAGAAGATGTCCTAGAGAAGAGAAATCTCTGGCTGCAGCCCCTTTCGGGCAGTCTCTTTTGAGGTTGCAGATCCTCACGTTGTTCTCTGTCGCCTTATTTCCAGGAAGATTTGCACTTTATGTGACTAGGAATTGTCACGCCCTAACGTGATGTGAAACTCTTAGAATATACTGTACTGCATAATACGCAGGCATAGTTTTCACAACTGTATTTGTGGTGATTTCCATTAAAGCTGGAGATCAAGTCTTTAGTCAATTAGCATATTCTTTCTTTAAGAAAAAATCTCTTTAGAACTTTTTCTAAGAATGAAACATTCTAAAAGTCAAGAAGAGAACAGGAAATGTGTATCTGGCCAGTGTTTTTATAAAAAGGCATCTCAATTCTTACACAGAGGTCAAGCACTTAGTTTATTAGATCGTTAAATGTATGTTGATATTTACTATTGAAAATTAGAAGCAATATGAAAGTAGAGTGCATAGTAGGAAGATTTAATTTAAATTTTTCTCTAGGCATTTATTGTATTTGGGGTGGCCTTACCACTTTAGGAAGCCAATTTCAAAACAGTAATAATAATAGCAAACAGCACTTACTTTGCATCAGATCTTATTCTAAGTGCTTTACTTAAATAAACTTATTTATTCCAGATAGAATCCCAAAAAGTATTTCTATTAATTTTTCCCATTTTGCAGATGTGAAAAATTGAGGCACAGACGGCTTAACTGACTTGCCCAAGGTCACACAGGCAGTAAGTGGAGCTGCTGAGGTTTGAAACCAGGTAGCCTGGTTCCTGAGTTCAGGCTTTCAATAATTTAGGTAATGAGGCAACCTGTTTTATAATACTGTTAATAACTAGAATATTGGTTCCCCAAATAGAAACAGTTTGAACCTGAATTGACGTTACACTTGATTGTACTGCTCACATTAACTAGAATAATGTTAATAGAAAACAACTGATTAAATTGCTCTGGTATTTCCAAAGGAAAATGCACGTGAACTTCTTTGTTTCCTTCTACATATATCACAAATTAATAAACTGAAATTAAGGAAAGATGCTAATGCATTTGTAGAAAATAGACTTCTTTTTGCTCACTCCAAGTTCAGTAGAAGAAAAATAGAGGTTGTATCTACATCGTTACTAAAATCAATCATATTGACACCCATTGGAAGCCATTTCTATGGAGTAGCTGTGAGTGGTGAAGAGATTGTCATGTGGTCTACTCTGTCTGCCCACTGTAATTACCAAAACAGCAAATGAATCTGATTTTTAGGGTTAGTTTAGGGGTTAGATTAAAAATCTAACCAGTCACTCAGTTTCTTGGGGGCTGTAAGGTTTTAGCCTGAATCTATGATGCAATATCTCTCAGGACCAAAATACTATAAGAGCACCTTCTTTTCAAAACATGCATTTTAAGAGAACAGCAGGATTCAGCTTCCCTAACCAACAGCCCCACTCCAAAGATACAACAGATGTTGGTCTGTGTGCAAAGCAAACATCAGCCCTGCTAATGTGGTCTGCGCTGAATTCTTTGTAATTAGACATTTATCCCAGTGCAGAGTCAAGGTCATTAGAGTGAAAAGCTGTAATGCTTACAATTATTTTGCCCCTCATGTTTCTCTGCATGAAGTCAAGGAAGACGGCGGTGCACAGGAGTGAAAGAAGGAATGTTTCCATTAGTGCAAAGGTCTCTTGGTACTACAGAGACTGGGAAACAGAGACTGAGTCAGTAGTAGAATGAGCTACCGTTTGGTTAGACAGCTTGACCTGGATTCGGCTAAGGATCCCCTCCCCCTCTTTTTTTCCCCCCTATGCCTTCTGACCTAAGCAAGGGAAACATTAACTGACAGAATGGCAAACTAAAAAGTAAGGGGCTAGCAACCACAGCCTAATTAAATTTAACATATTAAGAAGTGGTGAAACCACAGGCAGCTGAAAAGGAGTGCTCAAGTTCAGCACGGCCACCATTTCTAAACACAGTGGGTGCAATGAACTATGAACAGTATCTGCAGAGGACAAGCAGTAAAGGTGCTCTCAAGGTGATGTATGAAAGTACAGTGATCTCTCACAAAGATAGGAATGAGGAGAGTTGTGCTGTTGACAATGGGCCACATAAAAAAAATTATTCCAACTATTTTCTCCAAATAGAGAAAATGTGCTTTCTGTCAGGTTCACATAGAACAGCCACTAATCAATTAGTCAAGCTTTCAAACTCCCTTCTCTACAATAACACAATACTAGGGTAAGATAGATCTTTTGGGGATGTACATTTAGAAAAATCTGCTGTATGTAATCTAGTTTAAAGAGCCCTGGGCTCAAAGTCAGACAATCTTGTGTTTGAAACCAGACTCTGCCATTCACTGGCTGTGTGATAGAGATATGTCCTTTTACTTCTCTAGTTTCAGACTCAGCCTTTGGAGAGTAGAGTGTGGTGGGATTAAAGGATCCCTTCTAGCTAATTCCATCTACCTCTGAAATCTGACACCAGTCACTTTAGCAACCAACTGCGTCAGTTTTCCTATTACGTTATAAAAGCATTATGTTAGACCTTGGTGATATTCAAATATTTAACAAGCACAACACAAGACTTGATCAATTTGTACAGACACTGACATCATTGCCTTCTTTGGAGGTTTAAGTGCACTGACAAAATATACATACCATAAAAGCTATAATGTCAATGACCATGATAAAGCCTCATTTTTATAAATTATAACACTAACTGAAAATAATTGCATTTACTATTTTTGCTTTTTCCTTGTTGTAATGGCTCCTTACTCTCACTCACTTCTTTAAATTACCCCTGATTTGATTATTTACTCCTCTACTAGACTTTTTATATTTTCCTCCACTAATTTGTTTTTCTTTTGGCATTTCATACTCAAGCCTTTGTACTGTCCTCACTTACCTTTGTCTTTTTTGTTTTTTTCGTCCTGACTTAGCCATTTCTATACTTTCTTTACCCACCTACAGACCTTTCTTCTGATCCCCTTTTCTGCCTAATTGATAATGCTCTTGAAGTGTCACAGACTTATTGTTTATGCTATAAGATACAATAACAGTCTTAGTACTCATTAAATGACTATCAAACATCATCACAATTACCATTACTATCATGAGCTCCACAAGAATATCACTTACTTAATATCTATATGAAAGATATAGAAAATAAAAATATGTTTCAGTTGCTAATGTATGACAGTGCAATGACATATCAACCAGAAGAGAGAGCTAAGCATTCTCAGAAATATGTTGTAAAAGTTCCTTTTCATTTTATTTTTTGTCCTGCATATTGACAGGTAGCTGCCACCTGACGTGCTTGCCAAATATTCATAGCTACATCACATTAGGCAAATTTCTGGTACATATCTGGTGAAATCTGCCCAGAGCCATGGAGAAAAAGATTTTTAAAAATACAAATTTTCAGTTTTACTTTCTTACTCTTTACTTTAAGAAGTCTTCCACTGGTACTGTTTACTTTTACTGGTGGAATGACAACTATGTCAATATGTTCCTAGCAAGTAAACCTTTTCCTTGGCTAATTCTGGTTTTTATAAATGTCACAATCAGCTGGATAAATTACAATTCAATCAGCAGTTAAGATAGCCAGACATGTGAATTACTCTTTATCTAATGTTTTTTCAGATAGGTAACTTCTAAGAAAAATTCCAATCAACTGATTTTTAAAAAATCTATTCAGGGGCCGGCCCCGTGGCCGAGTGGTTAAGTTCATGGGCTCCACTTCGGCAGCCCAGGGTTTTGCCGGTTTGGATCCTGGGTGCCAACATGGCACCATTCATCAGGCCATGTTGAGGCGGCATCCCACATGCCACAGCTAGAAGGACCCACAACTAAAATATACAACTATGTACTGGGGGGATTTGGGGAGAAAAAGCAATTAAAAAAAAAAGAAGATTGGCAACAGTTGTTAGCTCAGGTGCCAATCTTTAAAAAAAAATCTATTCATTTGACTAATTTAATTTCCATGGAATATAATTACATAATTGTGTAGGGATAGGGAAAACATTAATGAAATCTAAGAGTTATAAAGAAGCTTTCTGCTGCTTTTTAAGTTGTTTAAAATGACTAGTTCTATATTGGCAATAAAATTAAACACTAGAGGGCCAGCTCCAGTGTTCTAGTGGTTAAGTTCAGCGTGCTCCGCTTTGGTGGCCCAGGGTTCAGTTCCTGGGCACAGACGTACACCACTCTGTTAGCAGCCATGCTGTGCTGGCAGCCCACATACTAAATAACAGAGAACGATTGGAACGGATGTTAGCTCAGGGCGAATATTCCTCAGCAAAAAAATAAAATAAAATAAACACTAGAACCATAAACTCCTAAATTACAACATTTTCAAAGAGAAACTTTAAAGGTAAAGATGACACATACTTAAGTTCCAATGAGATAGTAAGGAAGCCTAGTATCAGATTTATAAAGATGCTCTGAATATATTCTGTGAATCATGATTTTGGGATCAAATTTTCAGAAACCAGAAATTCTGTATCACAGAATAAGTTACCTTAGAATTGATGCTCATTGTCTGATCTTAATGGCTGCTTAGAACTTTCAGAATTGGTATGGAACCCCTAAATTCATTTTTTTTCTTAATGGGCTTAACCCTACCCAGGGTCACCTACAAATTTATTCTGGAATGTATTGAAGTCTTCCATTTGTTTTAATAAATACAATCATACAAAAGTCCTGAACATATTTATTTAATATTTTTTAAAGGAGACTAGGATGTCAAGGGTATTTTCTCTGTTTCATTTCATTAACATAAATCACTCTGGTTAAGATGAAACACCCTACACGTGAACTGCATTAAAGCAACTCTGCCCCTTAGGAGGAAAGTCGGAGCCAGGCCAGTGTAGGGACTTGCCTCAGTCCAGATTTTGAACATGTTCACAAACAGGTGCAGACTCTTCACACCAAAACCAATAGAAAAGTGTGTGCTCTGCATGTAAACGTTGATTGCCTTCCCAATCCCCACTTTGATTTGTTTTGTTTTGTTTGAATTGACTTCATCATTTTCCCTTAATGGGTCCTTTCTGTTTATTTAAAAAAATATATGCCTTAACATACACTGGAAAGAGAGAGAAAAAATCCTTTACTTTGATCTCCTTGGCATGTGCCCTAGGATGAAAAATGTATCCCAGTTGAATTTTTATGTCAAGACCATTCTCTATCAGTGCAGTTTCTCTAAGAAATCTTCCACCCTTGCAGAATTTCTCTGCTTCCTATCACTAGCTAGCATAGCCACTAACTTTATCTGAGGCTCATTATATGATACGGTGTCCATTGTTTCATTCCACATAATGGCATTAGGGTTAAATGAACCACGGCAATTTACCACAAAACTAGTGTAGCTTAATTTTCAGAGTCCCTCACTCACATGGACCCTTTCCAAGACCTTGTACCTATTTCAACGTTTTTTCCTTTGTATTCTTTCTCTGAAAGAGAGTTCCCATAATTGTACAATATTGAGACCTATAAACTGGGGTCTGACCCTGAGTAGGAATGATAGCGTGCCTGTGTTGTGTGAAATCATCCTTTCCTGGATGCCTGCAGAAGGGGGGCTATTTATAAGGCATGAATTAGCATCCCATTCCCTCCTCTGTGTTCTCCTACTGCATGGTCAATATTTCATGCTTTATTCATTCTCTAATTGTCTCACAGTAATTTTCATTCCCAGCCAGGACTGTAAACTTCTCCAGGGAGACTGCTGAATACTTCTGCATATTCCTCCACAGCAACTAGCTCAAAATTGAGCTCATAGAATGTCAGTTACATGTTTGGCAGCTTTATGCACATCCTATGTACACCTATGACAGATGTCTCAAGCACCAAAGGCTGAATTAAGACACTGATCAGGCAGTTAGAACAGAGCTGTGCCATTTCTGCACCCCTCAGCAGCCATGTCAGGAGAGCTTTATCTGGGGACAGGTTTCCAATAAACCTCAGTTTCAGTGGTATTTCCCCCACAGGCATGTACCTACCTGCCTGCCAGAAGGGAAGAAGGCATTGCTGAGTGGCTGGTCCTGTTTTATAAAAGGGGAAGAAAGGCTAATGAATCTGAGCATTCAGGAAACCAACTTTGAGCTGATGCTTTTGTAAAAGAAAGAAAACGGAAAATAGTTTGCTTTCATAAATGGATTTTAAAAGACAGAACTAATTACAGACATTTGATGTTAATGGAATTTTTAAAAAGTTGATTGGATGATGTAATACGAATCAATAGACCAACTAACATTTCAAAAGAAATACATTTTAGTACAGTTCAGAACATCTGTACATCTAGAAATATTATCTTTGGAAACAAAATGACATTGCCACACCATAATACCTATGGTCCACTGTTAAATCCAGGTCTTAACCTTTCACAAGCACCATTTGAAAATTAAAAATGCAGTTTCATGGGAAGGCAAATAAAGGATGATATTACTAAGAGATGATAATACAGCACAGCACGTGAGAAAGAGCAGACAGACACTGCAGCTCAGATCCTCCCAATGGAAATCTGGTGACAGCAGAGATGAGCCACTGCTGGGCAGGCTAAAGCACTGTGACCACGAGAACTGGTTTCTTGTCAGTGTATTTCTAAATCCATTCATGTTTGTCTTCGGAATACACTCAGTTCCCCATTTTGAATTAATGGTGAGGGAACATCCAAGCTTCTGTTTTAGCCCTGACACTAATTTCCTGTGTGATCTTCATAAGTACCTTGTCCAATTCACAAAGATGTTTGAGGACAAATAAAATATTACAATAGATGCAGAGCTTTTGAGCTTTGGGAAGAAAGATACTTCTTTATCGTTGGGCCCAGGAAAAAAATCTATTGATGGTTCATGGAAGGAAGCATTCTGTAGGTTTATTCCAAGGAAAAATTCTCCCCTCAACTGTCATTTTGGTAAGAGAATTGTCACACTTCTGCCTCTCCCAGAACAAGAAGTACAAGAGTCTGTATCACACAGAACATTGTGTGTTCCAGCCACACCATGATTTCCCAAGCACATTCCATACTCTGCATATTGGAATCAGGGTCAATTTAACTAAGGAAGGCTGCATTCTTTGTGTTATTCAAGAAAAGCATTTTCTCCTTTTTTTGGGAATCTATTCAAAGTCCAGAAGGCTCATGTGTCATAATGCTATTTCATGACTTCTGAATGCTTTGATATAACTAATACTTTTGTTGCTGTTGTTTATTCATGTGTTTTTATTTAGGTTTTCTTTTTTCACTTACATAATTCAACCTACACGGATATCCTAAAGACATTGGTTGAGTACTTATATATATAGTAAAACGAAAGAGCATTTTAAGCAAATGACTAAGGACTTTGCTGACTTATTGCTTTGATAGATGTAATATCTTTTGAATAAACATGTGATGACCACAGCTGTGGTTTAATAAAGTTCAGGACATCTGTACATCTAGAAATATTATCTTGGAAACAAAATGGCATTGCCACACCATGATACCAAAGGGACCTCTCTCAAAGCTACTTTCTTTTTTAACCAGGAAAAGCAATATAGTTTAACATTTACTGTCTTATTTCAGGGTTTGCTTTCTTATCATGAAGGGTATTCACTTAATGGAAACTCTCCCCTTATTGACATAAAAACAAAAAAACTAATTTCCTTTTTTTTCCTCAGCGAAATGTAGTCATGAATAACAAATGAGGTCTTAACACTTTTTAAGTCCATAAATGGATTTACCCATAAAACCAATTATATGTTCACACTGCAATTAGTTGCTAATTGTAAGAGTTAAAAAAAACCAAATCCTTGTTTTTAATGTGTCATATCTGATCTAAAATAAGTTTGGGAGATACGTGCACATATTTAAGCTGAAACAAAATATACATAGTGACTGTAAAATATCACCAATTTGCTATAATTTTGAATGGCAGTAACTCTACCCTAAGAAAATTCACTGGATGATTTAATAGTGATATCAAAAGAAACTGATCTTCTTTTCCCTTTTCCCTCTCTTGTTGATTCTCTGTTTCTCCTTTCTTTCTTTGTCTTTATGACTGTGTGTTATGTAAGAACCACCTGGATGCAAGCAGTGGGAAATAGAGAAGACAATCTGTAGAATATGGGTCACCGAAGTGCTCAGTTTATTTGATAATAAAATATTATATACTATATATGCAATAATATAGTGCACGTATTTTTTATTAGATTGAGAGAATCTTAAGGGTAGATGTGTTTTACTTAGTTTTATATTATCATGTTTATTTTAATGATGAACTGTCTAAAGCGCTAAGTTTGTTCCCTATATATCAGGATTTCCCAAACTGTGTTCTATGGAACGTTAGTTTCTGTGGAATTTACAGCCTTTTGGGGGGAAAGAAACTGGGGGAGTGAGGAGTTCCATGTTCAAGTAATTTGAGGATATAATGCATTAAGTAATCTAAGATAGATTTCCTTACTACTGGAATTCTAAAAGTCTTTAATATGATTTTGCAAATTATCAAGAGGAGATTTTTCACCATAGGATATTTTTTATTTTTGAGAAACACTTATTAATATCCCCTGTATCTACTGTTTAGAATGTAGTTTGGAAAATACTTTTATTGGTATCTCAAATTTAGAGCCATTATTTGGTAGTCTAGTCTCCCAAAGATCTTTGTGGTGCCTATCTCACTCTGCTCAGGTTGCCATAACAAAATATCATAGACTGGGTGGCTTAAACAACAGAAATTTCTTTTCTCACAATTCTGGAGCCTAGAAGTCTGAGATCAAGGTGCCAACACAGTCAGGTTCTGTTCAGAGCTCTCTTCCTGGCTTGCAGATGGCCACCATCTTCCCATCTGCTCATATGGCCTTTCCTTGGTGCATGCAAGCAGGGAGATAGGGAGAGAGAAAGCTATCTGATGTCTCTTCTTATAAGGACACAAATCCTGTCAGATCAGGGCCCTGCCCTCATGACCTCACGTAACCCTAATTACTTCTCAAAGGCCCTATCTCCAAATATATCACATTGCGGGTTATGGCATCAACATATGAATTTGGGGGTGGGGATACACAAGCATTCAGTCCATAACAATGCCTAATAAAAAATATATTTTGAATTAGCTGAGTATTCTAAGACTCTTCTTTCTTCTGGTCTGAACTGACATCATATTCATCACTAGCAAAAATCTGTCAAGGGCCTCCTTAATTTCTCTTAGGAGAGGTTAGGGAGTGGAGGCTCATTTTTGTCTTCCCAGTACTGATCTCCCTGGGTTCTCCATGTGGACCCTTGTGGAGAGCTAGTGCCCAGTCCAGCCTGTGTATAAGAGTACTCAGGAAGGAGTATTGGATGAATGGTCACCAGGATCATGTGTGAAATTAGAACATATTAATGTCAAGTTTACTTAAATAATGCAAAAATAACTCACTTTTTATTTCAAAAGGAGCCAAGTCAGACAATTATCACTTATGACTTTCCTACCTAAAAGGTGATAAGTAGGACATAGCCCTGGACTGGACGTCCCTTACTTTCATAGCATGACCAGGGCTCCTTATCTGAGAGGGCTGAGTTGAATAATTGTTAATTCATTAAGATGTATAATCCATCTTTACCAATGGACCAAAAGCAATGGAGCAGCAGCAAGCGTGGGGAGGATGGAATCCTTGGTGACACTACAGCTGACCCCTGAGAGGGAGACTTCCTTATTTTCGCTTCTTGGCTTTGGACAGGATTGAGAGCACTTTCATATAACCTCTTTGTGGGAGGCTCTAGAAGCTGGGATTGAACTTTGTAGAGCCTCCTGAGGGGTCTTTATTCCTCAGGGTGTTAGGATAACTCTCACACCACAGAAGGGCTCCTCACTTATGTCCACTTCAAAGGAACATTAATAATAATCCTCCTTATTACAGAATCCAACCAGACTTTTTCTGGTGTGATGATTAATTGGGAGGTGTTGTATTTTTTCCAATATATCAGGTAAAATCATTTCAGCCTCTAAAAATAAATGTTCTCGCTGCAAAAAACAGGCACAAACAAAAATGTTTTGAAAAGTAATCACTTGGTTAAAAAATGGAAATTGGGCTTCTGTGTTGTAAGGAATGTATGTGCATAACGGTGAAATTCAACACTGGTAAATGATCTGACTGCCTCAAAGTGAAGTTTTTGCCTTCCTACAGTGGCCTTTAACCCTGCCCTTTCCTCCAATCTGAGAAGAGCTGATGTTGATGGAACATATAATGGCCCCTTTCCTGTGTAGTAAAGTCAGCAATAAAGCTTAGTAATTAAGGGTACCAGGGAGGCTCAGCCCAGCAGGCTAGTGGTGTGGCGAACACTTTTAGAACTTCAAACAATATCAAAGTCGCTGAGAAACGGGCCTAGCTCAGTTCTGGTTTGAATTAAGCCTCACTTCCACACGCACTTTTCAAATCCAAGCTCAAACAAGAAAGCCAAGGCCTTCTGGATTTCATTAGAGCCAATTATCTTATCTGTTTCATCTCAGGCCTGACCCTAAGGCTGGCAAACAGCTATTCAGTGCATTTGTGTGGTTGTTTGAGAAAGCCTCCAGTCAGCCAATGGCCTGAGGACCTGCTAATTAAAACACCGTTGCCCCCCTGCCTCTAGTGATTAAATATTTTCAAGCTTTTGTAAATAATTTTTCCATTCTTTGCCCCAAGCCTCAAAGGTCCAATACATGCAGTAATTTATTTAGTTTGTCAGAGAATACTATTGGAAATAGGGACATAATGGAACCTTTGGAAACTTTTATACATCTTCGTACTTCTGAAAGTGACAGTTTATAAATCAGCCAAATGTGTATACTGTTTCTGATGTAATTATGGCCTAATGGCCTTTCCCTTTTGAAGTGATATAGTGTATAACAGGCTTACATTTTGTCAATAATCATATTTCCTCAAATGTCAACATGATATCTAGCATCGGAATTTAATGAGATCATTTAAGTCCTAGAAATTGTATCAACGTATAAGGCCTTCAAGTTTTTTGCCTGTGGGTGGGTCACAGTTGCAAAGACCAGCTTGGGAAGAAGACTAATCAAATTCTCGCTTGCTCTTTGTCTCAAGGACCTACTAAAGAACACTGTGATTTCTTTCCAGGGCCAACTTCTGAGAAATCAGTGAGTGATATGATAATGCCACTTCAGAAAAAAAAAATATTCAGGGAAAATAAGGATATTTAGAATTAAAATTATTGAATTAAACACTTTCCACAGTCTAATTTATATTCAGAGTGATCTGAGAATCTCGGAATGATGCTTATCTTGCAACTGGATTGTGGGGAGGGGAAGGACATTAAGAACTATCTTTATAGCTCTGACAAACACTAAAGTATACATGGGTTTGGTAAACATCCTAGGAAGCCCACCATGGCCCTCCTAACACATGGACTTCCCTGCCCTCCCATGCTCCTCAGGCTTGATATGGCCACATATACCAGAGTGCATGGGACTCCAGACCAGCTCCTCCTGGACCAAAACACAGACAGACTGGGTGAACACACACAGCACACAGACGCTTCTCTTCCCGCCTGCCCTGGGCATAGCCATACAGACTCACAGCTCTTCTAGCCAATCCAGTCATGTTTTATTGGAGGAAAATAAAAATCCAAGGTTTTGTTTGTTGTTGTTGCTCTTTTTGAAGTATTTCAAGAAAAAATGTCGGCAGGCTCATTAGCTGTATCCAGTGTTCACTAACACACCTATGAAAAAGAACTATAGGGCTGAACAGCTTTGCTTCTGTTGTTCCTAAAATGACACTTTGGTCTTATCCTAAATAATAGGCTTTTAATAAAAACATCCACCAAAAGCAAACAATTAAACAATACATAAAGCACCAGGGGGCAAACTCGTGGTTCAGTTACAGTCTGGAGCCATTCCAAAGGAGAACATGTGGGTATTTTACAAGGAACAATATACTTCTCCAAACTTATTATAAAACAACACAATTTTAAATTGAGCCTAATAAGCCCCTCAAATCTTGATACAGGTTTTCATGCTCAGCTCTGACAATGGAATGATCTCTTTACATCCCAATTTCTTCAAAAGTATGTTTAGAGAATTGTGCCAAATATTATATATACATAGTAAACATATATATATATCTATATATAATAGCATTATATATAAAATATTTATTTTAGAAGACGGACAGAATATTATTTAAATTTTTAAAAGATCAACACTAGTAAAGTAACAGGGGAGTGATCCTACTTTCGCAGTAATTAAGTATTTTTAACGTGGATTCTACATATAATCATTTGATTTTTATCAAATGTCATATACTCAAAAAATGAAACTAAATGGAATATATTCAACACTTGGCAGATTTCAGTTCTCTGAATAATTTAAAATATAATGAGATATTTTTAAACTAAATCAGTGAAATATGACACACATCAGATTTTATTTTTTCTGTCCCTGCCTTTTTCACCTGCTCTGACACTTGGTATAATTATATTTATTGTAGAGAAAGGCATCAATGAATAATTTCTGCAATGATATTTTCAACTCAGATATCCTGAAATATAAAAGGGAATTAATAGTATCAGACAAAGGAGAGGTCTTGGGTACACAAAGCAAAGTTAGAGGCCCAGTGTGGCAACTTTAATATCTAAGAGATTTTTTCTGAAACTGAAAGCACAGAGGGTTAAGTGACCAAGCTTTCTTTGGACTAAAAAACTTTTAAATTATAAATCCATGCCTGCTCCATTCTTGCTCTGGATTGCAAATCACCTTCATTTCTTTGCCTTGAACTATTGTTTGAAAAGGGCTCGTTTGTTTTTGAAATTCAGTCCATTCCAGTAACTCCAACATTGCTTTACTCTTATGAAGTTATGAACCAACAAAAAATATATATCTTAGGTGAACCAATATTTTGTTTTCAAGTACAACAACGTGTATTTTTGTTTAATAGGTAAGATAATATATAGATGCTATTGTCTTTTGTTTTTTTTTTTTTTGAGGTAGATTAGCCCTGAGCTAACATCTGCCGCCAATCCTCCTCTTTTTGCTGAGAAGGAGTGACCCTGAGCTAACATCTGTGCCCATCTTCCTCTACTTGATATGTGCGACGCCTGCCACGGCGTGGCTTGATAAGCAGAGCATAGGTATATGCCTGGAATCCAAAGCAGCAAACCCTGAAGCTGGGGCCACCAAAACATATCACAGGAACTCAACCGCTGTCCCAGCCCCTAGATGCTATTTTCTTAACGGCCTTTTCCACAACTGTTTTGTGATGCAAATTATCCCCAAATTGAGATGCAAATGAATTTAAAATTCTCCTGAGGGGCCATCCCCATGGCCGAGTGGTTAAGTTCGCATGCTCTGCTTCGGTGGCCCAGGGTTTCGCCAGCTTGAATCCTGGGCGCGGGCATGGCACCGCTCGTCAGGCCACGTTGAGGCGGCATCCCACATGCCACAACTAGAAGGACCCACAACTAAAATATACAACTATGTACTGGGGGCATTTGGGGAGGAAAAGAAGAAGAAGAAGAAAAAAGATTAGCAACAGTTAGCTCAGGTGCCAATCTTTAAAAAAATAAATAAATAAAATAAAATAAAATTCTACTGAGACTGAAAGATGACTCAATTTCCAACCCCCCTCTTCTCCCATCCACTGTTTAAATTGTGAAATCTGCAGTATAATAGCAAGATATTATTTTGCTAAGCCTTTCCCATTAGAAATCATGCAGCTCATAAGCCCACTGCCCTCCATATGGATGTACAACACCAATGCTGCTCTTTGGAATAGAAGATGCTTAGACAACCAGTACCGAGAACTGTGGTGCCCACAAGAAAGATGGGCAGATTCATAACAGATACAAAGACAAATCCTCGCCCTTCTAAAAGAGTGCCAGAGGAGTTTCAATGTCTGCATAAATGGGAACAGATGTTGATTTACAAGTTTCATCTATATGACATCAAGTCATTGGGTAAAATATGGAAATTTGGGTCTATCATCCAGATGTTTGATGTTATGCAAAGACTTGGACTACTCTCTGAAAGTCCTGCCTACCAGAAAATGGTGTAAACTGCAGGCCTGTACCTCAGAAGTAATATCTGAACAGACTTTCTGTTGAACAGAGGTTTCCCAAAGATGATCCCTCTATCTGGAAAAATTAATAAGTAAATTTCTGTTAGTAAACATTATATTTATCTAGTTCTCAAAAAAGGAATTACAAATTTATATTTATATTAATTAAATTTAAATTAATTTATTCATACAAAAATTCTGTCTCTTTTTTCACATTATTTGTCATCTCAATAAATTTAGTTTTAATAAACTTCAGGTGTGAAATCATGGAAATGGTAGAGAATTATTCAGTTTCAAGAAAACACATCTAAGACCCAAAAGGCATTGAAATTTGGTGAATAAATAGCTGTTCAATGAGATAGAGGATAAGTAACTTTCATTTGGCTTTGTCTTACCACTAAATGAAGAATAATCTTAAAATATTCACTAAAACTGTGAAAAAAGTGTGACTCCATAGTTTCTTAATTATATTTATCTTCCATTCTGGCTATGTCATATGATAATTAACTGCACAACAATTCCATTATTAGATGAGATGATTTAAGTTGATAAATTGATCTGAGTTGCTTAACTGGCCAAAGGATCTACTATTTCTGGCCTAAAAAGTTTCACAATAATATTTCGTGGAAAGCTTTCATTTCCTGATATCTCTGAGTATTACACATATGTTGGGAGGATTTTGTGCAAGGCAAAGGTTTTACAATCCACTATTCCATCTTGAAAATAAAAATAAATCATTTCTAGTCACGCAAATTGCTTTCCTTCTTAGAACTGATGGGGAAAAGAGTTAATTGAACATAGCTACTTTTTTAATTAGTCCCTACTATTGTGAAAACTGTATAATTGCTAAACAAATTCCTGGGAATTTTTGGCTTTAAAACTTCTAAGTCAGAAGGGAAAAATGTTGTTTTAAAATTTTTATAGTTCATCTGACCTTTTAAAATAATAATGAAAACTATGTTGTAGCATTTGAACTATTTTAAATAGTTCTTCACTGCAGATAATATAATTCACCTTTCAAAACTTCAAGTACTTCAAGATACTTCCTGGACTTTTTACCTGAGATCTATACCTTCTAATAATATCATATCTCTTTGATGCTCAGCTCAAAAATGAAATTTACAAGTTTCCCAAGGAAGACAGGTGTGCACAAGATCAATTTACTCCCAGGGTCAAAGAGCAGAAATTCTAAGGGTATCTAGAGACACACACCTACAGAAATTGTAATTTTTTGATGAAAATTGGTACAATATGTTGCACAGATGAAAGAGAAAAAAAATGTTCTTAAACTATACTTACTGCTGAAACTAAAGAGCAGATAGACCTGACAGCTTTCTAAAATTTATTCCTATGGATCTTTTTCTTCTGACCTGTTCTGATAAAACTTCCTGAAACATCTCTACCTGCTGAATATAAAGAATAAAATTTGGACAATGAATAAAACTGTGGATCATACCAGCAGGAAATTCATATGTATTGCTCTTCATTGAAATAAAATATTAATAGATGAAAATCATTACTGTTTTGTTCCCAAGATTGATTGACAAGTTTGGATTTGAAGCCCACATCTTCTTTATTAGCCAAGTTTTTCAGAAAGAAAAAAATGTGGGCTTGATTTGTGAGCTATGATAAATGGTCTTGGAAAGATGGTAGTAGGGCCAATTTGATATGTACAGTATTTCATATTGGCAAATTGTTTCAAGAAATTTCACCATCATTTCCCAAATGTCTTCGACATCCTTGGGAAAATACATACTATCATGAGCATAATATATTTGGTTGTCACTAACAATTGAGAATCCATTTCAAGACTGGGAAGTATCCACCACATCTCTTATAGACAAAATAAGACCCCCAATTACTTTGCAGTATTGAGAATAATTTTTAGATGATAACAAGTCATTCTTTATTTAAAAATTGAATCTAAAAGTTCATTTATTGCTCTATGTTCTATTAAAATTTAATTTGGTATTCTTCAAGTTCAATTATATACTCATTCCAAAAAATCCAAATATATAAATAAGAAGAAAATATTTCTTTTAACAAAGTAGGAAAGAATATATTTTCCATTGTAAATAGTCTGGTTATCAAAAGGAAGAAAAATTATAGGGGTTTCATTTGATAGACTCTCTTAGTGTGTCAGATGACGGAAAGGCACAAAGAGAAGTGGCTTGGAGTTATTATATGGTACAAGGGTAGTGAAAATCTAGAAATTATTTTCAATTTTAAAATAATGTTACCAATTTAGATGTCCAAGCCAAATGTTGGACAGGCTAAAATGCATTTGCAGAGAATTTCTCACTACACTATTGTTTTGTCATCACTACTTTTGACAGAGTAACTACAGTTTATAGCTTGGGGCAAAAGGAGTACTGTCTCCACAGTCACACTTGTTGCCACTGAGTCCCTGATCACCACTTACCAGCTGTGTGACATCAGGAAACCTACTGCAATTGAAAAGGAGCTTGGTATCTTCATCTGAAAAATGGGAGCACTCAGCTCAATAACTCATAAAGATGAAAAGAAATAAGCAACTAGGATATACTAAGTCCTCAATGAATGTCCTACATTACTATGTTATTATTATTACATTGCTATTTTTTATAATGGTATTATTTTCCATCTCCTTAGCATGAAATTACATTAAATACGATAAAAATAAGAAAAGTAACCATAAAACAATATTTACGTAGTTGTCATTACCACCAACCAGAGAGACTATAAATATTTACTATGGTTCCATCTCATTTCTCAGACAGAATTTAGCAACCTCTTTTTCGGTCTATGTGTTTGACAACATTATTTATAAGTCAGTCCTCTAAAAGTAGTTAGAATGACAATGATATGTTTGATAAAACAATAAGGAGAGAAAATAAAACATTGTACTTATTTATGTGCCCTGCCCAAAATTATCTATCATCATTCCATGATAAATTCAACCGCTCTAAGAAAACTCCAGGCTGACCCTCATTGACTAGTTGTCTGAGGAACACTTGCTCCATGAATATGACAATAAAGGACTCTATTCTCCGCTCTCAAGTTAAATGCACATTTTATTTTTGCCACAAGCAGAGGAGGAACCGTAGGAAGCCGTGGTTCCTATTTTAAAGATCTGCATCTTTAAGAGAATGGAATTGATAATTTGACTTATGAACTGAGGATAGATATGCTATCTAGTCAAGTTTCCAGTCACAGTTTGGTATTAATGGATTTTAAATTTGCTAATATCATTAAAGCAAACAGGTATGAATCAAAGACAGGAGAAAGAGATATATGCTGTTTGGACTGTTTGTATGTACTCATCTGATTCAATTGCTTTGACTATGTAACAACTATACTAATTTTTAAACATTCTAGTTGGTTATATGGTCAAAGAATTTTAGGGAAGGCTACATTTACTAGCACAAAACGTTTTTATTAAATAGAGATACTTCATAAGCAGTGAAAGAAAAAATAGGTAGTTTACAATAAAAATAACAATGAAAATTTTGACTAGATATTTATTTTCTCAATTAGACAACTCCCCCGAATTCCCTTTTTTAGTTGACTTCCTGACAACTTCAGTGAAACAAATCATTCTGGGTTAAAGTTTTCCCCTGAGATGAACATCCCTGAAGAGCTGATTTTTATAGACCCTTTGTCTTTTGGAAATCCTCATCATTAACAAATTTTAATTCTGGTATTTACAGATTATAACACACTGGTTTGGGAAGCTGTGATTTTTAAAATCAGAACTTGTTTGTATCTAAGCAACCAAAATAAATAGCTCTATGCCATTCTCTTAGCTAGTCCTCAGTGTGTCAAATGAATCATTTATTATTTCATTAAAACCTTCTGAATTTAAGGAGCTTCTACATCTTTTTTGAAATTAAAAGGCCACACGAGGACTGTCATTCATTCACTTATTTATTTATGTATTCAATAAAATAGGCACAATTTCAAGGACTACTAATATCTTACTTCTGCATTAGAAATTGCTACTCAGTTTTTTAAACACTTGGAAATGTTTTATTAGATTTATCTAGAAGCATGAGATCCATATTGTCTCTTGCCCACTATAAACAAACTATTTAAATGGTCTTATATAAATAATCACTTTAACATTTGCAGGACTCTTAAAGAGTTAATCTTCAGAAAAAATAATGTGTCCAGTGCTCATCTGGGGACTATGGAGAATACAAGAACCATTGGAACAATCTTTTGAAGTGATTGAAACAGAGACTGTTTAGCAGGCATTCAGCAAAATATTTGTTGAATGAAGAGAAGATGTCTGACATTGATATAAGCAAATGAATGGGTGTTCAGAGTTCCCTGTAAATCACACTCTTCAAGGGGCCAAGAGATAGTAAGGTTTCATGTAGCCCCCTCAGACTTTTGCACTTCACTTACTACCAGGGGTTTCTAATGCTTCTATTGTAGTCAGCATCATTCCTTCCCTCTTCTCCGACTCATTCATTTATTCATTGACTCATTCAGTCAATATTGTTGAATGGCTGTTTGCCAAGCTTCATACTAGGGATTTGTGACTTAGGTCAAGAAAGAGATGGTCTTAAGTTTTGGTAAAAGTTCACTGTGCATTACCACTCCTTAGTCTTTTAAGTCATGAACAATAGAAAAGAACAGCAGTGTAGTGTGACAGAAAAAGCAGAGATTTTAGAGCCATAAACTAAGTTGACAACATGGTCCTTCAAATTAATAGTTCTGTGGCTTATACAAACCACTTAAGAATTAGCCATAATGTCTATACAGTTTCTAATCTAGGACCTATCATGTCAGACTCAATAAAAATAGTCACGATTATTTTATAAAATGGTAACTTTGCCAATATACTTTGGTTGAAGATAAAAACATATTTGCTATTAATATACATGATGACCACACTGGGAAGTTTAGAAAAGTTGCTAATATAAAAAGTCCACATTCCAGGCAAGGAGAAGGTGCCATTCTCGAGGACATTCAGCCACTTTCAGGAGCACTCGATTCCATTTACCATTTTAATAAAAAAATAATAACACACACTTAATACCTGTTTTCAAATTATTTAATGAAATTGTGCTCAAAGGGATTCTTCAAAAAAGATCTCACCTACCATTTACTTTGTGATGTGAGAACAAATACATACAAAATATAAATGGTCCCTCCCTGCTGTGCATGCATGATCCATTTTTATGTAAAGCTATAGTGCACAAATATTATTATGATAATAAAAAAACTAAGAAATCTGCATTGCTGATCAATGGATACAACAATATGCTACAGTAAGGTTGACAACTTAATGTGTGTATCAAGCAAGTTATCTGGTTAACTTTGTAAACAGACAAGTAAATTCATAAGTGTAATAATATTAAAGTCTATTATCCCATAAGAGTTCCTTTAAGATATTAATAACGTTTGTCAAGTTGCAAATATAGGCAAATAGAATTCATAGCATTGACATCCCAATAGATTCTAAATACAATTTTTAAATTTTACTGCTAATCAACACAAAAATGTTCACAGACAACCCAAATCTTACAGTAAATAAACTTATTTCAACTATGTTTTCTATAAATAGTATAGATAAATGAGTCTATATTTTTTTCCAAAGTACAAGTCTAAATGTGGGTAGAATTTTCCTTACTATCTCAAATATCAGACAAAATATATTTATTTTAAATGTGGTTTCTTGAAAACAGTGATTTTCTATCATTTTTCCTGAGCCTGTTTTCAAATGAGAAATGACCCTCAAATGAGAAATTGAAATATGCATAATACATAGGACCCACCAAAACTTCACTTATTCAAAAATTTCCCTACCTTTCAAATACATTAGCAACAGAATTTTCCCCTTGGGAATTTATAAATGGTACATTTCAAAACAATGAATGCTTCTAAACTTTTTTATCATGTAGCTGTTTGCTTTTGCTTTCAACTAAACAAAATATCCCCAAAAATCATGCATTACCAATAGGTTAAAATCTCCTAAAATCTTGCAATGAGGCACATAGTGACACAATCTGATATTTCTCCTTAAAACAGAGACCTTTCCAAGGACTGAAAGTTCTTTTAAATTCCAGAGAACCAATGCCTTTTTGAAAAAAATTCCATATCCAGCAAGAAAGCTTTTACTTTGTTGTATTTCTTGTTTAAATTAATTTTAAAAGTTATTTGCTTAGGGGAAAAAACGGAGCAGAAGGCAATGTTTATATATATATATATATATTTCATTTAACTGTCTATACTTTGTAGAGAAACTGAAAACAACCAATTAATTAGTTGATGTTTTAATGTGAGAGGGAAAAATATACATATCATGAGAGGGAGAAGTCATTTACCATGAAACAAGATTGCCTAGGTCAATGTTTCTAAAGTGAGCTAGCTCCTCAGAACGAAGAATGCTAAGGGTGTTGTGTGCAAAATGGATTCTCTAGTCCAATGAAGCTTGAGAAATGCTTGTTCAACAAAGTTAAATAGGTAGTGAAGGACTTCTCAGAGCATTTAATATGTTAATGTCCATTCTAAATTACATCATATGTCATAATAGGCAGAATTTTCCAGAACTACTTAATAATAAAATATTTTTTTCCTTTCTTTTTCGCAGGGACAGGGGAATATGACTGAGCCATTAGCCAATATACTGTACAACTACAACTAGATCTTGATTTTTTCTTATACACATTCCTTATGTGGCTTTGTAGCAATATTCAGGTGCCCCAAACCAAACATTTTTTTGGAGCTTTGATGGAAGGACTCCTTTAGCCACTTTACCTTAGTTAGAAATTTATAGTTCTCTTTTACATTTGGTGTTGTTTCTTTCAATGGACATTTGTTTTCTAATTTGCTACTTTCAGAGAAAGAAGTACCAACCTGAATGCTTCAAGGTACTCAATATCTCCCATGGGGGGATCAAGGCCACCTGTCCAGGCAATGTTTATATTGTATCCTTCTCCAAGGCCTGTTCCAACCTAGGAAGAGAAAAACCACACCACAGTGGGTAGAGGAGGGCACAGGAAAGAAAGCAAGAAGAGAGGAAAACAAACACATGTGAGCTCTTGAAATAAACATCAAACAACATGTCAAATCAGCCCAACCTTGCTTGACAACCAGTGCTCTGGGTTATGCACTTGTTCTGCACTGGTTCTTGGTCCCGTGGGACAATTCAGTAATCTCATGTAATTTAAAACACCAGCAAAGGACAAGAAAATTAGGGGTAATCATGCAATGCAATTACCTGAAAGATACAAATAAAAGTGGGGCTCTAAAGAAATAAACCGAACCTCATTTGGGGCTCCACTGCCAGGGAAAAAGTTCCCTTCATCATAGCGATGGAGTGAAATATACAGGATGCTGGGGTCAGCATAAAAGGCCTGCTGTGTACCGTTTCCATGGTGAACATCCTACAGGGAAAAGAAAACAGACGACAAATACAGTCACGTCTAACTCTGTGCTGAGACGATCTTTCTGATTTCTAGTTCCCTGTCTTTCTACCTCACCTTCCTCCTCATTTTCTGTCTTCTCACTGTGTCTCTCTTTCTTTCTCCTGTTCAGTCGGCTTCCACACCACCCCCTTTACTTCCTGAACTTTCAGGCAAATTACCCTTTAATGCACTCATTTTTTAAACTGGCTTCTAAAAATCAGGAAACCACAGCGAGCATGCCCTGGAGACTCCAGATGAGCAGTCATTGAGAAAGCCCAGTCCTTTGGTACAATTAGATATTTATACACCGGCCCTTTGTACTCTTTGCTTCAGTGATGGAATCTCGCATCCTGTTTTATGGAGGAATTTTATGACTTATTAACTGCCAACAGTTCATAACCCCTCAGGCTTAATTAACTAGCCTCATTGGCCTCTGAAGAAAGACTAATGTTTAAACTACAAACTAGTATTTTGCAGAAGGATCTATGGCTTACAGAGCATTTTCGCAATTCTTGACAGAACACTAAACATACGTGTATGCATTGATTTGCCAAGTCCCACCATTAAGGTCAAAGGCTTTGCAACCAGCTGAGTAAATTGGCTTTCTTGAAGCAGTCAGTTCAGTTAGCAATCCCTCAGCAGTTAGAATCACTTGAAAAGAGATGCCAGATGCAAAATGGACTTCATACTTTATTTTGGTAAAATCGTGACAGTAAGATTCAAAGACACAGGAGCATGAGCTCATTAGCTATTAAATCATTTGGGTCAAAGCAGAAAGATGGCATGGGGCTTTATGCAATCTTGTCCAATCTGCCTAATTTTAATATTATAACATGGCTCTCTTCCCAGCTTCCTTTCTCCTCTTTTTTCTTTACCCACACCATTCCCTCTTCCTGCTAAAAAAGAAAAAAGCCTGTGTCATTAGATGAATGAAAAAAATTCTTAGGATATTTGAATATCATAATGATTCAAAACTTAGTTCTTTTTCTTAATTGTTTTATGATATAGACATATGCTGGAATTGACAAAAGAAATAGGAAAAATAAAATTAACAGCATTTTAAAAAACTTTTCAGTAAAAGACCTCAAGTGTTAAGCATCTCAATTAACATGCTTCCTAATATCTTCTGGACAAAAATAAAATAGACGACTCTTAAAAGTGAATAATGTACATATTTGCATTTAATAGAATATACTGCCACATATATAATATATACAGTTTTGAGTTTTGTTGTAAAAAAGTTTTGGTCACTTGTAACTATATACTTATATTGTACTTTATATCAGTGAGAATCACACTATTTTCCACAACAATTCCTACAATCTTTGAGTCAGGCACTATATTAAATACCTTGCATAGATTATTTAACAATTCTATGAGGTATATGGTATTATCTCTAATTTAGAAGACAGGTAAACTGAGACTCACTTAGAGAGTTTCAGTAATTTACTAAGAACATACAGCCAGTAAGTTGCAAGAATGGCTCTTGAATCCACTTCTCACTCCAAAGGCCAAACTCATAACCAATATACTGTTAACGTACATTCATTATCTCTTTGATCCTCTTACAAGCCCATGAGGTGAGATTGGTGTTCATTATTGCTCCTTATTGAGGTTTATAGAACTTGTCTCCACTTCAACCTCCAGCCCAGAACTCCCTCACGAGACACCCCCAAAGCTTCCCTTCAATGGGTTCTGAAAGCCTGCACTGAGCTTGCTATCCACAGTGTATATATACACTAATCTTCTTCCTCTTTTATATCATACATATATCCAAAATCAATTAAGAAATCATAAAATATTGGGGAAGATAGGCAGCATTCTAGAAACTTGTTCCTGCTAAAGGCATACACATCAGGAAAAAAAAGTTTACAAAAAATATAGTAATTCCTGGATTTCTGAATGTTCAAAGGAAAGGAAAGAGGAGATAGCAAAACTATTTTCCTTTATGGGAACAAAAATGAAACAACTTAAGCTAAAATGTCTTTTAAGTTTGCTACTGAATACCTAGAGGATTATCAAACAAAATACATTGAAAACAACAGTGAAAGAACGTTTGCATTTCGACTATACAATAGAATTTTTAGTTAGTATTGTAAGAAAAGTTTTGCTCCGGCCCTAAATGCATTCACACTTTGAAAACCAGAATAATATTTCCTTGATTAATTTTGTTTCTTTAATGATGTTGTGAAGCCTTATTTAAGAAGGTCAAATAAAAGATGATAATTTGTCTTTAGAAAAATGTTTTGGGTGCTTAGTGTTGCATAAATTTCTGAATAAGAAATATAGTCTTGCCCACAGCATAATAAACTGTCAAAGACATTATTCACTAAATACACAAATCCATCCTAACAATACTTGGATAATTTTTTATCCCATATTCATATTCACAAAGTATCTAGAGATAAAGATAAGTTCAAATATGTCTTTTGTTTTGGGCAACAAGTTACAATATATCCTTGTGAATTTTTTTTGTTCTTTTTTTATTCAGCTTTCTCTACTGCAAAATATTCATACAAAGTATCTACTGCTCAGGTAAGATCTGAGGATTTTTTCTCTCCATAGCAACAAGTATATACTAGACTAATATAAGAACATTATTGGTGATTATGAGGAATTACTATAGTAAGGAAATGAACTGAATCATTAAATGCCTCAAAATAGACCTTGCATCTAAAGTGTTGCTGGAAAATGCTGAAAAATTATTTCAATATTTTACTAATTAAAAATATACTCTGAACATTTACTCTATACAAGGATTTAGCATGCATATATTTTCATTACAATGTTAAAATAGCTTTGAATAAATCATATATTCTACCAGCTAATGTTATCACTTGTAATTATTTAGTATAGGCACTCGTGACAAGGCTCTTTGGATAAGTTTGGTACATCACCAAAAATGGATTGCCCAAAATGTAAGGACATTTTAAGTGACTCTTCTTTTATGAAGAAAGCCTAAAACATGTTATTTTCAACTGAAAGTCACATTACATAAAAGCTACCTGAGTCACGCAGGCAAATCCTACTTCTAGGACAGGTTCATGCCCTGAACACATGATGGCCAGTCTCTTGCAAGTTGCACCTGTTCCCTCTCCTCACCAATCTGAAGGTCTTTGGAATCTGCCCCAGAAGGTGAACTGGAATGAATAAGCTTCTCAGATCAACTGGAATCATTCCTGCCTAAAATACTCAACGCCTCTGAATTTGGCTGTGGTCCCAAAAAGGAGGTGAATTAGAGCTCTGGCTCCCTATTTCCTAGGCATATAAAAACGCTGAAGGTAGCTGCCGGACAATGGACTAGTTCTGTCTTCTCTTGGCCCAAGATTTTGTGGAGCCGGTTCACATCCATTAACTAAAGTTAGTGATTTTGGATATGCAGGAATGAAGCTTTTTTTTGCCATTGAAGAACCTTTTCCTCTTCTCCTTTGCTAACTTGCAGAATAGACCTGTCAGCCAGGAAGAACGGATGTTTCAGCGCCACGTGGCACTTTAAAACTTCCTTCTCAGCAGCTGAAAGAAACAGGGGAATTTCCTCAAAGTATCCTGCAGCTGCAGAATTTGGAAGACTTAAAAGAAAGAATATGCCGGCTGGTGGTGATCTCAGAGGCAACCCTTTGGACAGAACTTCATATATTCAGAGAATTTGAAACAAAAACTTCTCCTCTACTACAGCCTGCTGGGAACTCAGTATCCTTGATGATTGGATAATGAAGCAAATTCATAATCAAAGGCCAGTAAGCTTACAGGACTCTCCTTGGAGCTACCAAGCAACTTATTTTATAAATCATATTAAATTATCTCCAGAAGTCTTTTATTCTTATATTAGCATACAAACCTTTACACACAAATCCTCTGAGAAACAAAGTATCCATCTATCACAAGCTAGGCATTTCAGCTTTCAAGTCTATTGTACAATTCATTCTTTTAGAGTTTGGACGTCATAAATGTGCTTTCAAAGGGGACTCAACAATTATCTTCACAGAACCATAAAATGGTAGCAGAAGAGACTCCTCAGAAAGTAATACTAAAATGATTCAGAAGGATAGGATGAACAGTTTACCAACCTATCTTTTGTCTTCATCTGCTGTACTTTATTCAAGTTTGTGGCTTATCTCTCTAGCAGAACTTACAATACTAGAGCATATTAAATAAAAAATTTTTTAAAATTTACTGTCTTGGAAGTCATGCAAACCAGTTATTTATTATTTAATTAATTTAATAATTATTTAAAATGTCATTTTGTATATATAAAATAGGGAAAATAGGTACTGATTCCTCATTTTCATAAAATTTTAAGACCCTGCTGCTGTAGTATATCTAGGCCTTCAACACATTTTTTTAATGGTGAACTATGACCTACATTGAAACCTAAGCATATTTGGAAAAGACATGGAAAGTTGGCTTTCAATATTCTCAGCTCCAAAGTGCTTGCAGGAAAGCTACAATTCAGCGTGTGGAAAACATCTATTCCTACCAAGCACTAGAAATGGTTATCCGTCTTTCATTCCTTTTATCTTCATTTTACGCTAACTAAGTATTTCTTCACATGGCTTTGTTTGTGCTCTCTCAACCCTTTGGTGTGCCTGCTTAACTGAATCCGAGGGCTGGACGGTGAGGCCATGACTTCCCAATAAGATTTAATTATGAGTGCAGATATGAACAAGATTTAGACTATTAAGCCTTGCACTTCAAAAAAACCTTTAACATATTTTGCCTTTAAATCTTTTATCACCTGCAAAAATTAATTAAGTGCAGATGTAGCAGGTTCGCTTTGGATGCCAGGGTTCATTTCCTGTCTATGCTTTGTCAGACAACCTATTACACCTCCTCATGAACTGGAGGCAAACCGAAAACGGGGCTCATAAATCACCAGTCAGCTCTAGTTCGCCCTGTCCTGGGTTGGTCCTTTTGTATGGGACAGATCTCCAGCTCATTACTCACGGATATACTATAGACAACATGCCAAGTGTCATCTGCATTTAAACAAACCATTTGTTAAACAAATTATAACTCTATTGTGTAAGAATGCATCATGTTAAAATGCAAGACTAACCTAATGCCTCTGACTTTTAATCACTAAAGGTTCCTGCCGGGAGTCATCCCAAACTGGCATACGTGATCTGAGATCTTTTCAGAAAGAATGACATGCTGACTTGTTTTAATAATACCACTCTTGCACAACAAGTGACATGATTGCTAACCAGGGGAAGTAGCCAATTGGTTACCAAAGCAACAGCATTCTTTCCAGCACATCTGACTATTTAAAGTCTATATTCTGTAGGGAAAAGTAAATTCAGGTTCTGTTGGGTTATTTTAACTGTGGAAGTATCAATTCATTTAAGGATCATAAAAGTTGCCCTGATCTGCGCCTTCTTCTCATTAAATTGCAGTTAACACCATGAAAGTGAAACGTGAATGTTTATGGTTTCAGAACTGCAATCTTGAATTTAATGAGTTTCCACATTCAAAGGAAACGCACCCTTCAGTTATTTGTAAGTGCTAAAAGCAAGACAACCTAACAGAGAAATATAAATTCACTCCCTTTTATCTAGAGTTACTGAAAATGCAGCTCTGGCCAGGAATACATACCAGATCTACAATCAATATCTTGCTTATATTTAGTTGGTCTCTCAAGTATTTGGCGGTAATTGCAACCGAATTAAAAAAGCAGAACCCCCTGCGGAATAGAGAAGAACAGAGAAATAAGAAAGCAAATCAGCCAGGAAAACCATTATAAATAATGTTCAGAGCATTTTTAAAAATGCTATATGATCTCTGAAGCCATAAATCTGCTTCTGGGAGTACCTCGCAAGATTTTTCAGTCCATCTGTTAACAATTAGAGGCTTCAGAGACATGCACAGGGCAGGTGACCGCCAGGAACCGTGGCGCTTGAAGATGGGCAACAGTTCCTATACTTACATGGCTGTGGATTCTTCAGCGTGATGGCCAGGGGGCCTCACAACAGCAAACCCATTCTGCAAGAACAAGACAGGTTTTCATTGATCAGCTATGGGGGTATTGCTTGGATCTCCATGTACTACAGAACATCAGGAATACACAAAAAAGACTGAGGTCTATAAGTGGCTTCAGAGCTTGTTTTCTTGCTCCCATTACCGATTCATAGAATGAACAGAAACAATATATATCATCACATTTTCTCAGATAGTGTCTCAAAAAGAAGGCTCCCACAGAGCAAGGAGAACAGGAACTTGGGAGTTGTACCTAGCTGGTAAATGTGCACGTCAGCTGTTAGACTAGCATGATCCACTTTCAAGAACAATTTATTTTATGACACCAACGTCCTACATAGGGAGAAGAAATTTACTCTTGGTGCAGGTTTGAGTCAAAGTTCGGAAAGACCAGGGAAGATCCAAAGTCAAAATTCTTTAGCTGGATTCCCACAATGGTTATTTCCACTACAATGTCAGCAAAATGATAAATTTACACTCACGCACTCACATACACACAAAAGAAACCCCAGAAAGGTGAAAAAGAGAACAATGGAAAGCCCATATTTCTTCCAGTCTATAAATTTAGCTTGGACGACTGCCAAGACTTGCAACTTTATTGGATTCCCTAAGTCAATTTCTAGTGCACATTCTGGAATTTTATAAAGAATTCCAGGGCTGAATAGCAATCAGATCTATCCATGATCAAGGAATGCCTTAACCTCCAGATTAGTTGGAATGCATCACGGAAAGCTGAAGTAACTCCAGCATGAAGGCAAGGAACTATAAATCCTTGCAAAGCCAGCATGCTCAGAAAAGTTGGGTTGCTTGACATGAAAAAAAAAAAATCATTTATCAGATGTTTCACACCACCTTTCACTTAACTATGATTCAAGTAACATTCTCAAAGGAGAATGTTTCTTTAATACATGATCCCAAAACTTTTGAAATAATTTTACTATACCTCAGGGATATTTTTTTCAAATCTTACTACAAGCATAAAGATAATATTAAGAAAAAAAATCTATTCCCTAGGGCTTTAAATATATATAAGCTTTTGCAGAACCTTATGGTAATTAACACACAATGAGTTAATTTGCTATATATTTTCATTCATATACATAATAATATTCTCAGAAGCAAATCAGAAGTCAAATAATACAATATCAATTACTAATCTAGGAATGGTGATAAACATATTCCCTGTTCTTGTCTTAAGATGCTTACTACCTCCCTGGTAATAAGAGACTAACATGAAAGAAACTATTAATGAACAACATAAGACAACAGACACTGAAATTTTAAGATTGTAGAGCAGGACTCTAGAGCGCTATAGAACTTCTGAGAAAGGAGAATACTGTAAAGATTAGAGGGGTGCAATATATTTTATTGGGAAAATAATACGGTGAAAATAACAACAAATATAATATAAGGCAATATAATTAGCATGTTACAAACATAATTAGCTTAATAGTATTATCTTTTATAATTCAATTACAAATACCTGGTTTTATGGGTAAAGGGTATGACTAGACAATACAAAGAAGAAAACATCCAGTGATCAATATCTATCAGAAAAAATACTCAATTAGTAATTAAATAAACACAGATGAAAATCCCAATGGGAAGCCATTTTTCCACTCAGGAAATTAGAACTTTTAAAAATACTCTATGCTGACAACGGAGTGGTGCCTTATGTACTCATAAAGGCTGCCTGTAGGAGGATAATTTATCACAGCCTTTCTGGAAAATAATCCACCTCTATATCTCTATACCCTTTTAAAAAACATTTTCCCTTTGCATTAGTAATCTACTTAGATAATTCTGGCCCCAAAGGTGTTATTAACTGTGTAGACATGTATTTATGTCAAAGATAATGTTTTATTTACAATAGGAGAAAATGGGAATTATCTAAATCGGCCAATATTAGGAGAATGGTTAAATGAAATATGGTATATCTATACCATGGAATATTAGACAGTCATTAAAATTTTATTATAAATATTTAAAGTCACAGAAAAGACATCAATTTTAGAAATATTAGTGTTAAAAATAATATACATAGTATGAATATCTGAGTAATGGTATTATGTGCATTATTTTTAATTCATAATTTCATATATTTTCCAAATGGTTTTACAACAAATATTAATTATTTCAGAGTGAAAAAAATTATAAAATAAAGAGAAAGTTGAGGGGCTGGCCCCGTGGCCGAGTGGTTAAGTTCGCGCGCTCCGCTGCAGGCGGCCCAGTGTTTCGTCGGTTCGAATCCTGGGCGCGGACATGGCACTGCTCGTCAGACCACGCTGAGGCAGCGTCCCACATGCCACAACTAGAGGAACCCACAACGAAGAATACACAACTATGTACCGGGGGGCTTTGGGGAGAAAAAGGAAAAAATAAAATCTTTAAAAAAAAAATTAAAAAAAAAAAAAAAGTTGAGAGGTATATTTTAATGAGTGTTACAGAAACAGTTGTGTTCACAAAGGTCGAAAAAGGATGTAAAGGGTATTTGGGGCAGGGGGAAAAGCATAAACAATGGCTCAGAAGAAAGGACTTCAGAAAGTACTATATATACAGGAAATCAGTCTAAATAGAGTTCACTTTAAGGAACAAAATGGAAGTGAAATCTCACAGGTAATTAGCAACATTCTGGAGGAGAAAAAGCCAAATAGAATTTGAATTCCATCTTCCTCTTTTCTCTTACAGCCAAATTCCTTGAACTAAGGGCCTGCCTTTCCTTTTATAATCTTCCACAGTAACTTCCACCATTCTGCTAAATTGTTTCTGAAACTGCTTGATTTGGGGTTGAAAATTTTCTTCTTTTTGTCAATTATAAACCTTTTCTCAGTAATCATGACCCACTCAAACTTTCCATTGTGCTCCCAGGAATGGCCAACTCCCCTACATTTTCCATGTCTTGTCTGAGTGCCCCGCTTTCCTTAGCTGAAACCTGGCAAGGCTACTTCTCTCACAATCTGCTTAAGCGGTAGCTGTTTCCTTTCTCAAACCTCACAAACCTTCCTGCAGCGTAAGATGGAGCTAGTGTTCTCCTTTCTCACTGCTGCTTTGAGAGCTGGAAGCCCACTGCACCCACCCACCACAACACTCTCTTGTGAAAAAGGATTAGATCAACCAGAAAGAGAGAAGATAGAATACAATAAAATAACCAAGACTGAGTCCTGGGCAGTCTGGCTCCTTTGCCCTCCTGTTACACCAGAACATGTGTTAGTCCTCCTAAAATCTATCTCCCCACCCACAGTTAGGATCTCATCCCCTCTTACTTTTCCACTATCATTTATGTTTTTCTCAATAACATAGTAAATTCATATTAAAATTCCCAATTATACACAATTCATTGAAATTTAAATAGACTCAAGTTTATGCCACCTTGACAATAAAAGTATATACGTATATGTTCAGTAACACAATACAAATATATATGTATACATACAATATACTATATATATATCTCCATCCTTAATCCCATTGATCTCTCCAACTGCCACACTTCTTTTCTTCCACTTTTAACAGCTAAAATTCTTTAAGGTGGTTTATCCTGCTTTCTCTTTTCTCCTTTTCCTCACCTCTGCCTCAGTCACCTATCTCTAATTTATCTTCCATCTCCATTAGTCCACTAAAGAAGCTTTTACTAAGGTCTCCAAAGGCCTCTGTGTCACTAAATCCAATGACATTTTTATGCTCTCAGCCTATGTGATCCCTCATTAGCTTTCAACACTATTGGCTATATCGTCTTTTTTAAACATTCTCTTCCCTTGGCTTCTGTAACTTCATACTCTTCTGATTTCCTTCTCTCTCTTTCTACTTCCTAATAAAGTCTCCCTTGAAGGCTCATACTCCTCAGTCGGCTCATTAAGTATTGACGTTACTCAAGGCCCAGTCTTAGACTTCTCTTTTCCTCTTTCCACACTTACTTCCTAGGCAATGCTACCACTCTCATGGATTCAATCACCAACTATGATCAGATACTTTACAGATTTCTATTTCTGTTTTTTAGTTTTTATTTTTAATTTCTTTTCAAATTCTTTTTCTTTTTTTAGATTGGCACCTGAGCTAACATCTGCTGCTAATCGTTTTTTTTTCTTCTCCTCCAAAAAGCACCCCCAGTACATAGCTGTATACTCTAGTTGTAGGTCCTTCTGGTTGTGCCATGTGGGACGCTGCCTCAGCATGGCCTGATGAGCAATGCTAGGTCCACGGCCAGGATCCAAACCAGTGAAACCCTGGGCCATCGAAGTAGAGTGTGAACTTAATCACTGGCAATGGACTAGCCCACAGATTTCTATTTGCAGGATGAATCCTCCCCTGACCACCAGACCAAAATATCAGCCCACCTACTTGATATCTTCATTTGGATATCTCAAAGTCACTTCAAATTCAATATATCCAGGTTCAAACTCCTGATCTTCTCTCAGTCTTCTCTAACTTACCAATGATACAATAATTCATCCAGTGGCTCAAGTCAGGGATTAATGAGTTATCCTTTATGGCTTCCTCTTCCTATTCTTCCTCCATCTCATTTTAATTCACGACCAATTCCTGTTGATTTTGCTTCTAAATATCACTCAAATCTATGTACAGTAGTCCCTTCTTATCTGTGAGGGATACTTCCAAGACCTCCAGTAGATGCCTGAAACCATGGGTAGTCCTGAACCCTATATATACTATACTGGTAGCCCTTCGTATCCACATATTCCGCATCCTTGGGTTCAACCAGTCATGAATGAAAAGGCCTACGATGGCTGCGTCTGTATTGAACATGTACACACATTTTTTGGGTCATTATTCCCTAAACAATATAATATAACTATTTATGTAGCATTTACATTGTATGAGGTATTATAAGTAATCTAGCAATGATTTAAAGTATATGGGAGGATTTCATAGGTTATATCAAATACCACACCATTTTATACAAGGAACTTGAATGCCCATGGATTTTGGTATCTGTGAGGGATACTGGAACAAATCCCCCACAGAAACTGAGGGAAAACTGTACATACGTATTTGAGGTATGACAGCAAAATTAGCAGAAATGTCTTTTTCTTCCTCACAATTTCATGTTTAAAAGATCCGTTCTTACTGCAGATCTTAGCAACCTCAGCATATGATTTTTTTATTTCCTTATTAAGTTGAGAACTTTTACCTTTTCACTTAAAGAAAGCACTTTATAGGTTCTCTTTGGCATAGCTGAATTGTCAGCATCACTACTCTTGCACTTTGGGACCATTATTAAGTAAAATAAGGGTTACCTGAATACAAGCACTGCAATACCACTGCAGTCAATCTGATAACTGAGATGGCTACTACGCAACTAACAGATGGGTAGCATACACAGCATGGATGCACTGGACAAAGGGAGGAGTCATGTCCCAGGCAAGATGGCGTAGGATAGTGTAAGATTTGATCACACTACTCAGAACAGTGTGTAATTTAAAATTTATGAATTTTTTATTTCTAGAATTTTTCATTTAATATTTTTGGACTGCAGTTGACCACGGGTAGCAAAAACCATGGAAAGTGAAACCACAGATAAAGAAGGCCTACTGTACTTATATCTATATTCATTCCTTGAATATTTTGCCTTTTGGTTTCCTGCCTTTCTCTCCATCACTCTTCTGGTAATTATTCTTAGTGATTTCAATAACCACAGAATCAATTCAATATTCTGATTTCTCAGTTCTCTGATTCCTCACTTTTAATAAATTTGTCTTGTTTACATTCATGGTCCGAGCCTTTGCCATGACCAATAAGGACATCTCTGCAATCTTAATGTCAAACATCCTATTTTCCAGTTAATGCCTCAGCAGCACTGGAACTTCTGGTCTATTGAACTTACTTAACTTTTGCTGTCCATCATTCATCCCTACCACCATGTTCACTTCCCTCCTTATCTGGGTTAGAACTTTGGGGTGCATCATTATATCCACTACCTTGCATATACTTCAGACACCTTGTACCTTTTTCCCTCCAACATACTCCCTTGGTGTATTAGTCTGCACAGGCTACTAAAACAATGTACCATAGGCTGGGTGACTTAAACAACAGAAATTTATTTCTCATAGTTCTGGAAGCTGGAAGTTGAGATTAAGGTCTGGCAGGGTTCAGTTTCTGTTGAGAGCTCTCTTCCTTGCTCGCAGATGGTCGCCTTTTCCCTAGAGTCTTCATCTGATCTTTCTGAATGCTCGCACACAAGTGCAAAGAGAGAGAACTCTGGTATCTCTTCCTCTTCAATAAGAGCACTAGCACTATCCAATTAGGGCCCCACCCTTATGATCTCATGTAACCTTTATCATCTCTTCACAGACCCTTTCTCCAAATACAGTCACATTGGGAGTTAGGACCTCAACACAAATGTTGGAGGCACAAACATTCACTCCATAACATACTTTTAGTCACTTTGTCCCTTTCTTCCTTCAACATACTCCTCTGATAAAATTACAACTCTGAGTAAACACAACTTGCACCTGCTCTCTTCTTGCACCTAAGCATATGTAAAAGCCACACAACTGGTCTTCCTTTAAATTTATGACTACAAACCTCAAGTAGGCTCTTCATGATCCCAGCAATCATATTATGTTCCTTAGTCAACTCCCCAAGTCTTTCAGATAAGTATTTCCACCTTCTTCTCTTTTTTCAAACCTCCATTAACCCCTACTCACTCTTTATTCTCTGCTGATAACTTTGCTTCTTATTTCACTTAGAAGCAATTAGAATAAAATTTCCTCATCCTTCCACAATAAACTCTACCCATCTACCCCTACCAGTCCTTGATCCTATCTAAGATAAATTAATTCCCCTGTGCACATAATCCCACCCCCTCTTACCTATTCAAGGAAGTCTCACCTACAGTTTCTCCCTTTGTCTCTGGTATCATCAGATTTTGTTGCTCTTTTGCACTATTGCCACCAGAGTAAAAAACATATTTAAGTCTCTCCTGTTAATAAATACAAAATAAACAAAACAAAATGACAAATAATAGTATTATATTATAATGCCATAATGTAACATACAATACATAAAAATAATATAATACAAATAATAATATGATAAATAATAAACTCTAACATTTTGCTATTCATTTAATCCTAACAATATCTGAGGGCAGATAATATTATTATTCCCATTTCACAAATGAGGAAATGGAGGCATAGAAAGATGAAAAAACTTGCTTAAGTTTTATATCCAGCAAGTGACAATGCTGAAATTCTGTCCCAGACAGTCTGGTAGCTAAGAACAAGTATTTAAGACTAACCATACTACACAATCTGGCCTCTATCCACCTCTTCAGCTTCATCTTGTACCACCATCCACTTTGCTTTCTCCACTCCAGCCACACTGGCCTTTTGATTCCTCCAGCATGCCTTATTTCCTCCAGCCACAGGCCTTTGCACATGCTCCTAAGTTCTGTATGGAATGCCTTCAACTTACCTACCCTCTCCTTTAGCCAGATAATGCCTCCTTATCTCTACACTTCAGCTCCAACATCACTTCCGCAAGGAAACTATCCCTGAGCCTCTGTAAATCACCATCAGTTTCCTCTGTAATGTGCTCTTAACTGATCTGCCACCCTTGTTTCTGAGAATTTGTCTTAATTTGTAATGATACAACTCTTACTGTAATTGTTTGATTTGTTTTATAATTTTTGATTGTTATGATTTTTATGATTGATGTCCACACTCCTACTCCCCACCTTGGAGTCACCACTTTATGACTTGGCTCATCATTTTATCCTCTAGACTTACATTATGCCTGGCACATAGCCGGTGGTCAGTAAAGAATGATAAAATAAATTGTGAATAGAAACTACCCTGGCTCTTATCCTTCTGGCCATTCTTTTGCTCTTACCTCAGCTCCAAGTTCTTCCTTCTCTCAAGGGTCCCAGTATTTGCATCCCAGCTTTTTGTGGGAGGTTGCCTGCCAGACTTGGGAGCATCATTTTTCTTAGAAATACATAAAATATTTTGTCCCTTGTAATTAATAGAGTCTTTAATTTGACAAACTGTTGTGGAAAGTAATTGAAACGACTTTATTATGCTTACAGAAATATCTGACTTTCACACTGGATTCTGAGCCTCTTGACAAGGGATTTATTTTGTATTTTTGTGTATCCTTTATTGCCTGGCACAAAGATTTGTTGTTTATAATACCACTTAAACCAGATTTTTCCTTGGCTAAAGAACATCTATATCTTCAATGAATATTTTTCAATAAGCCTTAAATAAGTTACTGTATTTTCAAAGAACTTAATAATTTACTAGGCTCACAAAGTATAAGAAAACCTGTATACAATAAAGGATTCAGTGGCTCGGTTTATTTTCTCATCTAATGCTAATAATAATAGATAACCATTTCCATTTTGTGAAAAAATATTCTGTTTTCGCAAACTCTGGAGTATGTATGATGTTCTTACTTAATCTCTTTTATTTTATGAGCATCTCAGATAGCAGTAAAACCTACAAATGCTGTATTATTCCATACAACTGTGAATTTTTTCTACCTTACTCTATGAAAAACTCTTTGGTTTATAATTTATTCAAAATTATGAAGACCAAGCAGTTAGTCTAAGAAAATGCATGCTAAAGCACTTTTCTGTGAATTTACATCAATTTTATGGTGACAATTTTTATCTTAATAATCTCATTTAAAAAAATGTCTTTTTTAAGTTTTACATTCTCTTCAGTCATGAGCATGACTAATCATAGAGCTTTGGCAGTATTTTAACACCACTACAGCAACAATTAACATTTCAAATACTGAATGTGGTCACATCCCTATTTTTTTTTTGTTGTTTAGATTAGTATTATGGATGTTTCTCTTTGGTCAAAGAGAAGAAGGATGTGTTTTCTGGTGTCACCATATGGAGAAATGCAAGAGACTATTTGCTTACTCTAGAAAGCCATGTAACATCCAGGAAAGGGAATCTATGACATTATCTATATGTAAAAATGGATTTGAATGAGAAGGAAGGCAATCCAAACATTATAGACTAGTCTATTTTCATAACTGATGAAATTTGCATCTTCTGATCAAACTTTTAGAAATGTCAAACTTATTTGTGTATTCCTTACATGCACAGCGAAACCCTCCCCAACCAAATAAAGGGTAGGGAGTAAGCAAATCACTAGAATAACTTTAAAGCTTCACTTTTTTACGCAATATGACAAAAGTTCAAATTCCTCTACATAAGCTGTTTATTACCATGGCACTGATGGGAACTGAAAATTCAGACAGTAGAAAATAATCTGATCATTTTACTTGTTGCATTCATTAAGATGCATTTACGGGTAGCAGAAATGTATATTTTCTTTCTCTATCCCAGGGCCAAGTAGGTATTCAATGGATAATAAGAGAAGCATTATTAATTCCAACCTATATAGAGTGATTGAGGTGTCAGAAATCATGGATAATAAGGACTTAATCACCATGAATGTAGAAAGTCAAGAACACATTGTAGAGCAGAATCAGCCAAAAAATATAGAATCCAAAAGAGAAAAGCAAAGATTACTTACACATTTTCAAAAATATTAAGCAAGGAAACAGAGCTTAAACTAATACTGCCTGTAATACCCAGTAGCCCTGTTAGCCACTTACTAATTTTGATTTTGTATTCTTTATAAAAGCGTAACTTCAATGTAGAGTACAGAAAGTCTATGCTATATTTATAAACTGACAAGAGATGAGAAGATTGTGTTTCTTTGTTAGAAGTAGTTGATCAAATCTTAGATTTTTACTTAATTTTTTTAATGTAACTCTATTTTGGGAAGCTACAAGAACAAAATCAAAGAAATCTGTCCTGCTGAGAAAAATGTTTTATGTATATAACTGCCTACTATCCAAAGACTAATTGAGCATGTCAGACCAGTTGATTGGGATTCTGTTTTTAAAATTTCTCTTTTAGTGCATTACTAATTTAGAGCTCGGTAATTACCTCCCAATGGCTAAGTATTACCACTAAAGTATTTCTAAATGTACTAAAGTATCAATTCTCAGTGAAATAATATATATCAAAACCAAGCACAGCATGGAAAAACTCTACAGCATGTATTTCCAAGTAAAGACGTGATGGTTGAATTATTACTTTCAATATATTTGCTGAATTGGAAATTCATATGCAATGATTTATGTGTTTCAAATATTTCACTGGAAGCCAAAATCCCAGCTACCCCAGATTATCACTGATGCATTATCAATTTTAAAAATCACTTTAAGAAACTTTCCTTTATCTATATATAGGTTGATTTTTCTTAAAGAATAGTTGGAGATATTCTAATCTACTTTGATATTCAATAATAACTATAATTATCAAATATTTTGGTGCATAAGCTATTTGGTCTAGTAAGAAGAAGTGCTGAAAGAAGCCAGAACCTGCAATTTATATGACTATGCTAGGACAGCACAATTCCTCCCCAACAAATCAGACTGGTCATAAGTGTCCTTTCTAATATCTCAATAAATGTGCTTGCCAAGTATATAAGTCTTTTACCTGATGATAGATCAAAAGAGTAATGAAAATAAAGCATGCATTAGCTGGTTTGACACATTAAAAAAAATCTTCTAATTCTTTATACTAAATTGCACAAAGGTCAAGAAGTCATAAACATGGTAAAGACATAAGGCTTTTGAAAGATTTAATTAGCTAGAAGATCCTAATATTCTCCTATTATACTAAAATTTTGTTTTTAAAAAACATTACTTGAAGTAATTGTATTGTCTGTTGGATCCTGTTTGGATTTTCTAGTTGTTGTTTGGGGTCTTTTTTTGGCTGGGGGTAATGATATTTGTGGTTACAGGACTTAAAATACAAATAATACTGCTCATCTTGCTATATCAAGCACTTCATTTATAAGGATTACCTTCTCCCTCATTCAGGTATAGTAGAATATGGCAAAAAATGTCCATCAAAATTCACTCGTGCCTTGTTGAAAACCTATGATGGTTCATTTGAACTTGACTCAACTCTGTTTCCCCAGCCAAAATGGTCCTGGTTACACTCAACATAGTTGTACGAGAGACCAGTCTTTTGGCTAAAGAAACTGAAAATTGTTCAATGGACAGTGTTCACAGTGTATTTGTTGATATCACTGGATGTTAAAATTTGGGGGTAATATCATACATGAAAGTTGAATGAATACTACCTTCCCCTCTTATCACTTTCTGGTAATGGATTTGGGGATTTAGATTATCAGAAACCAACTCAGGAACAGAGAAAGAAAAACAGATATTCACTCCTCCTGCCTTGTTTCCCCCACTTCTATTTACCTTGTAGGAGCTTGCACAACAATTGGCTCAAATTCCACTTTTCAGGGACAGCTCAGGCACAGCAGTATTGTTAACGAGCTGTTAACCTGCAATGTCCAGTTGACCCTTATGAACATGATACAGCTCATCACTTGTTCAATATGCCTTACAGCAGCTCGCATTCAAAGTTCCTACTGAATAGGAACTGTGGATCTTTGATGTATTCTGAGGTCCTCCTCTTCTACTACACTAAAATCCATGATGAAAAATAGTCCCACATGATTTATAGTATGGTAACAAGAATGTGAAAGCAGAATATTCCCCTTCCCAGCTTTAATTTCTTGGAATAAAGTCTTATTTAGAAGTAAAAAGAAATGCATTATTTCTACTAAATGTCATAAATAGTTGATTTGCCCTACTGTGTCAGTCTTTATGAGAAAGAGAGAGAGGATCAAATTGTATCATCTTAGGGACCTACTAGTAATAAATGCCAGACATTATCCACTTGTGCACAATTCCACAAGTCTTTAAGAAGTATTGTATAATATCTTTATTGTTAATTCTATATAGAAAAATATAAAATCTAGTTTTGTGATTCTCTTTGAAAGGAAAGAATTGAATAGGAACATGAGGATAAAATGTATTGCAGAATATTTGGACACTTGGTCAATAGGTATCTCCTAATGACATCTGAACCATTTGTAAAATTTGACATTCAAATTAGTAAGTCAAGGTCAGTCTTTTGGGTTACCTTTAATTAGAGTTTATCGGTTGCATAATATTTTGCAATATACTAATTTAGTCCTTAAAACCAGTTAATTTCAGCCTTAAAAAGGACTTTCTAAAAGGACAGTTTGCTTTAGAATCTGAGGGAAGAAAATTTCACAAAGAAAGTTTGTCTCTCACATACTAGAATCTGGGAGGTTAAAGGAGGTAGGGAGATTTGCCAAGAAAACAATAAGGGACATATGGGAATACCATTTTGTTTCTTTGAGTGAGCTCAAGGGAGCCAGGAAAACAGGAGCCTAGCATTTGCAGTTTAACTGAATGGTGGACCCCAAAGCATGTGAACAGCCGCCAGCCCTACTCCCTGAAGAATCCAGAAGGAAGGAGCTTGATGATAGCACTGGAAAACAGTTCTTATGAAGCCTGGCATCTGTGGCCCATAATGCCTACAGCCTTGAGCCTGGCAAAGATGTGGCTATAGATAGGAACAAACACATTCATGAAAAATCAGTCTCCTGGTGGAAAGGAGACAGGGCATTTGATGGTGTTTGTATTAAACACAATTTAAGTTGAGCCCTGTATGAAAATACTAACAATGGATCCACTATGAAGAAGTTTTTTTTTTTTTTTCTTGAGGGAGATTAGCCCTGAGCTAACATCTGCCACCAATCCTCCTCTTTTTTGCTGAGGAAGATTGGCCCTGAGCTAACATCCATGCCCATCTTCATCTATTTTTTATACGTGGGATGCCTGTCACAGCATGGCTTAGACAAGTGATACATAGGTCTGCACCTGGGATCCAAACCAGTGAACCCCGGGCTGCTGAAGTGGAACGTGCGAACTTAACCGCTGTACCACCAGGCTGGTCCCTGAAGAGGTTTTTGTTGAGGCAGGGGGATCATCAGGATGTGGGTCTTGGTAAAACAATAATAACTCTCTGAAAGCAATTTGTTTAGTTTATCAATCAGTGGTTTCAGCTGATACAAGGCCCAACAACTCAATTCCCTGAAGATTCTGAAACGTGACTGGCTTTTGGACCACGTTGACCCAAAAAAAGTCAGGTATTTTCATCATGTAAATAGAGCCTCAGTATGAAAAATTTCTGAAAAAATAAGAATTAGGGCAAAATAATTTTCTTTTTGCTTTGTTTTTTAAGAAACAGAAAAAAAATTTATTTTTTGAGGACGATTATCCCGTAGCTAACATCTGCTGCAAATCCTCCTCTTTTTGCTGAGGAAGACTGGCCCTGAGCTAACGTCCATGCACATCTTCCTCTACTTTATATGTGGTATGCCTACCACACCATGGCTTGCCAATCGGTGCCATGTCCGCACCTGGGATCCCAATCGGTGAACCCCAGGCTGCCGAAGCAGAATGTGAGAACTTAAACACTGTGCCACAGGGCCGGTCCCAGAAAAAAAAATTTTAAAACAGATGATCATAGCCTTCTGTGAAGACAATAGCACAAAATAATAGTACATTATAATAATAGTAATTACATAGTTGATATTACAATAACAGTAAGATAACAGTAATGATCAAGACTTGAACATAGATGATACTAGGGGAAAAAGACTGTATCAAGAAATGTCCCATGATGAGATCACTTTTGTCATTATACTCACATCTTAACCGCAACAGATTTGCATTAAGTCAACAGTGGTTCTAACTGTCTTTATATCTTTTGGCATATACATACACTTATTCAATTAGATACATGAAATTTCAAATTTTTTTTGGTGAGGAAGATCAGCCCTGAGCTAACATCTGTTGCCAATCTTTCTCTTTTGTTTTCTTCCCTCTCCCCAAAGCCCCAGTACATAGTTGCATATCCTAGTTGTAAGTTCTTCTACTTCTTCTATGTGGGATGTTGCCACAGCATGGCTTGATGAGTAGTGCGTAGGTCTGTGCCCAGGATCTGAACCAGAGAACCCCAGGCTGCTGAAGCGGAGCACGCAAACTTAACAACTACGCCATTGGGCCAGCCCCTCAAGACTTTTTAAGAGTAGTAATATACATTTTATAACTATTATTGAAATGTTTGGGTTCTTTAGATAGAAGATTTTTAACTTTGGCTATACTATTCTTCCCTTTTTTTTCTTTTAAAGATTGCCACCTGAGCTAACATCTGTGGCCAATTGTCTTTTTTTCTTCTTCTCCCCAAAGCCCCCCAGTACATGGTTGTATATTCTAGTCGTAGGTCCTTCTGGCTCTGCTATAAGGGACGCCACCTTGGCATGGCTTGATTAGCGGTGCTAGGTCCATGCCCAGGATCTAAACCAGTGAAACCCTGGGCTTTTGGGAAGTGGAGGGCGCAAACTTAACCACTTAGCCATGGGGCCTGCCCCTATATTATTCTTCCTTTAATTGTAAATTTTCTTTTTGTGTTAAATTTTAATTCTCGATAGCCGTACACTATAATAAGAATAGCTACCAACAATTAAACTGGTCAGTTTAGTCAAAACTAGGCAACTGAGTCAAAATTTCAACCAAAGAAATTAAATTATGTAGCATCATGTACATAACAGCATCACGTAGAAGGAACACCAAATCAATTGACAAGATTTTTCATTTTACAACAAGTTTCTGTATATGCGTGCATGAAATTTATTGCCATATAAAATTACAAAGGTGTAAAATACTTATGTTCTCCAAGTGTGTACGGTACTTGCGATTTGTACACTGGTATCAAGAAGAAAACAATATCTTTTGCAGAGATTGAGACAAAAAAGCAAGGAAACATCTGCATTATACATAAACCAGCAGGTATCAAATTTAATACTATTAAAGATAAAAAACAAACATAAATTAGTAGGAAGATTTTCCCCCATTATGTATTATTTATTCTATATTTTAAATATCAAGGTAAAAATATAGCAGTAGAAAACCTTGTAAGTAAATGCTAAATTTGAGACTGGACTTTATTTCAGGAAGCATTTTTTCCACCTAAGTTATTTTAAAAATATCATCAGGACTCTGACTAAAAGTGTAAAGTATGTGTCAGAGACTGAGAAAAGCTCAGCAAGGTTTAGAGGGAAGAGAGACATAGATACAGTCTGAAGGGAGACGCAGCAATTTTTAGTCAGTATGAGCTAAACCACATATAAGCAATGAAATCTGGACAGTTCAAAGCCGAGAACCAGATGGAGAGACTGGAAATAGATCCAATTACCACGGAGCAGGCAGTCAAAACTACAAACTTGAAATGGATCTCTTAGCCATCAGAAAAGCAGATGGGCAAAATAAAAACCCAGAAGGAAGCAGATTATTCAGTGGGAACACCACAGGAAGACCAACTAGGCAACAGGTCTTGGTTCCTGAGCAAAGAATCTGAGTAGTAGGTAGGCTCACCTTTCACTTAACCCAAAAGCTTTTAAGTATTGTATGTTTGTCATTTTTCAGAGGTGTAAATCAGTCCACAAGTTGGCTAATTTGAGTTTTCAGAAAAAGTTGGAGCACTTGGTATAACAGGAAGTGAGAAGGTCAAGAGTAAGGCAGTTTCACACAAGAGTAAACATACAACTGCCAAGGTTTCTCCCTTTCTCTGATGTTTAAATAGTCATTCACAGTGGATGTACAGAGAGTATATTAGTTACATACTTGTCTTTTCCTTTTTTTAATTTGAAGAATCAAATAGAGAAATAAAACTGTCACCCCATTCTAATCACTGGCATTTGTCCCTTATGAGAGTGAGAGATAAAATTTGAAATAGGAGAGAACTTCAACATCCTCTCAAAAATATAGTTGCTTTGGAGATCCACACCTGATTAGAAGGAAGAAGGATGTGTAAAACTTCAGTCCTGCAAAAGTAACAATAAATCACTGAATAAACCCAAAAAGTACACTTTCCTTTAAATCATTGAAGAACTTTGGACACAAAGAAATTTTTAAAAGAATTAAACTCCAGAGAAACAAGCCCTTCTAACCTATATTGGATTTTAAACACAATGCCTAGCATATAATCAAATATTACAAGACATGCAAAGAAGCAAAATAATAAGACTCACAATCAAGTGAAAAATAAGGTAATAGAAACATACAAGTGACTCAAATATTAGAATTATCAGATAAAGATTTTTAAATAATTGTGATAGACATGCTGAATCTATAGGAAAAGATGGTGAAGATAAGGAGAATTTCAAAAGAGACCTAGAAGCTGTAAAAAAAAAACCCAAAGGAGAAATGAAAAATTATTTTAATGGGATTAATGGCAGCTTGGACACAACAGAAGACAAGAACAATGAACTTAAAAACAGGTCAATAGAAATTATCCAAATAGAAGTATAGAGAAGAAAAAAAGACTAAAGAAAATGAACAGACACTCAATGTCCAGTGGGACAGTGTGAAGTGATCAAATAAACATCTAATTGGACTCTAAGACACAGAGAACGTAGAAAATGCGGTAGAATAAAGAATTTAAAGTTCTCCAAATTTTATAAAAAACAGCAAGCCAGTGACATAGGAAGCTCAGTGAACTCCAAACAGGATAAAAACAGAGAAAACCATACCTAATCACAAAACTACCGAAAAACAAAGATAAAAAGTGTTGAAGGCAGAGAGAAAAAAGATGCATTAAATCAATAAATAAAGAGTCATTAATAAGAATAACAGCTGATTTCTCATCAAAAAAAGGAAAAAAGATATCACTGGAAGTATATCTTTACAGTATGAAATCACTATCAACATAGAAGTCTATATCAAATGATAACATCATTCAAAGATTAAAGGAAAGAAAAACATTTTCTTATAAACAAAAGATGATAGAATCTGTTGCCAGTAGAACTGCAATACAAGGAATGTTGAAGGAAATTCTTCAGACTGAAAGGAAATGATACCAGATGGAAGCCTGGATCTGCCCAAATGAATACAGAACACTAGAAAGATTAAATATGTGCTCAAATATAAAAGATATTTAATAAATTATCTTTATATTATATATGTATACACATATTCTCTCTCTTTCTTACACACGCACACACACGAACATACACATTTTGAAATTACTTAAAAACTTTCAACTATTAAAGCAAAAATAATGATAATTTATTGTGGAGATCTATAATATGTGTAAAAGTAAAATACATGACAAAATAATACAGAGGATAGGAGGAGACAAAGAGAATTACACTGTTACATCTCAATAAATGTAAAATGATTCAAGACATACAAAGCACATTTTCTGACTCCAGTAGAATTAAATTATACATCAATGAGAGAAAGATATCTGGAAAAATCTCCAAATAGTCAGACACTAAGTGATATACTTCTAAATAACTCATGTGTCAAAGAAGTCAAATGGGAAATTAGTATTTTGAACATAATGAAATGAAAACATAACATGCTAAAATTTACAGGCTACAGCTAAAGCAGTATTTAGAAAGAAATTTATAATAGTTAATAATACTGCTTTGAATACTGGAAATTTGCTTAGAAAGTAGATTTCAGGTGCTTTCACTATAAAAAAAGAAAACAATGGCAACTATGTGAGGAAATGGATATGTTAATTAGCTTGACTGCAGTAATCATTTCACTCTGTATATGTATATCAAATCATCATGTTATACACCTTAAAAATATACAATTATTATGAAAAATAATAATAAAGAGGGGCCAGTCTAGTGGCACAGTGGCTAAGTTCCTGTGCCCCACTTCAGCAGCCTGGGGTTTGTAGGTTCAGATCCCAGGTGTGGACCCATATACCACTCATCAAGCCATGCTGTGGCAGAGTCCCACATACAAAATAGAGGAAGATTGGCACAAATGTTAGCTCAGCAACAATCTGTCTCAAGCAAAAAGAGGAAGACTGGCAACAGTTGTTAGCTCAAGGACAATCTTCCACAACAAAATAATAATAATAATAATAAAGGAATTTATAGCATTAAATGTCTATATTAGAAAAAAGAAGTCTCAAGTCTATGACCTCAGCTTCTACCTTAAAGAACTAGAAAAAGAAGAAATAAATAAAACCCAATGTAAGCAGAAAAAAGAAAACAATAAAGATCAAATCAGTGAAATAGAAAACAGAAAAAAATAAAGAATATGAATGAAACCAAAGGCTGGCTCTTTGAAAAGATCAATAAAATTGATAAATTTTTAGCCAGGCTGATCAGAAACAAAAGAAGACACAAATTAGCACTATCAGGAATGAGGGAAGTGATAAAACTGCAGATTCTAGGGGCTGGCCCCGTGGCCAAATGGTTAAGTTCACGCTCTCCGCTGCAGGCAGCCCAGTGTTTCGTTGGTTCGAATCCTGGGCGCGGACATGGCACTGCTCATCAGACCATGCTGAGGCAGCGTCCCACATGCCACAACTAGAAGAAACCACAACGAAGAATATACAACTATGTACTGGGGGGCTTTGGGGAGAAAAAGGAAATGATAAAATCTTTAAAAAAAAAAACAAAACTGCACATTCTACAGATAAAACAGTAATTACTTTGGAAAACAGTTTGTCATTTTCTTATACACCTACACATATACTTAACCTACAACATAGTTATTTCTTTCGTAGCATTTACCCATGAGAAATAAAAACATATGTCCAAAAACAGACTTGGAAAAGTATCTTCATAGTAGCTTTATTCATAATTGTCCCAAACTGGAATGAATCAACAAATTACACAATATTCACAAAATAGAAGACCACTTAGCAGTAAAAGGTAAGCTAAACAATACATGCAACAGCATGAACATATCTTAAAAACATAATATTAAGTGAAAGAAGCCACATAAAAAAGTCTACATACTGTATACTGCCATATATATGCATATAATTAATATATACTATATAATATATAGTATATAATATAAAAAGCATACATATAATTTTTTCATAATAGGAAAAATTAGGTGATTATAAGAAAAATCAGATCAGTGTTTCCCTGTGCTGGAGAGCAACTACCAAGGGGCATGAGGGAACTTCCTGTGGTAATTTAAATATTATATAACTTGTGGTGGTAGCCAGGTATAGACATTTGTCAAAAGACATAATACCCTTGAAAATCTGTATGTTCTACTCAATGTAAATTATGTCTTGATTAAAAGATAAATTATCTATTTTTGAAAACTCTCAAGTGATTACTAAACAGCTTATAGCCATATACAATCAGAACATGAAAGAAGGAATATACTTTGAATTTTGAGTAACTGTTTGTCGTAGGCAGAAGTCCCCCAAAAGATGTCCAAGTCCTAATCCTCAGAATCTGCGGATGTTACCTTAAATGACAAAAGAGACTTTGCAGATATTATTATGATCAAAGACCTTGAGATGGAAAAGATATCCAGCATTATACAGACGGTCTTGTTCAAATCATCTGCATTCTTAAAAGGTGAGACGTTATTCTCAGCTGTGGTCAGAGAGAGATGCAATGATGGAAAAAGTTCACAAAAATGACAACTTGAGAAGAGTTCTACACCCTCTTGCTGGTTCTGAGATGAAGGGGCTATGAGCAAAGAATAGAGAGAGGCCTCTAGGAGCTAAGAGCAACCCCTGGCTAATAGCTAGTTAGAAAACGGGGAACTCATGGTCTCCTACAACCAGGAGGAAATGAATTCTGCCAACACCTGATTATGCTAGAGAACTGCACAGGGCTCACTGGGCTAACATCAAGGTGTCAGCAGGGTGCAATAACACTATACAGTTCTTCTGACCTCCAGGACTGAGAATAATAATTTTGTGTTGTCTTAAGCCACTAAATTTGTGGTAACTGGTTATAGCAGAAATAGAAAACTAATACACTGGTATATTGAATGGGCTGAATTAGGAATGGTATAAAAAGAAAATAGCATTATTTTTCTCCCAGCACTAACCTTTCTTTAGTTTTTATCTGATACAGTCCACAGCTTTTCAGATTGCTTTCAGCTATGGGAACAGTCTCATCTTTAGATATTAAAATGTCCAGTTCAGTCTAATTAAACTCTTTAATGTCACATTTCATTTACAGCTTTACCCCACTGACCTGATGGCACACTGAATTAGGGATGAGCAGTGGGCAAATGTGGTATGTATATTTGTGTGTGCTGGGGGAGGAGGCTATATAATTTATAGTTTATATTTTTTCCTTTCTTGTTCCACCACCTTCATGCCTAGCTTATGGATCTTCCAGCTCTGGAGAGCGGGAAGAATAAAAAGGATAAAGACTTCAGATTAGTAGCGCAACTTGGAGATCCCTCTTGGTTCTTCTAATGCCCTCTGTTGTGGCAGAATTACAAACGTTATTATCTCTCTTTCAACGGAAACATTCACAAGTTCCTCAGAGACACTGTCAGTGACCTCCAGCCTGCAAAGTTCACTGATGTGGGCAACGCACTCACTGGCTGTCCTTACAAGCCCTCATCATCTCCTTCACATATTTCGAGTCTTATTCTACCAGGGGGATTTTGCCCTAAAAGGTAGACCTCTTCAGTGAGATCCTTTCAAAATGATTCAAATCTGGCTTCCATGCAAAGTGTCTACTGGCCCACAAGGGGAAAAACCCTTGCCTTACGAACAGTGTCGTTTTTGCTACAGCTGCTCACCCCTCTCTCTTCAACTCGTCCACATGGCAGTTTAAGCCAGCTCTCCTATTTGCATTCTCCAGGTGACAAGCTTGGGCATTCCTCTCTTTACACAGCTCCCAAACTCCTGATACATACCTCAGGCACTCTAGTGAACTCCTTTGTGCCCCATCCCGGTAGTAGTCTAGAGTGATTCTACAAATTTCTGTAACTTAACATGCATCAAGCTATCACTGAAAAGCCACTCTTCCCATCTGCAGACATGAGTAATTTCCTGTCTCTTATACATTTGACTTAGGTTGGGGGAAAGCATAGAAGGGAACAGAACAGAATAGCCAAAATACTTAAATTCCTTCTGAAGCATCTTCCATCAATCACATGTCTATTATCTAGTCTTTTGTTATATAAACTGGATTAGGTAAAGCAATTTCAGGCCTATTTGACAATCTTTTAATGAATTCATTCAGGAGGTGTCTATCATATTTAACTAACATCCATCATCCTCAGCTTGGGCCCTTGGTCAAAATTGGAGTGAACACAAATATTCCATCCCATACCTTATTTGATATACCATTTTATGATGGACAACAGTATAATATTTTAAGAAAGGCCAAATTGGTGGCAATTTGTATCTGAAATGGCAATACAGCTTTCTTTATCTATTAACTGGTAGATAAATAATGTAAGTGCTATCCTTATTCTCTAAGGTAACAGAAACACACTCTTAGATTTTAATGCTATCTACATATGCATATATATGTATATGCTGTATAATTGTGTATGTGTGTGTGTATGTACACCCCATTATCTGGCTCTTGATTGTCTCTCTAAAATCATCTCTTGCTAGTCTCTCTGCAGATAACTCCAGACACACGGGGCTTCTTGCAGTACCTTAAACATGTCAAGACTTATATACTCTACCCTATAAGAGAGATTCTGTATTTGCTTTTTCCCTTGTATGGACTATTCTTTCCCCAATTCTCTACATGATTCTTCCCTTATTTCATTCACCTCAAATCTCTCCCTATCAGTAAGGCTTTCCTGATAAAGTAAGCTAACAGAGCTAGGCCTCTCCCTGTACCCTCTAATTCTCTTTCATGCTTTATTTTTTTTCCATAATACATATTTTGATCTGAAAATAGACTCAATACATATTCGTTTTATAAATGAATAATTAATAACTGAAATTAGCAAGGATACTTTCAATCTGATGCAGGTGACATCACAAACTATCATCACAAGGCTGCATTAAATTTTAGTCTTGCTAATATATATTTTAAACGATTTTGAATCAGTAAAACCCACTATTAGACACATGGTAAGCAAAAGCAGAATATCAAAGTCAAAAAGAAGACATTAAAAGTAATCAGACAGTGGGGTCTGGCCCCGTGGTGGAGTGGTTAAGTTCTCGCGCTCCGCTTCAGCAGCCCTGGGCACAGAGATGGCACCGCTCACCAAGCCATGCTGAGGTGGCATCCTACATGCCACAACTAGAAGGACCCACAACTAAAAATACACAACTATGTATTGGGGGGGCTTTGGGAAGAAAAAGGAAAAATCTTTAAAAAAAAAAAGTAATCAAAGAGAAAAAACACAATATCTACAAGAAATAACAATTAGATTGGTAACAGATATTTTCTATATTAAAATTAGAAGCCAGAAAAGCATGGAGGAACTTCAAAGTGCTGAAAGAAACTGTCAACTTTGAACTGTGTACTCAGCAGAACTCTTTCGAGAATGAAGTCAAAAAGATATCATAGATAAACGAAAACTGAGAAACTATCAGTAAAGAAACTTGTAAAAAATGGAAGAAAGAAAACAATCAAAGAATGGAGGTTTCAAATACAAAGATAAATGGTGACTAGGAAAATGATAAATAGGTGGGCAAGAATAAAGAAACACTGATGGTTTAAAATGGTATAATAATGTCTCATTGGTGTTATTATTATTTTTTTAAAAAAGCTAAAGCTAAAGCACTGAACTGTAATAGCATATAAGTTAGGGCATAATTGCTTTTAAAATATTCTAAAGTTCTTGAGTTGTCAATGAGGAGAACAAACAGAGTGATTAACTTTAGAATTGATTAAATAGGTTGAATTTTAAAAGGTAATTACTAAAATAATACAAATAATGTGCACATTTTTAAAAAGAACTAGAGGTAACAGAGAATGAGAAAAAAATTGCAACTGAAAACAGAGCAAGGGGTGAGTGAAGGGAAGGGGACACACAAATAGAAGGAAAAGAAAAAAACAAAACATGATGAGAGAAATCCATTTGTGTACACTACCAATCATAATAAACACAAGTGAAGTGAACTCCCAGTTAAAATATATAGTCAGAAAAGAAAACAAAATCCATCCATGAGCCATTTATAGGAGATAGACCTAGTATATAACAAAGAGAAAGTGTGCAAGCAAAGGGATGGTAAACAATGAACTAGGCAGATACTAGAAAATAAAAAAAAAGTTAGTAATGCTATATTAATATCAAACAAATATAACTGAGGACAAAAATATTTACTTGAGATAATTATTAAATACTAATAAAAGGTTTAACAAGGATATAACAATCAAATTTGTCTATATGTAATAACAGAGGTTCATTATAAGGTGACATTTTATATCCATGAGATTGTCAAACATTTAAAAATCTGAAAACGCCAAACAAAGACGAAAGTGAAGAGCACTGGAAATTCTTACTTGCTGCTGGTGGGGTTTGAAATTGGCAAATGACTTAGGTATTTGTTCTCTATGCGTAGTCTTTTTTTGTTGCTCAATTCCTCCATTACTGCCTTCTTTTAAGATAAATAGATATTCTCCAGTGTATCATTTTAATTTCCTTGTCATGTCTTTCCATATATTTTTGAATTATTTTCTTGCAAAGTTGTGCAGTAGATTGTAATTAACCTCTTAACTTTTAACAATCTAGTTCAGACGTGAACCAAATTTCAATAGTATCCAAAAACTTTGTTCTGCTGTTACATAGCTTTATTCCATTGTGCTGTTAATTTCATACAAATTACATGTTTATACACTGTGTCCTCATCAACACAGATTTATAGTTACTGTTTCATGAAGTTGACTTTTAAATCTGAGAGGAGAAAGAGCTACAAACAGAAAATACACTTATACTATCATTTATATTTATTTATGTAGTTATTTTTACTGGTGCTTTTTATTTCTTCATGTGGATACATGTGTTTCTTTGCATGTCTCATAATTTTATATTGAAAGCTGGGTATATTAAATAATATAATATGGCAATTATAGAAATTAGATTTTTACCTCTCCCCAGGGTTTGTTGTTGTTTTGTTTAGTGACTTTTCTGAATTAATTCTATAAAGCCTGTATTCTATGTTGAGTGTGGCACTGATGTCTTTGCTTGGTTAATTTAGTGGTCTGTTAATGATATGATAGAGACTTCCTTAACAGCCTGGAACCAACAGTCCCCAGCCTTTGTCAAGAGGTCCTGTGTGTGCTGGACACACTGACTACTCAGCCAGGCAGCTGACAAATCCACCTTGGCCTTCACTTCCTGTTTGAGCAGAGCCTCAAAGTCAGCTTGAAAGAAGAGCTTAGGGCCTTCTCAGGTTTTTCCTGAGTGTGAATATAGCCCTGAATATGCACACAGCCCTATCATGCATGTGGCCCTCTAGATTCTTAGGAACTCTAATGAGACTTTTCACAACCCTATGTACCTCTCATTCCCCAGTTTTTCCTTTGAAGCTTTTGGTTAGTCTATTGTTTTCTCCACCGTTATACACCACTTCAGGCAGCCATGAAGTTAATCAACTGCCTTTAATGCTTTTCAACAAATGCTTCTGGGGAAAAGGCTTTTCATATCAAGCGAACTCCAAGTCAGATCAAACAAAGACAGCCTTGCAAGTGGGGTCTTCTACTGAAGCTCCAGACAGGCTAAATAACGACAATTCTCTGAGAATGGGGCTTTGAAGAAGCTCCAACCCCATCCTGCCTCCTCTGGAGACTGCCAACTTACTGGTTTTCACTGAGAATGCAGGTTGTTATTTGTTAAGGCTACTGGGGAGCTGGAAAGGGTAAGATGAGAATAGGGTGAATTAAAACACCGTCAAGTTCACTGTTCTTACCAAGACTCAGCCAGTTTTGGTTAAATACGTACTTCCTGAGTTGTTGCAAGCTTTTGGTTAATTTCCAGAGTTCTTAAAAATTTAATCCTGCAAATTTTGCCAGTTTGTCATTGATTTTATGGAGAAAAGAATTTTCAGAAGTTTAAGCTGCCATTTTTGCTGATGTCATTGTGGCAAAATGACTTTAGAATTCTACTTTGCATTATTTACTGAAATTTATTATTTATTATTTAATGGCTAGGAGCTTGCCATTATGCCAGATTGGAAACAGCAAGCATGTTCAAGAAAGTTCCTAGCAGCATTCTTCAAAAAAGCAAAAACCTGGAAACAACTAAAATGTCCAAAAGAAGAGTGAATAAACAAATTATGATGAACAAGGGAATACTTTACAGCAATGAAAATGAATGAATCACAGCTACATAAATTCATAAGGAAAAGTCCTCATAACATGATTTTAAGTGGGAGTAAAGAAATCTGAGGAATAATATATTCAATAAGCTTACATTTTTATAAAGGTCACAAACATACCATTAAAACTATTTTAAAAAGGGAAAGGAATAATTTTAAAAATACAATAGACTAATGATTACTCCTGTGTCAAAAAGATAGGAATGAGATAAATACTGAGAGGACTTTCATAGTGTTAGCAAAGTAGTATTTCTTAAGTTGAATGAACGACTCATAGGTGTTTATTTTATTATTGTGCTTCGTAAGTTATTAACATAACTTTTTGGGGGTTTTTTTGTATGTACCTGTATTAAAGGTTTTATAGAAATAAAACGGAAAGGATCTAGACCATTTGAAAGAGATCACTTTAACCATTTTTTTCTTACATACTCGTGCTGCCTCTACAAGAAATCCCTCACTGAGCAGTTGAAAGAGAAGAGAGAATTGTGAGACTTACAGGCTTTGCCATTTATTAAACTGTCTGTAGGATCTTAAAAAGTTACTCGATGTCTCTTAGCTGGTATCCCACTGGTGGTACTTACTTCAAAGGCCTTTGTGAGAATAATAGCAAATTACATGTAAACTGCCTAGTCTACAGTAGACACTCAATGAATAGCAGGTATTATTATCAACATAACATCAATATCCATTCAAACATTAAAGAAACCCATGCATCATTCAGATAATCAGGTGAGGGGTTTTTTTTGACAAAAATTTCCAGATAGCTAAAGGAATTTTTACCTTTTTATAGTGACATTATAGCATTGCCAACATAGCATCAAAATGAATCCTTATAGTAAAGCTTGATAAATGTTAAACTATTTTTCCGGATTTGCTGAGGTATAATTGACAAATAAAAATTGTATATACTTGAGGTGTACAACATGATAGTTTGCATCATTTTTGAACCAAGTACTGAACCATTTATAACTTGGAAAAATAATGCTCATCTTTTAGAGATATTTCTATTTCTAGACATACTTTCTTAAATGTCCTAGAAAGCAAAAAGACCATTTTGAGATATCTATTCTTCCAATTACAGTTTCCAATACACCAACATTTCAGTATTTTCAGAATATTTGCGTTCCTTTGTACTAGAATCTGAGAAATAGCCAATTTGGGCATCTATAGATTAGAGAAATTTCCACGTATGGGTTTTTTTTTTTAAATCTTGTTAAAAACCTGGAAAGCTTGAAAGTTCCCATAATTTCCACTGAACTCCACTGAGTATGTCCATTCTGTGCCAAAAATACACCAATTTACTGCTGTAGTTTGCTGCGTGTGGTCTATTTAAGCATCAACATGAGACCCACTCCCTGTGCCTGGTTCGTTCTTCTAATTCCTTCAACCCATCAGTATCCCTAAGGTGAAGAAAGGACAGAACCCGTCAAAAGTTGAAGGAGTGGTCATGATCAAGTCCAGCATCAAGCAAATGTTCTAGGTAATCAAATTTGTCTTTGGCATTTTCCCTTTTTTGTACACATTTCTTATCTCCAAGGTCCCCATCCTCTATGGGTTCAGTGACCTCTTTCCAGCTGTCTCCCACCTCTCAGTGCAGCACTCTTCCAGGACCACCCTATATGAAATAAAGTTCTTAATTCTTCTCTATTTTTCCAAGTAAAATTAGTGCGGTCTCAGAAAATGTAGTATTATAATATGCCATTGTTTCATTAAGTTATTGATTTACTGGGAGAATGGAGTAGAACATGTGAGAAGTGAACGTAGATGTAGAAAATGAAAGACGAAACACTAAAACACTAAAGTTTTCTCTTTACATCTTTTATCAGAGGATAACTTACTAGTGACCTCAAATAAGCTTCCCTATTTTCTTCCTAGATCTGAATGAAAATCTCCACAGCCATGAGCGTTAATGCTCCTGGCCGGCAGGTGAACCAGCCCTGTCATATTGGAGTCTGGGACAAGTAGATAGACCCTAAGTAACATTTTTCATTAGCTAGAGGTCCTTAAACATGGCTCTCTACCTCAGCTCTTCACTGTGGCCACAAACCATTTGTAACTGCTGCCTTTCCCACATGGCATTCCCGTAGCCTTCTCCAAATTGTTAGCAACCAACAGGTTCAGTCTCTTACCCTGTCAGCACTGGTGCCTTTGTGATGGTCCTGCCTGTCTTGGACTTTCACTTTGGGCTTAACAATCAGAAAGATAAACTACCTGCAAAATCTGGAATATTCACCAAAGTAAACTGAAATTAGTTTTGGAATATCTTCTATTTATATGCTGTAGTATGTATAATTGAGAATCAGATCAACTTTTCATTTGCAAATAGCTCTGAATGTCAGCACCAGGGCAGAACAAGAAACTGAGGCCAAGAGAAGTTAAATGATTTGCCGCAAATGACACAGCATTTAAGTGCCAGAGCCTGGACCAAGATTTCTTGATTCTTAGGCTGGCACTTTCTTTTCTATTCTTCTCTTTTATTTTATAACCACACCTGCTATTTCTCAACCAAAGGGGAAAAAGCATTTGTATGAATTCTTGTTCTTAACATAAAGAGTCAATGTTGGTACAGCTGGTGGTCAGCATGACCATACTATATGTTGTTGACACTTTGTTTGTAATTAGCTATTTTAAATGACTACTTCCCAAAAAGTAGAATTAGGTTTTTGTTCAACACTCCTCATACATACATGTGGCAATTCTGCACACTGTGAGGCTAATAGCGATGATGATTTTGAGCATTATATGTGGGTATTCTACTTGAGAATATTTCTGAATTATTGATTAAACTTCTGAAAATCAAAACAATTAGAAATTATAAATGCTAACATAATCATTTTTCTTTGTTATCAAGTGAGTCTGTACCAGCCTAATCTTTTAAAAATTACAATATTGTAGCCTGGCTGTTATCTGTCTGTGTTATAAATCCTTTTGAAAATAAGACCCTCAAATATTCTTCTAAAATGTCAACTTATTCCAATGCTACAAGTGACATACCCACACAGGAAGGATTATTCCTAAAGTGCCACTGGGAGACAGCCAAAACCTCTCCATAAGGCTGATTCCTTTCCTCTTTTCAATAGCTTGTTACCAAAGGTAAAGACTGAGTAGTAAGCACCATGTTAATGGCCCCATAAAACCCTCTAAGATGAGCAATAAATGTCCTGCTGCTGATCATGTCAACTGCACATAAGGCATATAAATATGCACATGTATATATATACATATGTGTATATACATATGTATGTATATATATATATTTTAATACAGCTCACCTCATCAAAACTATATTTCTGTAGGTTCTGACTTCTTAAAAAGTAAAAGCAAAGACTTCTGGGACAAACAATGCACTGTAAAGTGCACATTCCTACTGTGCATTTTTAATCACAAGTGGAACAGTCAGGTGTAACTGAATAAAAATTCATTAGACAAAGAAAAATAATCCTAATTAGATTTTATTTTAGATTAACAAAACTCACGGCGCTTATGTTTTTGGTCACAATATATTTCCCTTAAGCCCCACAACTGATAAAAATACCAAATCAATCACTGCCCAGGTTTCGTTATGAAGTGTGTGAACTAGTGCATTAAAAAGCTATGTTAGCACCAACAAAGTTTATTGGGGCAACTGCATTCAAGACACACATGGCATACCTTTAAATAGCTCTGTTAAAATACCAAATAAAATGTCAACATCTGTCCGGTCTCTGGCTTTTATAAATTGTTTAGACTGGGAAACCTTGGGATTTGGACATTGTTCTTTTCATATGATGTAGAAAAGAAGAGACCATAAAAAGAAAAGAACAATAAAGCATAGCTCATTTTTGAAGTTCTTTCGTGGAAAAACATACTCTGGATCATTACCCTTCTAATCAACAATTTCCTTCTTCCTCCCAATCCTTCCCGTCTGGTATTTACCTTTCTCCCCTGCCCCCCATCTCTCTGGGTGGTATTCTGAGCTTATACATAGTACTCAGTAATCATATTTTTTAAATCACTTCAAAAGAGAATCCCAGGAGGGCATGACAGATATGAATATGCTAAGGGTGTTTTTAACCTGGACCACAGCTTTACTCACTATTTCTATGCTCTTAAAAACACACCAGAGTGCCCTGAGCACGAGTTTCCCCAAAGAGAGGAAGGCCCTGCAAGCAGGATCAACTACTACCTACCTACAGTCTAGTTATTATCACACCTTAGCGGCCATCTCCTTGCCCTCTTCCTCTCGCCCTTTTCTTTTTATTACTACACCACACTCCCCACAATTCCCAAACAACAACATCTCTGTTTCAGCTTCTTCTCTGGATTTCCCACACTTAATGCAACCCAGACCTCACCTTCAGCTCTCCTGAGGCCACTCTGGAAGCCAGCTCGATGACACAGCCAACAGCCATGCGTGCAGCACCGGACGAGTGGAGCTCATTCCAAATGGTGTCACTGTCCACCTGAGCAAACAGTAAGCAGAGCCCGAAGAAGGAGGGAGGAAGAAAGAGAAAGAGAAGGAATAGATGAAGGAGAGAGGGAGGGGGAGGGGAGTTGGGGTGAGGGGAAGAGAGAAAGAAAGCAAATCTGTGAGGAAGAGCTGGCAGGGTAACAGCCTGTGTACAATAACATTAGTCTTCCGTCTTGGCCAGCTGAAAAGGCCTTCTGGACACAGCTTTGCTTATACTTTTTCTCTACACTGACTTCTCCAATGGAAACACATTCCTGCCATGCCTCACTGCCATTCCCTGTTTAGATTTCTCATCACAAACAGCATTACATAGGCCGGATCTGGTGTAGTTACAGGCCTGCTAGAAACCAGGCCCCAGTAGTAGATAGACTAAAAGCTAAGAGCACTTAGCTATACATAAAAATCGGATTTGCAAGTGCTAGAGGGGGAAAATTCAAATACCTTTCTGGCTGCAGGTTTAGAGGGAGCCAAAGACAATTATTAGGCAGGTAGCAGTAGCAGTCAGCGAGTAGGAAGGAGCAACCACAGTTCAGGTTCTCTAAATAAATGGAAGGAGTGTGTGGTCCTCACATTTAAAACATTAACACCAGTCAATTGCAAGGAGGAATTTGATTTTCAAAGTAGAAGTTTAAAATTTCTAACATTTAGTACAGTTTGGCAGCAGGTCTTCATGCAAACTGGTATAATTAAAATTGGATAGGCCATTAAAATACATGTTTGCTTCTATACTAGAGAGCATCATTATCAAAACAAAGCATGAACCAATAATTTGAATTTACCCTTATAAAATGCTGTTTACTCTTTTTCACGCATGCAATGAGAGAATACAGACAAGGACAAGAAAAGTGCAGTGGTTTACAATTATCACATATGTTGCATATTTTTATGTATAAAATATTTAATAATAGAAAAAAGGTAACATTATCAAATGGTAGAAGTCTTTAATTTTAGGACATTTAAATTACTTGAAGCACCAGGCAATGCAATAAAAAGTTTGTGACTGTACAAATATCAAGACTTCCCAAAAGGGTCAAAGAGGGGAAATCTTTAAAATAAAGATTTGCTTTAAAAAAGGAAGAATGAAATTAAAGAGTCCTAATGACATGTAACAATACAATAAATAACAGCAATATATATTCACAATGCACTATGCAGTATCCCAAGAATTTTCAGACACCTTTCCTTGAGATCCTTACCAACTTAAACGCTATCAAGAACAATGAATAAGTAAATAATAAATGAGAACAATAAATAACAAATAAATAGCAAGTTAATATCCTCTCGACAACAGCATAATGTTGAATTATAAAGGTGAAGAGAGAAGTTTCTGGAATCAAACTCTCCGGTTGAAATTATGGCTTCACCACTAAAACCTGAATGACATTGAGTAATTAATTAATTAACATCTCTGTGCTTTGGTTCCCTTACCTGTGAAATGGCAACTTTTTAAAGTACCATCTGCATATGATTTTAGTAAGGATTAAATGAGTAATAAGTAAAAGTTAGCTACTGCTATGTTGGCTACTATTATGCCCATTTTGTAATTCCTAGCACATAGTAGAGGCCTAATAAGTGTTTACTGAATGAGCACACTGTGGCTTAGAGAGGCCACTCAGATGGTCTGAGAGCCCTCAGCACATGTCTTTCTACCACACTCCTCAAATAATCCTTGCTTTCTAAGAATGTTCAGCCCACATCATAGTCAACACCATCATGGTCAACACTATCAGCTAAAAAGTGAAGGAATCATCAAATGGACACTGGAACCTAATCATTCGACCTCTAAATTGAAATTTTTATTTCTTACTGAGCCAATATAATTATTTGAGCTTCATATGGATATATCCTCGAGGAAGATGGTTGCTTAAGTTAAAAAATAAAAACCAACATTTACATTGTGTTGCATAGTTTTCAACCATTACAGAGCTACACATGCCATTGAAAGTCCTCATTAACCAGATTTAAAATCATTGGGAAGGCAAGCAAACATAAAATACATCAATAAATACCAAAAGACTTAATGGGTGACTCATAACTACATACAATTCCAAATCCTATTTTACTTGACTTTGAACTATACTGCAAACTTACTTTCTTTTTTTTCTTAAAAAAAAGCAGTAGAAAATTTCCTTCCAAAAAGTTATAAATACTACATTTTACTAGAAAAATATTCCAACAGCTGAGAACAATGTATCTTTAACCATAATACTAAGGGGCATTAGATAGCCACAAATAACATTGTCTGACATCCACCTGCCTGTCCATATTGTTCTATCTTCCTGAAGGTATTCTTGTAAAGATAATACTTTGTGTCTGTGCCATCAATTTTGGTGTATAAACATTTAATAGCAAGATACTTATTTTTTTAATTCAGCTAATACTTTTCGGGTACCATCTATGTAATAGGTGCTAAGAGTTACAGTATGGGGGGTTACTTTTATAATAAGGATAAGGTTATTGACTGAAAGAGTGTTGGGCACATAGATGCTCAATGAATGCTTGAGGTTTTGACCACATCCAAAGTTTAGGCTTATCTCTAAACAGGTTCTCTTTAGGAAGCTATAGAATTTATCATCTATTTATTTACTTATATTTAAGCATAAAAAATATTTATCTAAATACCACTTCAACCTATGTTTTATGTACACTTAGTTTGTACCTAAATGGTAATAATGGTCATGATTTGTGGATATAATCTATTCATAAATGCGTAATTTTTTAAATTCTGAATTTATGAACAGGTTTGTCTTAGTTCGAGCTGCCATAACAAAATGCCACAGCCTGGGTGGCTTGAACAACAGAAATTTATTTCTCACAGTTTTGGAGGCTGAGAAGTCCAAGCTCAAGGTGCAGCCAATTTGGTTTCTGGTTGAAATTCTGATTCAATTCTCTTCCTGGCTTGTAGACAGCTGCCTTCTCACTATATCCTCACATGGCTTTTCCTCAGTGAGTGCATGTGGAGAGAAAGGCAGATCTCTCTCTCCTCCTCTTCTTATAAGGCCACCAATCCCATCAAATTAGGACCCCATTCTTATAATCTTATTTAACCTGAATTACCTCCTAAAAGCCCTATCAAATTCAATCACATCAGGGGTTAGGGCTTCAATATATGAATTTGGTGGGGGGGGCATAATTCAGTCCCCAGCAAGGTTATATCCCAAAAGCTTGTTTAGATGTCAATTTATATTTTTCCCAAGACATTGTGTTCCAAATGGTGTTTCAGGGCCATTACCTACCAAAATTAGCTACCCCCAACTACCCAGATGTATTTGCCATATTATGGTTTTAATAAGAGCTCCAACAGTAAAAAAGGATGCGTGGCTCAACAACTCTCCATACGATAATCCCTGTCACTAGAAGAGACTCCCATGTCCACTTTCTGCCGTTCTCAATGGCAAAAAGTATTTCTCTGTCATGTCCCTCTTACTGGTTGGAGACATTGGGAAAAGCCTTTCCCTGTATTAGTGATGGCGTCAAGAAGGTCACCTCCATATAAGAGCTCTGATTTCAACTGCTTAAAGACTTCCTGACAGTAGGAAAAAACTCTAGTTAAAAGATGATGGTTGACTCTATCAATTGAGAGTAGTTCCTGGCATGGAATCGGACACTGAGAGGCTTAAAAGAAAGGGAAAAGAGCTAGAAGAATTCGAGTTAGATGATATACGTAAATAGGATTAAGGAGCCGAGGTGGCAATAATAATGGTGGAAGTAGAGACCAGAAGGGCTTAGAACTGTAAGAAGACAGGTCTCTAGCATTTGGAAGTTGAAGGTAGAGAGATTAGGAGAGTGGCACAGAGTTGACTCTGGATATGGAAAATAATGTAAATTGTAATAGATTAGTCCCGGACAGGGGAAAGAAATGGCAGTGGAGCAGAAAGCAATCTTGTTGACTATACTAGTTGGTTACTAAGATCTTGCTAAAGTTGTTAAGACATGCAAGGCAAATTCTTAAAACTAGAACAAATATAATTTTTTAAAAATCAATGGGCTTTTTTTTCTTTCCATATGCCAATGAACTTCTCCTTGGTCTGTCCACCGATTCATTCTTTTGCCTGTAAGTGTCTGTGTGTGCATGTGTAGACGTGTATGCACACACGTATTAGGGGGCAGTGGTACATGAACTGAAAGGGAAATTAGAATTGATATAAAAGAAATGTAAGGAAATTGACATTCAAAATAGGATTTTGCATAAATACACATAAAAATTCAAATTTTGCGGTGAAAGAGGATTTTTTTCCAAATTTCTTTACATATCAAGAACTAAACCCAGTGATCTCAGATTATAGTCCTATGTTGGTGATAGCACCAAGACAATGCTATCACTGCTTCTCTGAATGATAGTTCAAAGAAGAAACGTTTTCTACCTATGACAACCAGGCATAGGGTTTGCAGATCTAGACTACAGATAGGATATGATGAGAGAAAGACAAAGCCAAAAGTTATCCCTCTGGTTCTGAAAGATTGGAGAAAGGCAAACCAAAGAGATGCAACAGAAGCAGGGGAAGCAGAGTGTTAAGCGAGCAAATCCCAGGAAGAGGGAAAATGTCTTAGGTAAATTGACAAAATAATGTCAGTCTGTCTTTTTTTTTCCTTCTTCTTCTCCCCAAAGCCCCCCAATACATAGTTGCATATTCTAGTTGTAGGTCCTTCTGGCTGTGCTACGTGGGACACTGCCTCAGCCCGGCCTGATGAGCAGTGCCACATCCACACACAGGATCCGAACCAACAAAACCCTGGGCCTCCAAAGCACAGAGCACGAATTTAACCACTCAGCCATGGGGCCAGCTGGAGTAAGTCTTTATTCTTATTTACATTTGGGTCTTTTGCAGCCCGTGTCTACACTTAACTATAGGCATCACATAAAAAAGTCTGTGGAGTAGTGTGAAAAGTAAATGGATGGTCAGAATGAAGCATTCCTAAGATGCTCTCAGGTCCTGTGTAATATGAGTGGAAGCCTCAAGTTCCCACCATCCTCTAAGGCTATGCTAAAGGAAAGTCTCTGAAATGGACTAACTATGGTAGGGGCCAAATGGAGTCCACAGTGGAGGCTCAGGGGGACCCCAGCACCAAGGAGCTGAGGTGAGGCTGCTGGAGCCTGGGAGTCCCACCAAGCTCCATCTTGCAGTGAAACCAGAAATCAGGAGAATATCAGCTGCTGACTTCAGCTTCAAATGCTGGGAGATTAGGAACAATCAGGTGAATCAGGGAGGTTGCCACGAAAACCTAAATATTCAGAGGACAGCATGAATACCCAAGGACACTACCAGGCTTCTATCCCTCCCTCAAATACCCAAATGCCATCTTGGGAGAGGAAGCTGAAAGACTGAACACTTACCTAAAGAGACTGTATCCAATAATAAGCTGCTCTTGAAGAGACAGAATTTTAAAACTGAAAGGAAGCTATTCAAACTTGAAGAGACTGACATTATTAATTGGAGATCAGCGCAATTAGGGAGAAAAAGAAAGAGCGTGTTTATCACACATATGAGTGAGCATGGGTAATTCTGTCTCCCATTTTCAAGGTCAAGAATTTGCTCTGCCGGATGACAGGAAAAAAAATCTAGCCAGGATTCTGGGCAGAAGTTCCAAAGAATATGCTGCATACATGGCTAGTGGTATATAATTGTATTTTAGAATTAATGTGGCAATAAGCAATTTACTGCCCCCCTCAGAATTCATATGGAATGTTTACCAAGCTTTTGCTTATGTACTATTCTAAAAAAATAGTATGCTTTCAACTATGAAATATTTCTGACAATGTAACTAATGTACAAAACATGAAGGCAGCTTTACTAGTCTGCTGAGTAACATGTCCACAGAGGCCCTGTTTTATTGCCAGAACTAAAATTTATCAATCTTGAAATACTCTTCCAAAAGTTCAACTCACTTTATAAATATGAAGGAGGGTCTGAATCCAATATGTGTCCAAAACTGAGGTTTGGAAATGTTAGGTGAGGCTGTCCCACAAAAAAATGTCTTTCTGTGTGAGGAACCAACAAACATGGTGAGATAGGGTGGAAATATGCTTTTGCGTAGAGAATTATACAAGCTTGGCCCATAAAGAAGATTGAGTCATCAGAAGAGGAGGCACAAATCTGAAGACAGTACAGAGTCTGGCACGGACATCCTCCTAGCCTGTCCTCCCAGAGACCTGTTCTATTTAGTAAGTTAGAAAGGGGTAAAGAGATAGAGAAGGCTGTAAGTAAAAACTGGAATAGGCAATACACTTTAAATACTGTAAGAAGAAAAAAACAAAAACAATATGAGATTGAAGTAAAACATTTTGGCATCAATTTGAAAAATTATAACGTTAAAAGAGGGAGAGTAGGACCAGCTGGTGGCATAGTGGTTAAGTTCATGCACTCCACTTCGGTGACCCAGGGTTCACAGGTTCGGGTCCTGGGCTTGGAACTAGCACCACTCATCAAAGCTATGCTGTGGTGGGATCCTACATAAAACAGAGGAAGATTGGAACAGATGTTAGCTCAGGACCAATTTTCCTTACCAAAGAGAAAAAAAGAGGCAGAGTGACACACTTTCCACTTTGTTATGGATCTCAGAAAATCCAGAGCAACTGGCAATGTGAAAACCCCAGAATAATCACCAGTGGCAGCAGGACTCATCAATTTTAAAAAGGAAAAAAAAGGGAAAGAAAAGAACAGTAAACGTGGGGAAAAATTCTGGTAATTCATAAGCATATAGAAATTAGTCATCCTAGTCATTGTCTGAGGTTCCTAAAATAATTAGGAAGACTCTCTCCACGGAGACATTGAGGAACTGTAATAGGAGGGAGTGTAAGGGCCAAAAAAGCACTAGTTACATGTCTATTTATAAAAACTTAGCTACTAGATAATACTATCCACATCTGAAAGAAGAACATTATGTTGTAATCTCTCTTACTAGCAGTGAAAGAAAATAAGGAGCAGTGCTGAATCAAACATGACATGGAATATGAATGGTAGAAATGTGATTCATTCACTTGGAGTTACAGCAGAATGCAATTCAGGAAATATATAGAGAAAGTAATAGAAAACTAATATGGACATTTCAGGTTTTCAGTTTTATTGTTATATATTCCCCTACTCTATAAAGTTCTGGTCTTTAACATACATATAAGTAATAATGACAATAATAGTTATCTCATAATTATAGAGTACATATTAAGATCCAGGCACTGTGCAAAGCTCTGTGTCTATATTAACTCATACAATTCTTACAACAATCATTGACATAGATGCTATTATTAAGCAGTTCAGCATATGAAATTCAGAGGTTATTTAGCCAGTAACTAGTGAAGATGGAATGAGAACCCAGAAAAACAGAGTATGAGTTCTAAACCCAAATGGATTTTTATGCTAGTAAAACAAAAATCTAAAAACTAAATAAATAATACAATGATTTTAAAAAACAGATTCTAATCATATTTGTAGAATCAAAGATTTTCCTAATGAAATAAATCAGCTAAGACCTACACGAATGTTTTACCTTTAAAGGTTTCGAACTTCCACAACGTAAGATTGCTAAAATAGTCAAAAAATGCAAATGCTACAAGTGTTATCTGGAATAGTTGGGCTTTTCCTGAGTGTTGTAACTTGTTTGCCATTATTCTAAAGCAGTGGTTCTCAGTGGGGTGGTTTTGTCCCCCAGGGGCCATTCGGCAATTTCTGGAGACATTTTTGGTTGTCAAGACTGAGGAACAGGTGTGTTTCTGGCTTCTGTTCGGGAGAAGCCAGGAATGCTGCTAAATATCTTAGAGTGCAACAGAACAGTATAACAAACAGTCATCTGGCCCAAAATGTCACTAATGGCAAGGTTGAGAAATCCTGCCTTAGAGACATTGAGAACCATGTAAATAACAGTGCTGCTTTCTTCATATTGGCTGCTAGAAATCTCAAGGCCAAATTTGTGGTCCTTCTCTAGTAAAAGTAGTAGCTACTAAAGTACACACTTTATATGCTAATCTCATTCCTGGCTCATTGTATTTTTACTTTTAACTGATTGCCACAACTACTTTAAAAACACACACATACAGTTCATGTTTGTTTGTTTTGAAAACTGCTTTAAATCCTTTATGGAATATAGCTAGAATAAAAGGAAAATATAGAGAAAGAAGGAAGGAGAAGCAAAAAAGAAAGCAGAGAGAGAGCCCAGAGAATATGGAGGATGACAGGAGAGAGAAAGAACAGGGAGGAAAACACTTTATATTTTCATTGTTACTTTTTTAAAGTTGTGCTTTTTCTCTTGCTTTTTATTTGGAATAGAATGAAGAATAATTTTTTTATCAACATTGTTCTTTCCCTGAATTTCTCCAAATAATTCTGCCTCCTGAATAGAATCAACAATAATATAAACTTATTTTTAATATTGTTCTGCCCTTTTCAGTCTCTTAAGTTTCACAGATATTAGTGACAGAGCCAGGAAAAACCTTTCACAGTTCTTCCCACTGTTTTGCTCCATGTTCAACTTATCTTTCCTTAATACATCAAAGAAAGGGACTGAAATTTCTTCTAATGATTTCAAAACAGAAATAATTATCTAATATTAGTTGCAAAATAAAAGATCAAGGATCACATGATTATTGGCCTCTATACCAAAAAGAAGAAAGAAAGGAAGAAAGAAAGAGACAATTTCTACCTTTTAAAAGCCAGGTCCTTGAGAAATGGTTGTTCTTGAGACTGTTAGGCTGGTCCCTGTGCACACGGCAGGCTGGGAATACATGGATAGCCTGCTGCCTTCGAGCGGCCCTGACTCATTTTGTGGAGCGCAAATATGGAAGTGCTGTTTCTGAGTATACTTACCCTTCCAAACGTTTACCTCCTTTGAAACAGATTCTGAGCATCTGAGAGCTGGGTAGAATATTTCAAAAACCATTGTTTTCACAGTTTCTTTATTCCACTGTGGATTTGGAGCATGAATTAAAATGATCAAAAATCCATGATCAGGATTTTGCAAGAAATGAAGATGTTTTCTGAGTGTTACCCCCTCCCTTATTCAGAAGCCTCTCTGCTTCTGAAAACCTCTTGGGTAAGCACCTAATAGCCTTAAGATTTTTCGTTGTTTTTTTATTGTTTACTCTGAGAATGACCATGTAAAAACGAACAGCAAAATAATAGTATGACATACTGTGCAGAAAATAATCAGAGTTTCAAGTAAGTTTTGTCCATAGATACATTTGTTACTGGATAATATACCTTTTTAATGTAATTTATAGTTTAAAAAGAGCGATAACAACAGCAATCTTCTCCTTAAATACTTCCTCAGACCTGCAGCAGGTACAACTTAAATGTTAACAAGGGTGTAAAGAATTTTCTTAGTGTTAAAGGGATTGATGACCAATACAGACAAGTAGAATCCATGAACATGGTAAAGCACAGAAAAAGAGCTTGCAGAAACTCACATATACAAGTGATGCCGATCTGGGATAAAGCAGTAGCCACGTGTTCAAATGACGCCAGGGGTTAGACTGGTAATGTAGATGTAATGTAATGTAAGGTAAATGAGGTGGGGTCTTGGGCATAATTTTTCATCTTAAATATTGAGAAGAATTCACTCTTAAAAAAAAAATTCCCAGCCAGGCTAAAAGAAATCTTTGTGTTAAATATGGCTCCTGTGCTGCCAGTACATAACTTCTGCTGTCCAGAATGACTTATTTTTATACAAAGCTTGAAAATTGTAAAACAAGAAACGGGAAAAAGGTATCTCAGAGGAACTGGCTCAGTTGATTTTTTGTGTGCAATGATCACAACCTAACTCAAGGAGATTTCTGAGGGTGGGGCAGTTGTAGAAGGTAACTACTCTAACTCTCAAGGGGGTGTGTTTATAAAGGATTCTAGTCTCTGCCGGAGGATAAGACTAGAGTAAGGATGCTAAGGTTAACATTTCAAGTAAATGTTGAAAATATTCAGAGCAGTACAGAGAGTTTTATTGCATTATTAAAATTTGTTATTTGAGAAAATACATAGTGGTGAAAATTATAATTAATTCAGCAACTATTTTAAATTAATTTGAAGCATATTAATTGCAGCAATGCGTACATGCATTTGAAAATGTAGCTTCATATTTTTGCCACATAATATTTATTCAGTCCATGGACAATGTTGAATGTGCATATGAACTTATGGGCCTCTTATAATTAATAATTTCATGGCCCTCCAGGGTTTGTGAACACAAGTTAAAAACAAGTGGTCTACATTTACTCTACTGTTTAGTATACTAAAAGCTGCAAAGAATGATGCATCCAAACTAATAATAAGAAAAATGCTGAATAAATGTTAATTGGGGGGGGGGGGCTGGGAGTTGAGGTCACAAGGCAATCAAGTTACCTGAATTGTCTAACACAGGTGTACCTAGATTCTTGGAAGGATGAGAGAGAGAAAATAAGGCAAAAGAAATGTTGACGAGATAATGATCAAGAACTTCTCCAAAACAATGAAACCACAGATCTGAAAAATTCAAAGCATAACTAGGAAAAAGAACCACCAAAAAATCAATTAAACAAACAAACAAACAAGAAAACCTTACCTAGACACATCAGTCAAACTGCTAGAAACTCAACAAAAAATCTTGAAGGCAGCCAGAGAAAACAAATACATCACATAAAATCAAACAAACATAGGAAATATAACAGATTTCTTAGCAGAAAATATTCAAGCTGGAAGACAATGGAACAACATCTTCAAGTTTTCAAAGAAAAAAATGTCAACTCAGAATTCTAGACTAGCAACAACATCTTTTAAAAATATTTTTAGGGGCTGGCCCCATGGCCAAGCGGTTAAGTTCACACACTCCACTTCGGCAGCCCAGGGTTTCAGCGTTTCGAATCCTGGGCGTGGACATGGTACTGCTCATCAGGCCATGGTGAGGCGGCGTCCTTCATGCCACAACTAGAAGGACCCACAACTAAAAAGAACCCACACAACTATGTACCAGGGGCTTTGTGGAGAAAAAAGAAAAAAAAAATATTTTTAAAAGATAAAGATTTTTCAGAAAAATAACAGTTGAAGTATTGTATTGCAATTAGACCTGAGTTACAAAAAATGATAAAGAAAATCATTCAGGAAAAACAGTAGAATACCAGATGGAAACTTGGATTGACACAAAGAAGTGAAGAGTGCTGAAAATGATAATAATGAAGGCATATACAAGAGACTTTATTCTTGTGTTCATTATCTTAAAAAAGATAATTGACTATCAAAAGCAAAAGCAACGAAACTTTGTTGTGGAGTTTATGGCACATGTAAAAGTCACATGTATGACAACAGAAGCACATAGAATGGGAAGAGAGGATTGCAGATAAACTGCTGTTAAGAGTCTTATATTATACATGAAGTAGTATAATATTATTTGAAGGCAGATTGTGATAAGTATTATAAAGTGTAAATGCTACAGAAATAACTAAAAATTAGAGGTACAATTAATATGCCAATAGAGGAAATAAAATAAAATAATTTTTTTAATATTCAATCCAAAGGAAGAGACAAAAAGAAACAAAAAATCAACCAGACGGGACAAATATGAGACAACTGACAAGATGGCAAATTTAAATTCAACCATATGAAGAACCAGTGAAAGTGCTGTCCATGGAACCACAGTGGTCTGGAGAGTGTTCCCAGTGCACAACAAGATAAACACAAGCAAGCATTTAGAAAATTTTACAGCAATCTGTTTAGAGTAATTTTTATCTGTTGAATATAATAAAAAAGAATCGTTTTTTACTTTGTATGTTTTTTGTATCTCATTTTTAGTGATTCTTTTTTACTGCATTTACAAAAGTATTGCTCTGTGACAGACAGGAAATAAAACATAAACAAACAAAATCTTTTCCTTTACCACATGATAATTTGAGAAGCATTGATTTCATAGCAAAAGAACTTTCCTTTCAAATTGTACAAAGAAAAAAGTCTATTTGGGTAAGAGAGGTAGAAAGAAAAGGTGAAGCTAGAAAGGTGTGTTAGGAGTTTTATTAATAAATTAGCCCTATTGAGATAAGTTGTACCAAGAGAGAATGACTACCAAGAATTTGTCTAAGTATTACACTGGCAGTTTGTACATATAGGCTTCCACAGCCTCAAGATTTGGAGAAACTGCCAGGCTTTCTTTCTTTCTTTTTTTTTTTTGAGGAAGATTAGCCTTGAGCTAACATCTGCTGCCAATCCTCCTCTTTTTGCTGAGGAAGACTGGCCCTGAGCTAATATCCATGCCCATCTTCCTCTGCTTTATACTTGGGATGCCTACCACATCATGGCTTGCCAAACAGTGCCATGTCTGCACCCGGGACCTCAACCAGCGAACACTGGGCCGCCAAAGGAGAACGTGCGCACTTAACTGCTGCACCACTGGGCCGGCCCCCTGTCAGGCTTTCTAATAAGCTTTCTAACAGAGACCCCAAGGAGCCAATCTTTGGACAAAGTCTCACTTTATTCTATTCTTTTGAGTGGTAGCTTTGGCAAAGGTATCATCAAGGTTTAGTGCAATAACACCTTATTTATTTTGTTGACTTTATAGTTATAAATCTTGAAAACTACCACTTCCACTTACAAGCTGTTAAACCTTGGGCAAGTTCATTAATTGCTGCAAGCCCCAAGAAAAAATGGAGATGACACCACCTTCCTCATGGGATTATTATTAGCATTAAATTAGTCAATACGTGTAAAGTGCTTAACATAGTACCACACAATGATGAAAACAGTAAGCTCTCAGTAAACGGTAACTAAGAAAAAAAAAAAAATCCCAGTTTTGTTTCCAACATTACTTTCTATTCTGCAGCATACCGAAAACAAAAATCATCTGTGATAATGCTGGAAGCCAGAAACTACCCCCAATCAGAAAGCTACATTTTTTTTTTAGCTACATATGGATCTAGTTCAACTGGAGTTTCCTGAATGAATGTGGGCCTTTTCCAAGCACATCCAGCATAGCTCAATCATTGGCACTCGAAACAAAGCTAATGCTCTGAAAAGCTGCACATGATAGAAATTAAGCTACCTGTACTGAAAGTGGATGTGAAAGTATTTAAAAGGGAAAGAGAATGACTTAGAAGAAAAGGAATTTAGGCAGTCTCCTTTGTATAATCTAAAGCTTGTTGATTCATTTCGGAAATATTCCCAGAGTTAAATATAATACTATTGTGCCATTAACAGAACAGGTTTCATATGCTGTGCATGGTTAATGCGGTGCATGGTTCTTCCTTGAATGCCTTAAATATTTCACCCTGAAACTTGGGAACCAAAACTCCTCAGCAATACTAAGCAGTTTAGTAAGCTCTTGGCGCTATGCTGTGCTTCTGCTCAGGCCATGGGCATATCCGAATAATTGAGTTTAAGCTTAAATAATGATCAGATGCCCCTAGAAACCTCCTGAGACACCAGACTCAACAAAGACGCAGAGGTTTCCATCACAGTACTGATTCTGTGCCCTTTTAGGCATGTTGTATAAAAGATAAACTAAAAGAAATTATCTTTTTAACTTTTGCATTGCATCAAGAAAGTGTAAAATGAATCATCTACAGTGGACCAGAGGTTCTGCATACAGTGTCTTGATTTAGTACCTTACAAATTATCTAATATTTTTTAAACCACTGAAATCATTTTAGCCTAATTTGATTTCTAGGATATTTTAGTTTTAATTTTTTTACATAGCTTATTCTGTTTTAAGGTCTACACAGTATGTATAATGGCTTCTCCAAGCCAAATTTCTTATTTGTTTGTTTTGGGAAGTAGAATAATTACCTTTTCCACTTAAGAGGTACTTGAGAAGTTCAATATTTTTCTATGCTCAAGTCTCTACTCTTAGGGATAGAGCTGAAGATTCCAGGAGATATTTTCTTTCTGGGAATACAGATAGTGGGCGTGGGAGTAGCAAAGATTCATAGAGAAAAGCCTAACTTATTAGTAGATTCAGTGGAAGAGCTATTAAAATCAAACTTATTACCCAAAGAAGGCACAAAGTAAGTATCTTTGGTCAGCATCTAAAGAAAGAAGTAGAGGGCAGACTGGGGCACCAAAAAAGTGCTGGACACTGTGTTAAACACTTTAACAACATTACCTAATTTATTCCCCACAATAGCCTAATAAATGTATTATTAGTCACTTTTACAAAAGAGGAAACTGGTTTAAGAGAGGTTAAGTAACTTGAACAAAGTCACACAGTTGATAAGGCATGGAGCTGGGATTTCAATCAAAGTCAACCCTACATGTGGATATTGTTATAGACTGCATTGTGTTCCCTCAAAATTCAAATGTTGAAGCCCTAACCCCCAACGTGACCACATTTGTAGACAGGGCCTGTAAAGAGGTAAGTACGGTTACATGAGGTCATGAGAATGGGGTCCTAATCCATTATGACTGGTGTCCTTCTGAGGAGAGGAAGCGACACCAAGGATGCACACATACACAGAAAAGGCCATGTGTGGACACAGCAAGAAGACAGCCATCTGCAAGCCAAGGAGAGATGCCTCAGGAGAAACAATCCTGCCAGCACATTGATCTTGCACTTCCAATCTTCAGAACCGTGAGAAAAAAATTTCTGTGTGTGTGTGTTTTTTTAAACAACACAAAGTACAGTTGACCAAATCTTCATTGCTGTCAGGGATAGGATAAAGCCACATTTTTCTACCCTGGGTACGAACATATCAAGAAGAGAGATGTGAATATTTTAAAAGTTGATCAGTTTTTATAGGTAGAAGTTTTTTGTTTGTTTGTTTTGCATGTATGTGTTTGTTTCTTTTCTTTTCTCTCTGAATTCCTTTGCAGTATAGGCTAGTTATACTATGTTCCAAATACAGGATGACTGTGAAGCTTAGAAAGCAACTGATTGTAATTTCATGGGGTACTTGGGTTGTTGTAGGAACACCTTATATTTATGAAGCTGCTGGTAAACAACAATTTCTGTTTTTTAAGCCACCCAGTCTTTGGTATTTTTTATGGAAGCCTGAACAGACTGATACAGATATGAACCTAAAAGAGATTTTCTATATTGCTTGTTCTGTAGATCTCTTCTTAATGATATATAATGAGAACTAGTGTTAGGTGCCACGAGCACAGGGCTACGAGTGTTTCTGTCTTCAGGGTGTGACACATAATATATGCTTAATAAATTTTTGTCAAGGGAATGAATTAATGAATGAGAACAAGTTAATTCAATAGTGACATATTTCTTGACAGGGTTTGATTATGGCTAAAAAGCCTAAAATGTGATATAAAAATTCCTACCCCATTCAAGTCCTGCAATACATATAGAATATATTGAAGAACATTTCTCTCTTTATCAGTTAGCACCACACCTACACTGTAGCCCTCATTTACGAGAATCAGGTGCCTCCTTTCCCTGGCTTGGCATCCAGAAACATCTGGGATACTCCTAGTACTCCAGACCTCTTTGTCATGGATCACCCTTGCTGCTCATAGAAACTTCCATGCCCTGCAACTATTTTCCCAAAGGAAGCAAACTCTCTAAGACAGTCAGCCAGATCCCCAGTGACCAGCTAATGGGAGCCTGCTATCTGATCTCTCAAGTAAAACGAATTTTTTAAAAAGCTATTTTAGGGGCTGGCCCCATGGCCAAGTGATTAAGTTTGCGCACTCTGCTTCAGCAGCCCAGGGTTTCAGCGGTTCGGATCCTGGGCATGGACATGGCACCACTCATCAGGCCATGCTGAGGTGGTGTCCCACATGCCACAACTAGAAGGACCCACAAGTAAAATATACAACTGTGTCCTGGGGGTATTTTGGGAGGAAAAAAAAAAGAAGATTGGCAACAGTTGTTAGCTCAGGTGCCAATCTTGAAAGAAAAAAAAAAGCTATTTTAAATTTGGATAAAGCACATAGTAATGCCATATTTGATCCCCAAACAGGATGATAAAGCATGTTTCATTAATCACCTCTACTTCATAGGTAAAGAAATTGAGGCCCAGAAAAATTAAATGATTTGCCCATTTGTGGTCATACAGGATCTTGTCAGAATGGTCCATGGATCAGCAACATTGACATAACATGGGTGTTTGTGAGAAATGCATCTCATGCCTCATCCAGTTCTGTAGAATCAGAATATACACTTTAGATTTGTAGAAACACTTTGGAAGAAGTGACAGTGTGAAGATTTGAATCTAAATGCTCTAACTTCTAAATCAAGTTTCTTGCCCATGTGCTTCATCACAGGGGCTTCTGAAAACAACGCCCCCTCTCCCCTCACGAGTCTCCCTAAAGTGCCATGATTCTAATGGGAGAACATCAGTTGGGTAGGTACATCAGATGAGACCTGAGAGCTCCAGAGCTTTGAAGAAGCTTTTAAATCATAGCTTTGAGCCAGCAGCCTATTTATTCTCTGTAAAACCAGACCTAATTAGGGCAATAAATCAAATTGAGGAAGTGTCCATTCTCTACACACAGCTGCCATTGATAACCTACATCATCACATTTGATCCTCAAAACAATGCAGTGAGAGAGGCCTGATTATTTCCATTTTACAGATAAAGAAACTGAGGCTCAGATAAGTCAAAGTAATTACTTTTTTTTTTAAGATTTTTTTATTTTTCCTTTTCTCTCCCCAAAGCCCCCTGGTACATAGTTGTTTATTTTCAGTTGTGGGTCCTTCTAGTTGTGGCATGTGGGATGCCACCTCAGCATGGCTTGATGAGCGGTGCCATGTCTGTGACCAGGATCCAAACCAGTGAAACCCTGGGCCGCAGAAGCAGAGCATGTGAACTTAACCACTCGGCCATGGGGCCGGCCCCTAGTCAAGCAATTATTAACAGAAGCTTGGCATTGCTAGGGCTGAGCAGAAGGACATATCCCCTAAAAGTGTAAAACCACTCAGGGACAGTTCTGCAGTTACTGAGGTAGCAACACTTCAAAACCTCTTGAGAGATATCTATGACTCTGTGTAACTGTCACTTTTTTCCTCCTGTAGGATAATGGTAAGAGTCCTATTTGTGGGCAAGGACCTATGGCATTCTTTACTGTATTCTTTGGCTGGCTCTGCAGACTGTAACAATGGGTGTCCGCCCTTCTCCCATGTGATACAACGTTCCAGCTCTTTGAATGTCCATATTCATTTCATGTTAGATGTTCTGCTGAAACCCTGAGACCTTTGAAATGGAGCTGGGATGGATTTATGAGGACAATGGGTGGGTGAACCCACATGCTTTCTCTCTTTTGTTCAACACTGGGAGGAACACATGAATGACAGCCCATTCCCTTGGGATCACTTCTAGGTTATAATGCCCACACCTTAGCTTCTTTAGTCATGGTGAGATGAAAAAGAAACAGAGCAGCTACACGGAGGACCTTCAGACTCCAAGTAAAACCACGGATATGATGAATGAATACTGTGACCAATATTCCATATGGAAAGAAGGCGTGAACTATTAATGCAGCAGCTGGAGGAGACAAGGGGCATGCCATGTACACTAACGCTCTACCACAAACTCCCTTCCAGTATGATCAACTGCTTTCCGGCAGCTCCATTGACCTTGCATGTGCAATTTCTAGTCACTCTTCATCTTCAGGAAAATATCCCTTTGCTATTTACGTGCCAGGAACAGAATAAGTACAGGAATATGTTTGTTGTGGCAAAGTGCTACATCTTGAGACTCTAAAGATCCTTACTTAAGATACTGGTGGACTCAAGGATTTGTCAATAATATATGGATTCCTGTGGGTTATGTGGTCAGTCAAGGAATTTGAGAGTCCCTATTGCAGTTATTCACAGTTTCAGTGACCTGCTGGTCAATCTTACTGAGACTGAATTAGAGATAGAGCCAAGTAATACCATTTTAGTATTTTCCTACTGCTTCTTCATTTAATCTGATGTACATACTGTGTAAAGGGTATTTCATAATATGCTAATCCTTGTAGTCACTAGACAGTGCATGTTAGAGCCCTGTCCCTACCAAGACAGCTTAATAAAATTAACTCTGACTCAGTCAGTGTGTGAAATGAGATTCTCTCTAACTCATCCCACAGTGGTTTGGTCCAAGAGCAGAGATTTTTCAGTGGTCTAGTCAGAGTTGAAATGCTGTGTACAGCTGCATAATGTTTTTTTTTTTTTTTAAAGATTTTATTTTTTCCTTTTTCTCCCCAAAGCCCCCCGGTACATAGTTGTGTATTCTTCGTTGTGGGTTCTTCTAGTTGTGGCATGTGGGACGCTGCCTCAGCGTGGTCTGATGAGCAGTGCCATGTCCGCGCCCAGGATTCGAACTAACGAAACACTGGGCCGCCTGCAGCGGAGCGCGCGAACTTAACCACTCGGCCATGGGGCCAGCCCCCACAGCTGCATAATTTTTTACCCCAAGTTAATGATGTCTGAATGCACAGATTTAATACTTTATAGGAATTTCAATAAAAAAGAATATGCTCTTGGCAAAAGAAACAATTGTGCTTTCTTATGGCTAGGGTAATTCTCATTTGGGAAGGAAGTGTTGACAATCATATGAGGTTGAAATTATGGCGAGTTGTGTGTACACAGTATTGTGGTTAAGAGCTTGAGAATCAGGAGATTTCTACTTCACCACCTACTAATTGTGTGACTTGAACAAGTTACTCCCCTTGCTGAACCTTGGTTTCCTTTTCTGTAGAATAGGAAGCCTCAGTTATACCTTTAGTACTAAGACTCCTGGGATTGTTGTGATGATTAAAAGAGATGAGGTAGGTTATCACTGGAGGCTGCTGCATGTAAAGAATGGCTGCCCTCTGATGTGAGGCTGTGAATAAGCCCAGTTCTGTGAGAATCAGTAAGGTATGTTTTAAAGGGTTCTCTAGAGCCCTGCCTAGACTAGGGCATTTCACCCTTCCCACTACCTAATAGATAATCCCATCATTAAAGTGAATCCTCTGGACACCATTAGGGTCAAAGTTAAGTATTATTATTTTAGACGGTTAGAGTACAGCCCTAAATAACTTAGCAGAAGTTTTTTATTGGTTGATCCTATTTAATATTGAAGTTACTGAGGATTAGAAACTGAGAGTTAATAGTAAAAAGTAGCCCTGGTAGCTTGACTCCAAAGTTTGTGTTCTTTGCACTGTATACATGCAACACAAAATTGGCCACGAAGAAATAAAGAAGTCACCATCCTTTGGTCTATGCACTAGCCTAATGGGATCGACAAATCAGTTACCCTGAATCTCACAGCTAGATATAAATCAGCAGGGACCAGCCAGAAACAACCGAGGCCACAATGTAACACTGTCATTAAGAAGCTGCTAAAAGGCACATGAAAAAGCACTGGGAAATGTCATGCATGCAAATGTCAGGGCATTATCATTATACTTGAAAATGGGCAGGTGTTAAAACACTGTATCTAAGTTGCAACTGCACAATTTATATAGAAAACTATGTCTAAAAAACGTCCCCAGGGACTGGGAACCCCAAAGCACATAATGCTGCTAAGATCTGGAGCCACCCAGATGTCTCACAGCACAGGATCTGCTATTGAGGCCCAGATTTTTGAGTGCTTGGATAACTGTGCCCCTGCCCTCAAGCTCCTCCAGACCTCCAAGGTCAGATCTTAAGAGAGATCTTAGGATCTCAAGTTGTGCCTGTAAATCCAACTTGCTCCCCTGCTCCATCACCACACCTCAATCCAGGAACCAAATGGAAGGCAAGAACTCTGTGTGTTCTGGATAGAACAACTGTACCCCCAACTGTCCTCATCTATATGGGTGGGAATGAAGATGGGGACCTAGAACTCTGAGCAGTCTTGACAAGCCCGCTCTCATCCTCTCTGAACTTTCATTGCTTCCCCATCACTCTGCTTGGGACCCTCAGTACAGATCTCATTATTCTCTGTATCCCTCTTTAAGTTAGTCAGCCATCAGCCAGCTTGGGACCCTTAATACCAATCTCATTGCTCCCTGTAATACTCCTTATGTTAGTCACCACAAGAAGCCAGGACTCCCAGGTCATTTCTTACCCATCAATTCTAATCTCCAAAAGTTAATACTTCCCATTAACCACCATTTCTGTCCCCCAGCCCCATCAGACTCCATACTCCCTTCGTTGCTTTCTTTTTTCCATAACATTCATCGTTGCACACACATATTTAATGTGTATTTGCTTATTTGTCTCCCCTACCAGAATCAAAGTTCCATCACGACAGAATTTTTTCTGTTTTGTTCAGTGCTCTACGTGCAGTTCCTGGCATATAATAAGCACTCAACAAATTTTTATTGTATACATAAGTGAATAAATTTTGTTAATGAATTCTGCCCCAAGCTGTGGTAGGCACTAGAAGCTGTGAGTATATCAAGTCCAAAGGCACAGAGAATAGTCTATGCCAATTAGTACTGGGCCTTTGACTTCTCTCATACTTGTTATTAATGGAATAGTGGACCGATGCTGGATATTGTACTCACTTGCTAGCTCTCAGAATGAAGATTTGATGCCTTGATCAAAGAAAGCTGAGACAGGAAGGCTATCTTATAAAATATTTCATCAGAAAAATGACTTTGGATCTTGCTCAACTAAGAGTCCAGATATTCTGATTACCTTCAGTACATATCCCTATGAACTCTCAGGTCTTTCTTGCTAAAGTTTATTAATAGAAATAAAATAAGATTAACATAGAGTATAATGATAAGCATAATAAGTGATATGAGTGGAAATTGAAAAGGAAAAGACATAAAAATGTAAAAAGTATGAGGCTACAAGTTGCTCCATACTTAGCACACAGGAGGTTCTTAATACCTGTTTATTTAATAAATGAATGAGTGGATGTTGACATGTCTAAAGGAAAGACAATAAGTTAGGGAAAAAAAGTAATCTCTTTAGGAGCAAAGAATTTCACTACAGGCCTTCGGTTTTATTTCTTTTACTTCTTTGCCACATTTCAAAATGGTATAGGATCAATTTGAGAAGTCTTTATAGATCATCATTAAGGATATCTCCATGTGTCCATAGTAAATATTAATCAGAGACCATATCAATCATATCATTTAGAATATGACAACAGAATAAATTAACCAAATGATTTTGGATGCTTATCACTCTCAAATATATTAGTCTTTTAATAGTCTTGTTAGTCTTCATAAAAACAATGACTCAATTTATGCTCTGTTGCTAAGATAAATCATTGTTTTAGTCTTCCTTTATTTTACTTATTATTTTATATTTAAAAATGAGACACTGCGCAGTGGTTATAATGCCTCTTGCCTAGGAGTCAGAAGCTATGGCTTCTACTCAGGGCTTTGGAATGATTAAGTCCTGGGGACTCTGCTGTGAACTGCCTGCTATGGTTCAAGCATTCAGTTAGCTAATTGCTTTTAGTTTTGGATTTTGAAGGAAAAGCAATAGATTACTTGAGAATTTAGAAGTTATGCTTTACTAAAGTTCCTGTCTAAATACTTCACAATGACAAATCTAATAGTGATGTGTCAATATTATATATTGGATATTAGTTTGTTACAGAGATGAACAGCTGGGTCTGGAACTATCCACGGTAGAAATATCACAAATGAAAATATTAGTGAAGTTTTTTCACATGAAAATGAAAAGCTGAGATGGGCCAGGGTTTCGCTACATTTCAGGCTGCACAACATAGACGCTGTCCCAATGTTCCTTTTTTCTAAGTAGTCCCATTTCCTTTGTCAACTCTAAATTTTTGTTTGACCTAATGAATTATGTTTTCTTGACAGTCAGAAGCAGCATTCAGTGGATGATTATATATTCAAATATTTTAATTTCTTAGAAATTTTGTTTCATAGAGCCATAGAGTTCCTGAGTTAGAAGATTAAAGCTCATCAACTCCATTTACCTTCAGCAACCTCAGAGTCTAAGGCTCTGCATGATTATAAGCAAGACACATAGACAAGGGGAGCAAATTATTATAGAACAGAGAAAAATGATAGAACAAGAAATTCCAGAAATAGATGTTTCCTTCTTCCCTGCTATTGACATCACTTTGGTTGACATAATTGAACATATATTTTTTATAAGTGTTGTGGTCCTGAGAATGTAAAAAACACATGTGCAATGCTTTGATAATGGCTTTTGTGTGTGTGTGAGGAAGACTGTCACTAAGCTAACATCTTAATATCTGTGCCAATCTTCCTCTATTTTGTATGTGGGATGCCACCAGAGTATTGCTTGATGAGCAGTGCATAGGTCCACACCTGGGATCAGAATCTGCGAGTCCTGGACTGCTGAAGCAGAGCACCTGAACTATGTTCACGCAGCTGGCCCCATGTTGATGGCATTTGACAACGGAAGACTTTCAATAGCTTGCTAGATCCATGCTTATTTTAAGAAGAAAATGAAACTAAAATTTCAAAATGCATCCTGTTGTACTTAGCCATAATGTCAAAGTAGAAAGAATTTAATCACAGCTAAGTGAATTAAGGAAGAAATTAAGGTTTCCATTTCTAACTCTCCTCTTTCCTGCAATGGACACCAGACAGTTAAATATTCTATATAATTTTACATTTTGTAGTAAACACAGGGTAATGTATATATGTTTATTTCTGTGGGGAGTATTGTCTACTTCCCTGCAAATATTATTGAGTATACACAATTAGCATCATCTAAGCAGTACAGAAATTTCCTTTGTTATTGAGAAGGAATTCCCTAGCTTTCATAATATTTTGTACTATATTTTCCAAGGCTGGGGCAACACGATCTTTTTGTGGAATCCATAGCATGAAACAAAACTCTCAAACAGTTTCATTAAGGTGGCTTATCAGTTTTACTTTTTCCAGGTGCTGTGGGGTGTTCCTGCTAGTATCATTTACAACAAGTTTAAAACTAACGAAAATCCAAACACAATTAGGAAGGGGAGATGGGGAAAAGAGAGATTCCAAATCAGGGTGGATCTTTTTATTGTGCTGGAGGGAAGAGGACTCTGATGCCCCTTTGATAGCAGCAGTGGAGGAAGTGAAGCACTGATTGCAAGCCAGGTTTGAGTTGACCATTAATACAAGAGAATCAATGTTATCCTGATTACTGCATGTAAGAAACAGATGCCACCCCCTCCTCTTTCTGCAGATATAACAAAATCATTGTGCCAGCTCAGGATAACGGTGTGAGAATAACAACATGATGCATATACTTATGATAAAAGCAAGAGGTTCTCATGTCAATATCAAAACTTCGGGGACATCCAAATTTTGGTACAAACATTAGTTTAGTGGGGTTTTTTGAGGAAGAATAATTCCCTGCTAATTGGCAACAGATTGTGTAATTGTCAAAAATATGGTGTGTTTTTATGGCCTAAACAAATAATGCCTAGATGTGCCTTCTACCCTACATTCATACCCTCCACACACACACACAAACTCATACAAACACAGTCATTCCTAATTGTTCTTGAAAATTTAGGTTAATGACTGCTTGAGTAACCCCCACACTCCTCTTCTTTCTTTTCTGTTCTGGAAACCCCCTCCTCTGTGCTCCCACAGCACATTTATCAGAATCAGCCCAATGAATACGCTATGAGCAACTGAGAAAAATGATCTTGTCTCATTAGTCTTTGCATTCCTATAGTTTGTCTAATCATTGGCAACAAGCCTTATCTTATGTTTTCTACCCTTCACTCCTCATATGGTAGCATATGTTACGCCTTCTGAAATACTGATTTTGTTACAAAAACCACTCTAAATAACAGGAGAAAAATGTATTAACCAAACCTTTCTGTTACATTGAATTTAACTATATGTCCATAGATTTGGTCATAAAAGAAATCATTTCCTGATATTATAATACAATAGAGAAAGTCAGAGCAGTCCTTTGAAAGGTTTGCCACTGGTACTTTTTTTTTACTGTTATTGGGGAGAATAAATGTGGAGGAGCAAGGTAGCGTAATAAATGAGAAAATAATACAAAGGTATAAATGTAGCTTAAAATAAAATTTTCTTCTGAACATATGTACATATATATGTAATATTTATATATATGCAAATTTTATATATTAGAGGGGAAAGCTTACATTTGAAACCTCACAGAATGAAAGAAAATTTGAGAGATTTCATCCAAACTTGCCTCCTGTATATACGTATAGTTAGTATATAACTGAAATGTCTGCTGAAAACCTCAGAGCAATTGAAATGAGCCTTAAATTACCTCCCCAAAATCAACTAATCCTTCTCCCCGTTTCCCCCTCCCCAAATCACAAAAATAACATCCCTAACCCCTAGTGTGTCAGATCCAGGTATAATCAAATAGAATATGGACAGAGTGAAAATTTGTAATAAAAAGCTGGGTTTGTGTTCAAGATTGACTGAGTTACTGCTGGAGAAGGTGCCTTGATTAAATCTCACAGAGCCTCATTTTTGGCACATCTTAGACCAGTTATGCAGGCCCAGATTCTGCCCATGCTCTGCAATTCCTCATTCCTCCTAGGAAACTGTTCTGCCTCTTCCACAGCTCCTCCTCCTCCAATCAAGGGTCTGACACTGCCCATTGACCACGTTTATTTTTCTGCCTTTGGCACTAGGAGCTTGTCTGTTGTAGGATAAAAGTGGAATTCTCTGCTGTCTGCAGGGCTTTCCCCAGGGAACAGAGCATGAAACCCAAACTTATATATAAAATCATATCCTGTTTGCAAACATCATATTCCCTTTGCTTCTCACTAATCTGGTCCTGTAAACCCCAGCACAGCTTGAGAGCCCATTCCTCATCTAAACAAATGCCATAAGCCCCTTTATACTTTTACAACCATGTCAAAAAATAATATTGCCTGCCAATAGTGATGTGATTGGAGTTGCCTCCTCCGAGCCATAAAAGAAGTGCAGAGTCTGTTATCAATTTCTCTAAGTGTATCAGGGGAATTATGGGTCGATTCAGTTCCAAGTTATAAATGACAACTCAAAAGCCGCAGAAGCGTTTGAAGCTGGGAGCTGATGACGACATTATCATAAAAGCCTGCTCGTCCTTGCTTTTGTGGGTTTTTTTGTGGCCTATCAAGTGAAGAGTGAAAAATAAGGCTGAGAAATGACTTCAAGATTTCTTCACACAGCAGCAGGTCAGATAGCCAGGAAAACGATCACTATTTTTAGTGATATACCCCGAGGAGTGAGAACTAAAGTGGTCCTGCCCTGGCTTTTGTTTCCACCAGAGTCCCTTGATTATCTATTTCACTCTACAATGACCAATTCCTGGGATTTGGTAAAATGCTCTTTTCAATTGGTGCATTTTCTTGTAGTGTAATCACACAGGGATCAGAAATGAGTCATGCCATAGTAACTAAACAAAATGAGAACCAAACACAAAGGAATTCGGAAACCTTGAGATTGTTGCTCAAAAGGCAATTCTGGAGAGCACACTTTAACGCACTTTAAATACCATTTACCCTTTGAGCTACTTGACCAACATTGTTAAATTATCACCTGCAATTTTAGGGGAAAATATAATAAGTAGGGATTTTCTGATTTTATAATGTCCCTGGTAGTCTCCTCAAAAGCAACTAATTCATCAGCATTCAGTAGGTATATATTAAACCCATCCAGTAGAGAAATATATATTTTAGATAACTAGAGTTTACTTTAACAATTGGGGAGCATTAAGTATTTTGGAATTTAAACCAAGGGTCTATCTTAAATAATTTGAACCAGAAGAGTGCCTTAAGACAAAAGCAATTTCAGTGGTTCCCAAACTCACTAGGGTGCCCCCATGTTACCAAGTTGGGCCATTCCAAATTCATACTGGGTATCTTTTGTATACTTAATATGTCTAGGATTGTCTTGGAGGTAAAAATTTAGACTGGTACAAATCCAGGGGACCCAGAATTTCTCTTAGGACTTATACCAAAACCAAAGATCTTAGGGGCTAAGATGGTTCCTGAATGTCTAAGAACACAATGTTGTTCCTAAAAAAAGCCAAAAGGACTGAATCAAACCAGTTCTCAAGTACCAACAAGGACAAGCTTGCTCACACACACACACACACACACACACTCACCTAGACCTACATAAACACCACCAGAGGACTTACAGGCCAATTTGACAAACAGACGTGTCTCTCTTCAGCCCTTTCCAGCATTGATGGAGTCAAACTAATCCAGTCTTTCTCCTCTTGCCTCTACTTGACCAAGCTAGACTTACCCACCACCACTGCTGCCACCATCCAGATTAGATCAGTGTTTGGGGCTGTTATTAAGGACATATTCTATGACACCCACTGTTCCAGAAGCAGCACTCACTATTCATTCCTTGGGCACTTCTAAGAGTTTATTAGAGCAGTTCTGGCTAAAGAATAAAAGTCACCTTGATCTGGGTTTAGAGCAGTTGAGTAGAGGTACTTTGTGTTCAAGGGATAGTGAGTTATAGGCACAGCCCAAGTCAGACTTGGGAGGTGGGTCCTAGGGAGCTGTCCTCATTTCGACTCTGGATCAGCAATTAAATGTACTTTGTAAATGTAATCTAAATGTAAAAATGTAATGTAAATGCAAAAAGAAAAAACTCTGTAAATGAATAGGGTTTGATGACTACCACTCTTCTAACAGCTTTGATTTCCTCCCCATCACCTACCCACTAAATTGTCCTTAGCTAAGTTGTCCTTAGCTTTGTTTCATTCTTCGCATCATTTACAGGTAATCTTACGGCCATTCTCTTAAAATAGCCACTTATGATGTTAGAAAATAAACTCAAAAGTCAATGAAACCCACTTTAGAAGTCAGTTTATCCTCTGCTTTTTAGAATGATTTTGCAAGCTCCTGGCTTGACAGGAGATTTGCTAAAAATGAGAAGGATTAATGTAGGGTGGTGATTGTCCTGTGCTCGGAGTCAAAAAGCGAAGCTCACTGGGGAGCTGCCACAAAAGGGACCACACTACACCAGCTGCACAGCTGCACTGCTAGGCTTCAGGGGCAGTGGATGGCCTGTTGAAGATGAAAGCTGTGGAAGGTCCTAAAATGCTCTTTTGGAACTCCTCCACATGGACATGCCCGTCAACCTTATACTTTCAGCCTTTCACCCTTTGCCATGTGACTTCAGGAAAATAACCTCAGTTCTCTGAGCCTTCAGGTTCTCATCTGAGAAATAGTGTTAATAATAATGACTATTTTACAAAGTTGTTATGAACCTTGGTTGTATGTTAGTAAACTGTAACGTCCAATGCATATTGATACAGTTGCTATTCTTATTTCTAGAGGGCAGAATCACACGTGAAGGAATAGAAAGATTATCCTTGCTAAATCTAACATCCCTAAAATGACAGAATTAACTGAAATTATATGGGATTTCCCTGTATAAAATTTAGTTATAGCAAAATTTTGCCTAAAATCTGACATACACAGGACTAGTTTTGTTCTTTCCCTTCAATATCCGAGAAACCTAATTGACTTAAATTCCTTAGTCCTTGGAAACCTGATCTAGAATGATGTTGTCCTAACACAACTTAGCCTTAGTTCTACAGGATGACAGTTTGTTACTGGTAAGAGTTAACTTTAAATAGATTGCAGGTTATAGGCTACATTCTAATCATCCACCAAAATGTAGACATTTTTCTTCACATGTCGCTGGATTCGAACAAATTTCTCCTTGAAATGTGGTACAAATATCCTGAGTCAAAAAGTCTTTGTTAATTATTGAAGACAAAAATGACCCCAGGGGTTCACAAGCAAAATGTCCCACAATGCAAAACACTGTGAAGTTTATGCCATTTTCAGTAGAAATATAATGTATGTGCACACTCAGTGTGACTCTATTGAAAATTGAGTTCCTGTACAAAATGGTGTTAAGCCCTCTTGTTACTACCTGTTTCCAGCTATATAAAAGTCTAGCTAAGCCGCTTTCATGGATGTGTGACCTGTACAGTTACACAGAATCCTGCAGTTAGAAGGGCCCCACACTTGGTTCAATTTGCTATTGTCGCCATCTTGAAATTCTTAACTTTTTTTTTTTTTGAGGAAGATTAGCCCTCAGCTAACATCTGCTGCCAGTCCTCCTCATTTTGCTGAGCAAGACTGGCCCTGAGCTAACATCCGTGCTCATCTTCCTCTACTTTATATGTGGGACGCCTACCACAGCATGGCTTGCCAAGCCATGCCGTGTCTGCACCTGGGATCCAAACCGGCAAACCCCGGGCCACAGAAGCAGAGCGTGTGCACGTAACCACTGCACCACTGGGCCAGCCCCCTTAAAATTCTTAACTTTTGAACAAGAGGATCTGCATTTTCATTTGGCATTGAGCCTTATAAATTATGTAGCCAGTGTAGAGTAACTTTTACTGAGAAGCAGCCTTAAACACAACTGAACAGATAAAGCAGATATTTTTGGAAGTGTATGTTATTAACAGCAGTAAGAAAACTCATACTTACCCCAATTCCACCACAAGGTAATGAAGAAAAAAACTTTTGAGAAGCGCCACCTACAGTAAGAAAATACGAAAAAACACGTAAGTTTGGAATATAACTATAGTTTTTTAAATTTTTGCTGTTTTTTAACACATATTATTATATTAAGTAGCATTTAACATTTGACTCAGGAGCAAACTGATCAAATTTTAGATAGGTAAGAACTTAAAGCAAAAGAATACAAATATTATTAGATGTAGCGTCCATTGCCCCACATGAACAAACACCCATGAAGTTCGAGTTATATCACAATATCTTTTTTATTTATAATTTATTAATTATTTATTATAAATAACTTGGCTAGTCACTGTCACTTTTTAAATTTTTCAAATAGTAAAATAACTATTCAAATATGGACTTACTCAATTTCTACTTCAGATATAGCTAAGACCAAGCATACTATAAGCCTTTCCAATAGCCACAATTTTCTAAACAAGTCACAAAACACTACAAAAAGGATACCCTATTTGGGGGTCTATACAATATAAATAAAAATACACGAGCTGGCCCCATGGCCAAGTGGTTAAGTCCTTGTGCTACACTTCGGTGGCCCAGGGTTTTCCCGGTTCAGATCCTGGTCACCGACCTGGTACCACTCATCAAGTCATGCTGAGGTGGCATCCCACATAGCTCAACTAGAAGGACCTACACCTAGACTATACAACTATATACTGGGGGGCTTTGGAGAAAATAAAATATATATATACATATATATATATCTTCTTTAAAATATACACCAAAATTTTACTTGTGACTGTGTCTCAGAATTGATATTTCACGGAATTTTTAATCATTTTGTTTACTTCCACTTTTATTTTCTACATTATCTACTATATGAATAGAGAAAACAAAAGTAACGACTGCTGAACCAGTCCTGATGGCCTAGTGGTTAAAGCTCGTTCTGTGCACGCCACTTTGGCAGCCTGGGTTTGGTTCCCAGGCGTGGAGCCACACCACTCATCTGTCAGTAGCTATGCTGTGGCAGCAGCTCACATAGAAGAACTAGCAGTATAACTAGAATCTACAACTACGTACAGGGCTCAGGGGAGGAAGAAAACAAAAACAAAAACCACTGCTAAACCCCTAAGACTAAAGTGTGCCCAGCAAAGCAATTAAAGAGAAAGGCAGTAGACATTTCTAAATCATGGTCAAATGGCTCTAAAGTGACTCAGACAGGTCACTTGGGAAATTAGCGGTAGAACTAGGTACAAACCTCTGTTTCACCTATCCCAATTCATTTGTTCTATTGATGATCAATGAAATAAATAATAACGAAAACTGAAAACAGGTTTGTGATGGAATTCACATGCCATGTCAGTAAAAGTTTAAATAGATTTTACTGTCACAGAACAAAGTTTATTTTGAAAACAATAAACTGTATGAGTTGATTTTTCAAATACAATTGCTAACAGATGGAAAATGATAAAGAAAAATGTAAGCGCAAACAAAAAACATCTCTTTATATATAAGGATCTTCATGGAAAAAAGATGAGAAGTCAACAGAAAAAATAAATAAATTATGGAAAAATACTAAAACTGGAATACTGATGTCAGTAAAAGAAACATAAAAAAATGATGGATAGCTTGGGGGAGGAGTAAAGTTTTCTTAAGTCGTTGCTCATAACAAAGATATTTCTGTATCATTGAATATTTTGCAAGGATGTATTCATACGTCACAGGTGAAATTGAAATATATTATGTTGTATATTTTAATGTCTGAAGTCTTCATTCCATAGTTAGTGAAAAGGAGTAAGAATACAATGTAATAAAATAATTTTTAAAGTAATTTTTAAAAATTATTAAACTCTAAGGGAGTAAGAAAAATAAATGATATGCTGCTTAAGGAGAATTTTATTTAATAATGTTTACATAGTACAAAACAGCCAAATAATAATAATTTAAATTTAGTAGTGTGTAACAAATTTTTCATTCACTGACTTGACTGAATTTATTTTTTAATAACATTATATTATTATAATGTTATCCATAGACTGAGATCTGGCTAGCCACAAGATAATGAAAACTGGTAGTAAGAACGACAGGAATATTAATACTAAGAAAACGTTGCACCAGAAATGATTTGAGAGAATGTTTTTAAAGTGTCACCTTACAGGGTCTAAAGTATTTAAAAAGATAAATGGTGCCCATTTTCAAATCTAATTATTTTATAACCTATAGATGTCTTTCAAGATACAAAGACTGATAGGTCCGGTCATAATGAACTTTTACTGAAATCCTTCCTCCTAACTCCAGAACATAACTATCGAGTAGTAGTATCAATTTAACTCAGAAAATTCATACAATTGAATGAATTTCAATTCAATGTGTGTGCGCATTGACACCTCCCGCCTGATCTGTGTTGGGAGGGATTAGGGGAGAAAGAGTGATGTATGAAAGTGAAAGAAAGGGATGGAGAGAAAATATCTTGATGGTTATGAGTTTCTATACATTCACACATGGCCACTTCCATCTGGTCTCTTAGATATAAATAAAAAACAAGCCACAAGAATTCAAATTTAACAAAGAACAAAAAAAATTATAAAAAGTCAAGTTTTTAAAATAATGGGATTATTCACTTAGAACTTGAATTAAGGAAAATTAGCTAAGTTTCTGGATTCACGGGACAAACTGAAGTAGTTCAGAAGTGTCATCAAAGTTGAATTTAGTGTTTCACATCAAGACCTCACAATGCAACATCTCTGTTTATCTTTACTAGTGCAGCTAGCACACAACGTTGAAATTGTTGCACTGATCCCTGAGAGGTGACTATGGAACTCCACACGTGTATCTAAATCTAATTCTAAAATCATCAGCTATATGAATATTATCCCACATTAAATACTCAAAGCTAATGAGATAAATGGCCAATTTATTTGGCTTAAAACTGTAAAATTAAATTATTGGTCCTTGGTGTTTTCATTGCATACATATGTGAAAAAGACCTTTGCCCAAGTTCTAAGTTATACATTGGAATTCATTTTTAAATCATCAAATTTTCAAATGATATATATGTTGAGTATTTTGAGAAAATAAGTTTTGCTCAAAAGTGTCAAATTTCATTTAAAAAAAAAATGGTATTGCCATGTTTCCTAAGTAAATCATTGGAAACGGCCAAAGTTCAAATTTCATGTTTTTTTTACAAATATGTCTTTTCTCTTAAATTGTGGAATAATAGTTGTTTTGTAACATCCTTCAGACACCTACATGTAAGTTTGCCCCCATTAAATCCAAAGTACCTAGTCCTATGCCTCGGTTTACACTACAGTAAAAAGAAGAAGAAAAAGAAAAATGGGGAAGGGTTCCTACTTGTATTCTCTTAACCAAAACAAAAAATAATCAAAGTATACATGGCTCCCTATCTTTAAATGTGTGAGTATTCTGACCTCATAAAACCATGGAAGTTAATGTCTGGTTTACTTGACCTTTGTGGGAAACTTGGTGAGATTATTAACTCATGTTAAAATAAGGACATTTATGGGGCTGGCCCCGTGGCCGAGTGGTTAAGTTCCCGTGCTCCGCTGCAGGCGGCCCAGTGTTTCGTTGGTTCGAATCCTGGGCGCGGACATGGCACTGCTCATCAGACCACGCTGAGGCAGCGTCCCACATGCCACAACTAGAAGAACCCACAACGAAGAATACACAACTATGTACTGGGGGGCGTTGGGGAGAAAAAGGAAAAAATAAAATCTTTAAAAAAAAAAAAATAAGGACATTTATTATACAGTATCTACAGCGAAGAAAGTATTTTATGTAAAGGCTCTGCATGTGCAGAGATTGATTCCTTCAATAGAAAGAAGGAAAAAAACATAAAGTGTATATTTAGATTGACTTATTTGCCTTTACATTAATATATGTTTACTTCTATTATACAAATTGTATTTATCAAATTTTAATAACATGTTTTCTAAAAATTGAGTAATCTTTACGTGTTCCCATCAATTTCTCCCCAAGCTACCTTTACCTATTCTGCAATGCATGCACGTGCATACACATACTCACCCATATGCCTTTACTTCATAAATTTAGGGATGCCTGCCACTTGTTTTAAAAAGGCAGACCATAAGCATTATAACAGGTAATTGTTAATTTCCCCTTATAATCGCTCTCCAAGATGCCTACTGTAAGTCATATAATTGCTTTTGAATTGTTTAGCCCCAGATAATATACCATTTTGAAATATATTGAATTAAGTGAAGGAGTCCAATAATTTGGAACTGACACAATAGGTTTATTTGAAAGAAAGGGACAAAAAGGGGTCCTAAAATGACATTTGAGTTAAAATACTTAAAACATGATCCTTTTTGCACACATTTCCATGTCATATATTGTTATTCCATTATAAAAGTTATTGATAAACAATATAATTCATATAATTGTTTCACTGAAAATAAGGTGTTATCATGAACTTTTTCCAAAATCTGTCATTTCTATCACTCATATAAAGTTTATATAAAGCTATGTAACATAAATTTTATTTTAAAATCTGATGGTAAGGTTTGAAAAATCATACATTAACTAAAAATTATGTTATTAGTTTTCTAGTTCTGCCATCTACTTTACTATTTAATTCCATAGTTAAGGTGTGCATTTAATAGATTACATGAAGATTTAAAATGCGATCTTACTATAAAATGTAGTGTTCTAAGCATAGTAATAAGGAGTTTTCACTTAAAACAATTTGTACTATGACCTTTGTCTGTTAAGGTCATAGAAAAAAGAACTGAAAGACACAAAACAAATGGGAAAGGTGAAGATAAATTTGGATAAAGAATGTGAAAATATTTTTTTCTTTTAGTTTAAAAATGTAAGCTAACAAACTTAACAATGCATTTATTCCTGTATGCTAAACACAGTGAACAAACACTGCTCAAATAAAGGTTAATTTTATAGTAAACAATATGGAACTTGCACTGTCATTTTTTCTAATGCAGGCTTTTCTTAATCTACATTGGCTTCTATTGTAAACGACTCATTCCACAAAGCAATGTTGCTGGAAAAGCTGATTTTTTGTCACGCTGCTTGCCAAATATTTTGAACTGACATCAGCATTGACTAATGATAGTGCTGGAATGTGCTGTTCTCAGTAGAAGGGAGGCCCGTACAGACCTAGGAGTGTCCTGGGGTCCAGCTTCTGTCCATCCAGGGGGTTGGTGCCGTACAACAGTGAGTGATGTTCAGAATGAACAAGCTGTATTTCCTCCAGGCTGGCTTTTCGACCTTGAATTCGCTGAAAGAAAACAGCAGAAGCCTACAGTACTCCACTGACAACATTTAGAAGAAAATAAGACCCCAAGTCCCATTTAAGATGATTAATAATGGGCTGAGTTTCACCATGCAGGAATGTGACACTGATTTGCTTAGTAAAGTACCATAATAACATTTGAAAAATGAGTGTATGCGAGGTTCAGATCCAATGGATTGCTTATGCCTAGTAGGCAATTGACATAAAGCATAGTCTTCTTTGGCATAAAAAAGAAATATATAACAAAGAAATTAATAGTTAACTTCTTTGTAAAAGTATCAGCTTAAAAACAAATAGGAGCTACTGTTTAGCTGAGAAGTAAATTCATTAAAATTTTATTTTACACTCACCTGAAGAAGTTGTTCGAACAAATTCCTTATTGTTTCTTAAAGGACATAAGTACCAATATATTTTAATATATTTGATTATCACAAATATGCTGATCACTTCATGTGTGTGCACCTCACAGTAGTGTTAATCGAGACCAATGTTACTCAAAGTGTGTCCTACTGGATTGGTAACACATCAGGAACTGTGTGTGAATGGTCTGTGATGATGTCTCTAGAGAAATTCAGATTAAACATTTAGAAACTTTTAGAGTAATCTGACAGAGTATTTTCCTATTTGTTGAAACTAATATAATCTCATATGTCTTCAATTTTTATTTCACTTTTGCAGTATTTTATTTTTAATATATTTTATAAAATCATTAATCTGTGACAGAATGGAAACTATCTCCATTTAACCAGAAATAGTTTGAGCCACTCTAGACTCAGTCAACATTTTTACAAACACGTTAGGCAGAGACTTTCATTTCAACTAACAAAGAATGTTCCTTCAACATAGACAAAATCATACATTAAGTTAAACTTCAGTTAGTCAATATGCTAAGTGTTCTTCCTGGCCACAATTCTCAGTTGGCACATCTGTGAGCCCAATAAACGTCATGCTGGTGTATGAAGCTAACTAGCCTTACTTTTGAAAATTGCTGTGCTTCCTAAAATTACCCAGACAGTATTAGTATTTCACTTAAGATAAGTATCACAACAAGGCACTTGTAAGGTAATATATTAGTAGACAAATACAGTGAAATTCAAAGAGAATCTGTTCAGGGAATGCTGTCCTCTCATATTCCTGACCATGGAATCACCAGTTGACATGGAAACACCAGGTGAGATTAACATCTCTTTCAGGACTAGGACCAGTCCATATTCAACCTGCTTAGTTTAAGGTGATGCAGCTGCTGTTGACACGTGGTTCACTGAAGGGGCAGCCTGGGAAAACCTCAATACATGTATTGATACTTCCTAGGGGTTTACTGGGTAGAGGGCAGAGCTGTTCTTGTCATGAAAATAAATGATCATGTCACAGTGAGAGAGGAATGGTGCGGGATCCAAGAGGTAAAACGAAAGTAACAGGAGTGATGTAAAACAGAAACTTCTTGACACTGTGCCAAATAAACAAACAAATGCTTACGAAATTTTCTTTGTCATAGCATTGCAGTTTCCTGTTTTTGACATCCAATTTACATTTCTAGAAAAATAAAAATATGCTTTAGAGAAATTATCCCTAGGTAGGTGTTGAATGTTGAAATTAAATCAGGTAGATAATGCTGAAGACTAAGGCAAATTTAACGATGGCCATTTGGCCAGCCATTGCTCTGATCAATAAATAAACATGTTATTGGCCAAGATGGCTTGCTGGTAAACATAAATTTGAAAACATGGAAGACCAGAACAACCAAAGAAACAGAATGACTAGTAATGAGATAAAATGAGCAAGGAAAGTTCAAAGTCAATATTACAGGGAAACATTTTAACTGTGAGATTTTACTGGTAGAAAATCCGCCAAGATAAATAGCGATAACTCCATGGTCTGAGTCATCTAAAATTGGAATGAACAGAGCACTGGAAACAAGACTGTGGCAACAAGTCCTAGTCTGGCAGAATAATGAACACCATGAAATAATAGGGCTTCCAGCTCCCATTTCTATGAGTCTATGAAATCCATAGCCACTAACATCTTATATGCTGATAGAGTGAAACATCTATATCCTAAACAATGTCAGTTCTGTAGCTAACAATCAGACTCATGTTTTGACTACTATCATAAAGCTTCATTGATTTTTTTCCCTTTCTCTTTTTTTATAAAGATATTTTTTCAGCTCTAAATTGAATTTTTACCTCTGGTATGGCATTAAACACTCAATAATAAATATGTCTTTTATGTTTTCATAAACTAGTCATACACTCCATGCTTGTCCGAGCTTCTTTTTTATTCTCCCACAATCCCACTAGCTGAATGAATCCCACTAGTTCAGGCTGAATGCTCAATCACATATTTGGAAAATAATCTGCTAACAAGATTCAATTATTGACAGTATTTCAAGTGCTGATAAGTCATAAAAGAACACCTGCTGAATGAATCTCAGTCATTCCGTTGTATATCAGTGAACTAACAATAAGGACAGAGCATCTGGCCCAGTCTATTATTTAGCATTTACTTAATCTAAAAGCATTCCGTACAAATTTACATCTAGTTCTCCTTCTCACTAATAAAATGAAACACAGTTCATGAGTTTCACTTTGATTTCTCTGCCCCCCCTCCACTTCCTTTTGACTCCCAGGAAGTATTTTACACTGGCTCTTTTTATTATTATAGCATATATTTCTTAAAAAACAATTATACTAAGTACAAGGAAGCACTTATTCTTGACAATGATGTTCTGCTTCTATGGCTGTTGAAGAACAAGACCCATAAACAAGGTGTACATGTTTCCACAGAAAGACAGCAGTAAAAACCAATTCTATATGGAAAATGTTTCTACCTGGAGAAAGGATCTGGAGAAAGTGTGTTTTGAAATTTATATCTCACAAGGGCACTGCTATGGGAATTTGGTGGATGACTAAGTTAAAAATTCTGAAATAGCAACAGTTTTTCTTCTTTCTTAACACATAGGATCGCCTGGAATAAGGACATTTTGCCCCACTTTTATCAGATGTCTTAAATTTGTCACATTTAACTTTTCCTTTCAAATTGTGATCTCCAACAGTTCTCATTTTCTCGTAATTTATTAAGTTACATGTTTACGCTAAATACAGATATTTTTGTTTAATCCCTTCCCATATTTTCTATTTCCTGTGTACCCTTTAATCCTTCATTTCTCTCTCACGATGCTCTTTTGAGTCAAAGGTCAACAGCATAATGAGTCACAAAATAGGACAAAGTGCTCTGATAATCGTAATTGAGGGAGATACTGATTTCCGTTCTCAGAGAGATTTAGTCTGCAGGATGTCTATCTAAAGTCATCTGTGATTCTGCCCAAAAGAGTTCTTGAGAATTCTGAGTGTATCTGGACACTCTGGGACTGTAAGGGATGGTGTTCATCTGGGTATTCCTCACTTGAGATCCAAATATAAGTCTTAAATATTTTACCAATATAGGCCTAGGAAAGAAAGCTTATAGCTCCTCTTTCGCCTTCTTAATAAAGAAACTCTATGACGTAGGATGTGTTCATTATATTTTCATTCTCTGTGACTTGCACTTAAGCAGTTTCTTCCCTGAGAGTAGAAAGGAACTAATGTGCACTGAGTGCCTGCTCTGTGATAAGCACCTTGGGAGTATGACTTTATTTAGTTCAGAGCCCCAAAGAGTATACATTCAGGTTTGAAGTTTAACTAAAGTTGTTCAAAATGACCCTATCATTGAGTCTCACAACACACCATGGTTCTTTCCTAAAGAAATAGTCTTTCTGAAATAAAGCCTGTTAATGCAACCTGATTATAGAAGGAATGTTCTGAACATGATCTACAAAGTCATACTGTGACAGGATAAAATGCAGCCTACCCACACCCACCCACACACAGAGCGCACACACGGTATAGATTCATATTTTTTCTGCCAAGAAGCAGGGTAAAAAGGAAACAGTTCTATTCCTTCCCCTCCTGTGTTCAAAGCCTGGATTGAGGCCAGTGTCCTAATCAGTTCTCATTGGCCCTGGAGGAATCAGAACCTTTTGTAAAATATAATAAAGGGCATAAAATCATGATAAAATGCATGAAAAAGCAGTGCCTTTGGTTAGGGAACTAGAAATAATTTAGCAGAACAGATGGATTGCATTGGTTTGGTATTATTGAGGACATGAAAGGGCTCATTTTGTGGCAGTTCCAAACTAAGAGAAAATGTCTAACCTAAATTTGACAAGTCAAAGTACCTGCCTCTGGTGGGGGGGACCCCATTTTCTTTAATCATTTTCAAAGTCGTGACATATTAGGCAAGAATTTCCACTGAAATATCTCATTTTCTGAAAACATCTCATCCAGTGTCCCTAAATATACAGATGAGTTCGTGTTTCTTTCTCTAAAAATCCACAGGGCTACAGACTTACATAGTTAAAGAAAAGAATCATGAATGACTTATGAGTGTCAAAGTCACCCTCAGTTACAAATTCCATACTTAATATTTAATGAATCAGTTTACAGCCTTTTCATTATTCTTGATACAGCTTTTTCTCTTAACAAATACAAAAATCTGGTCTCATTGCTCATGCTCAAGCATACCTACTGAAGTTTTCAAATGCTACTACCAATTGCTCCTTTAAAAGTTACATGTAAGTAATGTTCTATCCTCTGCCCCCAACTGCATTCTCTCCTTCCATATAGCCCTCATCATCTAATAACCTGTTCTCTTCAGAGTTTTTCTTATAAAGAAAGAACAGTGAAAGAAGGAAAGAGGCAATTAAGAAGACAGGCAACTCGAGAGGCTTTTGGTCCTTTCTGTTGGTCACATGGAAAGAAAGTAAATTGCAAGTCAGGAGCCCTAAGTTCTGGGTGCTGACTCTCGTGTGTCCAGCCAGCTATGAAGTACTTTTATGGACCTTTGCTTCTTCATTTATAAACATAAAGATGTTTGACCAAATTGCTTCGAAGCCCACTTTTAGCCCTAAAATGATAAAATTCTGTGTGAAATAAACTTACATACAACAAAAATAATAAAATATTCTTTGTTTTGACATATAGATTTGCCTTAGGCAAGCAAATATAATAAGTGAAGTGATAAATTGCTATGATTAAGGCAAGGAAGGAGATCTATGAGGGTTTTCAAAAGGACTCTAGTGGGTGCCCTTTCTTCCTTCGGGAAGAAAGGCCCCAGGCCATGGTTCCACATAAAGCTGTCTTCTCAGAGAAAGGAAACAATAGAAAGAATAAACAAATGGGACTTCATCAGACTAAAGAGCTTCTTCAAGGCAAATGAAAATAGGATTGAAACAAAAAAACAACCCACTAACTGGGAAAAAATATGTGCAAGTCATATATCTGACAAAGGCTTAATATCCATAATATATAAAGAACTCTCACAACTCAACAACAAAAAAATCAAACAACCTGATCAAAAAATGGGCTGGAGACATGAACAGACATTTCTCCAAAGAAGATATACAGATGGCCAATAGGCACATGAAAAGATGCTCACCATCGCTGATCATCAGGGAAATGCAAATCAAAACTACACTAAGATATCACCTTACACCCATTTGAATGACAAAAATATCTAAAACTAATAGTAACAAACGTTGGAGAGGTTGTGGAGAAAAAGGAACCCTCATACACTGCTGGTGGGAATGCAAACTGGTGCAGCCACTATGGAAAACAGCATGGAGATTCCTCAAAAAATTAAAAATAGAACTACCATACAATCCAGCCATTCCACTACTGGGTATCTATCCAAAGAGCTTGAAGTCAGCAATTCCAAAAGTCCTATGTACCCCAATGTTCATTGCAGCATTATTTACAATAGCCAAAACATGGAAGCAACCTAAGTGCCCATCAACAGATGAATGGATAAAGAAGATGTGGCACATATATAGAATGGAATACTACTCAGCTGCAAAACAGAACAAAATCATTCCATTTGCAATAACATGGATGGACCTTGAGGGAATTATGTTAAGTGAAATAAGCCAGCTAGAGAAGGATAATCTGTGTATGACTCCACTCATATGAGGAATTTAAAAATGTGGACAAAGAGAACAGATTAGTGGCTACCAGGGGAAAGGTGGGGTGGGGGGTGGGCACAAAGGGTGAAGTGGTGCACCTACAACACGAATGACAAACATTAATGTACAACTGAAATTTCACAAGATTGTAACCTATCATTAACTCAACAACAAAAAAAAAGTAAAAAAAAAAGGGACTCTAGCTATTCCTTGAAGTCCATTTTTATATGCTTAATTATAATTGAAAAATAAGAGTATTTTTTAGAACTTATATTCCTGGCCTGTGAAAACATCAAAATAATGAATACTTTTCTCAATTTTTAAGAATTTTTTGTGTACGGAACTTCTGAATTGGTGCCACCATTGTCTTCCAGGTAAATACATACATCTCCAAATTTTGACTCCATTCATCTGTTTATCTCTACTTCATTAAGCTTATATTAAGAACTTGAGTTTTGGTTGCAGTGATTTTTAACATTGGCTGCACCTTGTAATCAGCTGCAGAAGTTTAAAAGGTATTGATGCCTACCCTCCGGAGCTTCGGATTCACTTTGTCTGGGTACTTCCTGGGCAGCCAGATACTTAGAACCACCCAGTGCGTTTTAATGGGCAGCCTAGGTCAAGAACCACACGTTAGAGGGAACTATCCATTCTTCCTGCTCATAAGTGAATTCAAGATACTGACACTGTATGTACTGACCAACATTTGGGACCATGGAGTAGTTAAAATAAACGGTTTGCACAGGGAAAGTTGGGAAATAAAAAAGGTCTATTTGATCTTCAAAATGGCAAGTGCCTTCTACTTGAATGTAATACTGATCGATTCAGTCATTAGAGTTTATTTAAAAATATTTCAAGGCATAGAGATATTTTAAAGGCACTTCATAAAAACAGCAAATCCCATTCAATAATAAAGGTCTCGGTGGTGAAAAGCGTATGTACTGTATTTTTTTTTCAGTTTTATTTCCACCCATTTCAAATCATTATGCTCCTCAGAAAGTAAGAGAAATACCAGGCCTTAACGTAACTGCTCAATTTTCACAATTTTTATACAACTAAATATCCTATGTTGTAATTATTTTTAAAACAACATTGTACATGAACATTTTAATGGTTTGGGTTAAAACACTGATTTTTTTGCAATCACATATGAAACAATTTTGTCACAATAAATATTTTGATACTTTAGCACTATAATTTTCAGATGGTTGGAAAATATATAACTATTCATTTTTGTTAATAACCTTTAACTGTGTTATTTTAAAAAACCTGTATCACTTTCTAAACAGACTCAGAAGAGTAGCTTGTCTTATTTCCTTTTATTGGTTGTCCTCCACGAGTTCTTCCTTTTTTGAAGAAATAAAAATCAAAACAAAAAATTCCAAATCATCTTAATTCTGATTATAGGCTGCAGAAATATTTTTAATGTATTTATCTGCCTAGGCCCACTCTGTTGTGATAGACATATATCTCTCAGAATAATGACATAATGTCCCCTGGTTTACTCATCACATACAGATCATTTGTATTGCTTCCTGAGCTTGCCATACCCTTTAGAGACAATTCATAAGACTCCCTGTTTGAGTTTCTGACTGCTTTGTGGCTTAGATTCTAAGACACAAACACACACAAAATTTTTTTGCAAACTAAACAAAACAGTAAGCTGTTATGTGCTGCCATCTAGTTAGATTACTCTATAAAACAAATGTTTAATTGAATTTCCATTAACTTGCAGTATTCCGTGCTTTATAGCATTGATGTCAGAAAATCTGCATATTACAAAAGTGTTTTCCCAAAGAGTATTATATTTCTTTATTTAGAATTAAAAAAGAGATTTTAAAGTCACCTGTGTGTGTAGGGAAGTGTCCTGGAGAGCCCTATCCCTGAGCTTCTTGGCATCTTAAGATTTTACACTAAATTTGCTCTCTACTTTTCTCATTGGAACTGCTGAGAAGTCCCAGAAGGGGCAACAGTAGCTTAGTTTTGTGTCCCAGAATTGTTTTGTAATTACTTTGTGTTGGCACTTGAATAAAGGAGCTAAACATTTCAGCACAGTATGTTGCTTATGCTTTTTACTTATGAATTAAGCGAAACAAAGTTATTCAATATTAGTTACAAAGATGCAATGCAAATTCCACATAATATGTAATCCAACAAAAGCATTATAAAATGTTATTATTCTCAAAACAAATGTGAGAGCAGGCAAATGTCTGTGGGTGGCTTGGTGGGGCTGAGAGTCATGAGCACTTCTGGAAAAACAACTGCAAGTGCATTTCTAACAGATGATGGGTCAACCTCTGCAAGTTTTTAAGCACAGAAGAGTACATTTTTTTTCTTTAGGGGCACACACACTTTAGAAACCTGGCTACCTAATCAAAGAGGGTGTTCCCAAAGAGGACACCAAATGAACCCTCCAGATTCACTTCTCACAGTGACAAGAAAGTTGCTGGTTTTGCTTTGTGCTCCCAACAGAATCACTAAGCTAAGTATGAATGATTCAATAGGGGAAAAAATTAAATGGTATTGGCAAGAAGGACTACGAACGACCTCAATTTTTTTAAAAACAGTGTCACGTCATGCCAAAAGAAGTTAACCCATGTAACCACTGTAATCTAATGTAATGAGGACTAATGTTTTATCTGGCTGCTAATCAGGACTAGTAAGCATAGCCAATTTACACTATAGGTTACAAACTAAAAAAAAATGTGTTTACTAAAACATCCTAAAAATTTTGTCTCCTCTTAACCAAAGAAAGTGTTAATGTTACAAATTAACTCCTTAACCATCTAATTTCATACAATATTATAGCTGGAACAGATCCTAGCAAATAACCTGCCTAACACCCTCAACTTATGCATGGGAAAATCAAAGACCAGTAAGGTTAAATGATTTGACAAAAGTACACAGATAATTAATGGTAGGACTGAGGTCAAATCCAATGTTGAACAGTAACCTTTGAAGGAATCCATCTTGATTAATTTTCTACACTGCTAAATGAATTGACACAATACATGTTTGATTTGTGAATCAGTCTATTGTTTTGAAACAAAAGAGACCTTTTAATGTTTTAAATTGCCATTTTTTCTATCATACCATTGTTTAATTGAAAAATTGACTACTCTGTTGGTTGAGGAAAGCTGACTTTTCTCTGTATGCCAGCAGAGGTGAGACTCCTTAGCTTTAGTCCCAGTGAAATAGTAACTCAAATAGACAAAAGAAAATGAATAAAGACAGAAGGAGGGCAAGCTCTTCAACATAAGGTCTGGGATACTTCCTCCTTTGCACTCTAATATATAACATCTCCTCCTCTATCTCTTGCTCAGAGGGGCTTCTGATGCTGACAAGACTACGGGGGCAGATAACCAGTTTTCTCATTTTATTTCTTCCCTAGGATCAATCAATAAGTCTTTAACATCACTGCAATATAAAACTAGTGACTCAAAACCCCTTGGGAGTTTGTAATTATGTCTTTATTTGTGTGATCATTCCATTAACATCTATTGATCCCACCAGAAGGGAACTTCCCTGAAGGCAGGGGATGCCTCTTCTCAGTATTATATCTCCATCTCCTAACACAGGAGCCTGGAAAACTCAAATTCCTAATAAATACTATTGAATGGGTATATCACTGTTATCAAAGTGTGGTGCCCAGACCAGCAGTATCAGGATCACCCAGACACACGTTAGCAATATAAACTCTTGGACCCCACTCCAATAGGACCCCACTCCTATCTGATCTGAAACTCTGGAGTTGGAGCCCAGCAATCTGTGTTTTAATCTCCCTCCAGATGATTCGAATATATGTTCACATTTGAGTATCACTGTAATCAATAAAGGAATGTCACTTATCTAGCCACAGGTTTCTGCTTGCTGGCCAGCTATATGTTCCCAGAGCTCTGTTGAGTCCTTCCCTGAAAGCACAGTTGATCACAAATTATGGGTGGCGACACAGGCCTGGCAGGAAAACAGTGTTCAAAGATGGCAAATTGCTATCTGGATATCGGGAAACAACACATTGATCCAGTTTGTATGTGTTATATTCTATTCAATTATATCCTTTTCTATAAAATCTAATAAATCCTCTCTTTTGAGACAATTAAGTTAATTTCTTATTTCTTGCAACCAAAAGAGGAATTTTTCCATACTGCTTAGGAGAGAGTGATAACCTAGACACCAGGGCTGGTACTCAAACCCCTAGGTCCCAGACACATAGATTTTATCCTCTCAGGAAAGCATGCTTTAGACATAACCAACGAACAGAGCTGGACTTTAGCTTCCAGATAATCCCACTGAGACAATTTAGAAAGAAAGGCTTGATTTTCCTTAAGTCCTTGGGCTATCATGGTAAATATTCATTCACACCCAAGCTAGAACCTAACATCTTCTCTTGCAGTAAATAAGTCAAGTTCAACTGGAAGATATTGTCATTGGTCTTGATCCCTTTAGCAGGCTCATTAACACCGACTAGGAAGCCTGTTAGTGTAGGAACCTTCTTGCCTCTGCAACTAGATAATGCGCCCACTATGTTCCTGACCACTTGCTGATTAGGGTGTGTTTTCTCCTGGTTTTTCAGCAACTGATTTTAATGAGTTTTGGTGAATTGTTAAAAGGTGTGTAGTATGTTTCTGGGGATTTCTTCTCCCCACTGCATTGAAAGTTTCAAAATAATTTGGCTTGAGATAGAAAGGTTAACATCCTTGCAAGAGGGTTTAGTAATATATTAATAATAAATGTGTACATTAGAATTAACTTGTCAAATCAAAAACTTTAAAAGAAAATCCACAATGAACATGTATCAAATGTTTCAATTGTGTTTACTGGGGAGAATACTGGCGAAGGAAATAGATTCCACTATTTCTGCGTGGGCTAATAATCTCTGTATGTTCCTTTTTTACTTTCTGCCTCACTCTTCTGGCAGAATCAATCAGGAAGAGAAAATAAATCACATTTCTTTTGGTTCTATGTTTTACCCCTTTCAGTACTACATTTCATCTTATATGGAACCTGAAAGTCTCTCGAAAAGGATAACATTTGTTTACTTAATGATCATTTCTAAAATTTAACTTTGAATATGCCTAAAATCATTCACACACAAGCAAAGGTATACCAAATCCCAGGTGTCTTAAAGTTAATTGTTTTTTGACAGTTTTAGAAATTCCATTTCATGTTTCGGATTAGGTCAGCATAAAGTCATAGATACTTTGATAATACAGGAGCAAACAAATATATATAGGCAACAATTTCATGACTTAAGAAAGCAAACACTTGGTGAACTGCTTTCAAACTATGTCAAGAAAAAGAGTGTTCTGTTTGCATTATTGCAAAGTTTTGGATCAAACTTTTGTGCTTGATCTTCATTGAGAGCAAATCTGCTGATCTGGGCTTTCAAGTGCATCATGTGTTAACTGTGTGATTGTTCACCAGAGAGACTCTTATATACCTGACTGGGCTGGGTCTAGACACTCATTCTCGTCAGCCCCACAGTGCTTCTGACATTTCACCCTGGGTCTGATATCACAGCAGTTGGTGCTGTAGTATAAACTGAATTTTATCGTTTCAAATAACACAGGACTAAAGTAGTGTGATGTACAAGGAATTTAAAAAGATTGATCAGATAGGGATGATAACAGACTTTTAAATTTTAAGACCAGTGTGAACCATATTACATTCCATTTATTTCTGCACTTTGCTTCCTCCATAAACAGTACTCTTTCAGGTGACAGATTTAAGGAACACCACAATCTAGCAATACATTTGAGGGCTGTGAGCAGCCGCTGCTAATCTGAAGTGGCTGGGGTAAAGCTCCAGGATATAGCAAAGACCTTAACATGAAAAGATGCAAACAGCCATGCCTCAGGTGGCAAGAGCACAGAACGACTGCCAAGCTGGCAAACATCCATAGCAGATACAAAGGTGGGACTGGAAAGCCACATTAAGAAATGTCCATTAAGAACAGGCCACCACAAAAACGTCTCCTTGCTGGTTTACTTTATGTACTCCATATGGGATTATGCACACAACAGAGTGGTCTGGCCTCCAAAATGCATCATCAAAAACATGAAAATCTTAAAGAGAAGTCTAAAATTTACCAAAGGAGTATGAAAGCCTTCTGCCACATAATATGGATGCTACTGGCAAAAGATGAATAATAGACTTTCAGTCAGGAAAGAATCAGAGAAATAAATCTAGCTCAAATTCTTTCTCTTTGGGGTTTCTAGGTAAAGGATATATTTAATCAAAAGCAGAACTTAAAATATGAAAAACATTAGATAATTCTATTATAAACATATAATAACACTTGTGAAACTAAATCTGTACACACTGCTTTGGTCTATTCATTTACAATCTCAACTGCTGAATGACCCATAGACATTATCTATGTTTTGATATAAAGAAAATAACCACTTAGTTTCCCTGTGAGATATATTATTCATCTTCAAAAGAGAAAATCAATAAAGAAAATAATTTATCCTTAGAAATGAACGCACTGAATGAATGACTCTGCATCTTAAATAGTCAGTTATTTTTACTACTTTGCAGAAAAGAATGATCTGACCAATGTAGCCCATGCTATCAAATATAGGCAAATGCACTTTAAGAAACATTCTGTTTGCTTTGGCATTTCTATTTCAACTGAAATATTTTACAGGTTCACTTTAAACTAAATTGGCTCTGAGTAGGAATTTTCTTGACTACATTTTGGGTTTCCAAAGTTATTTAACACAAAACTTGTTGCAAAAGATTGCTTCTTGATTTTGTCAAAGTATAGTGAATCTAATATGGTCTCAGTTTCATCCTGACATAACTATGGTCAAAATATTATCCATTCAATTCCTTCCCAAACTGGTAAGAACAACATTGGATTTCCTTTAATGATCTGCAAAGAAGAACAACAGGACCAAATAGCAACAGGTTAAATTGTCAGTCTGTAAGAACAGGGACCATATTTGCCTTGTGAAATTCCGTAATTCTAGACCCTAGAACACATGTGGAACATAATACAGACCCAGGAAAAAGTACTTTTTATCAATAAATGTTAAAGTAGTGTGCAAAAATACATATGGGATTTTTTCAATGTTTTAGACTCAAATATAGAATGTTATTGGATCTTAGGCAACAATGGACATTTACAGTAACTAAATCAGACAGCTGCTGGTTCTTATATATTTTGCAAGTTTGACGATGGGAGCCTTTTTGAATTGATACCATTTTTAATTTTAACCTTTGAAAGCCTAAAGAAATAGATTTTTCTAAATGAAAAATAAGACTCATCAGGAATCTGCAGAAATAAGTCTAAAGAAATATTGACAAAATAAAAGTATTCAAACCTCTACCATAAAAATATCGAAACAGCCACTTCAATAAAAAGAAGTGATTTTTATTGGTAAGAAGACAGTTAATCTTTTACATCTAGTCATTTCCACAAGGCAAAATTGGCATATATCTGATTTCAAAGCACAGCTTATAACAAGCACTTAGCACCTAACAGTTTATGAAGAGTTTCTCAGAAAATTGACTGAATAAATGATACCTATTTGGAAACAAGAATGATACCTTGTGGAAAAAAAAAAAAAATGCTGCAATAATAGCACACACACATCAGGCAGCTGCTCAGTCCATCAACTTTAACTGAGTACCTACTGTGTGTGCCCAGCCTAGAGGTCAGGTCATAAGTTCTGTACTACTGGTGTCTATGATGGTTCATCAATTATGGTGTTTACGCTACAGGGTCAACATGTTTCTGGTACTATCCAAATGAATACTGGCCTCTTTATATGATTTATTTAAGTAAGTAAAAGAGTGTGGCCAATTCAGGATTACCTCACATTTATTTAGCAGCCCTGTTTCTTGCAGCCGTGACCAGATGCTCTGTATTCGTCCAGCATGCTCAGGGTGAGTGGTGGAATTACCACAAATGCACTGGTGTTTCAGCATCAGGGGGTCGTAGGCAATTCCTTAGGACAAAAAAACAGCACAAGATTGAGTAATGATACAAGTTAGATGACAATATGATTACTCCAAAAAAGGCATTCTTCTAAAGTAAATTTACAAGTAGAGAAATAATACATATCTGCAAAGACCCAGGAGCACATAAAAGCTATTTAGTCCTCTGTATCTGGATATATATGCAAAGAAAAGTTAACTCATGGATTAATCAGTACTCAGATCCTGGCTTAGTAAATCTGTAAAGTGATGAAGATGGTGATATTTTAAGAAACTTCAAATTAAAAAAGAAATACTGTAATTTTACCAGTATCTTAAATCATTATGAAGTATTTTCAGATGGAAAATTCAATTCAATAAAGGTTTAAATTTTACACTGAAGTCACAAAATAAGCTGATTCTTTAAATTGTGACTTTATTTCATGAGTAATTCTAGCCTCACTTTACATCAGGTTTATATCCTTGCAATAAACTGGAAGATTTTCCAACTGCTTGCCTATTCTGCTTAGCAATTCCTTCAAAGTTGTGCAAAGTTGTGCAGAAAGAATGTCTTCTTTGCTTACTGTGCTGTTCTCATAATTTGTGCCAATCTGTAAGCAAAATGGGATATTGCAGATTTTATAATATTGTGGGACATCTGAAGTGTTTCTTTTAAAAAATGAATTGCAATACCCTTAGTAGAGATTACATAGATACTTAACGAATAAAATCTGATTTTAAATTATCATGAGTTAACATATTTCATATTTCAATTAGACTCTATGATGGAAAAGATATCATAAAAACTGATGAAATAAACTATATTAGGGATACATAAAATAGGACTTTTCTTTTTCTTTTTTTCTTTTGGTGAGGAAGATTGCCCCTAAGTTAATATCTGTTGCCAATCTTCCTCCTTTTGCTTGAGGAAGATTATCACTGAGCTAACATCTGTGCCAATCTTCCTCTATTTTGTATGTGGGATGCCACCACAGCATGGCTTGATGAGCGGTGTGTAGGTCTGCATGGGATCTGAACCTGCAAACCCCAGGCTGCTGAAGTGGAGCCCATGAACTTAACCACTACACCACCGGGCTGGCCTACAATAGGACTTTTTAAAGCAACAAATTAGATGATAATTATAATTGGTTAATTTTGAAAAGATTTCCTCCCTTCACCTGATTCCTTGGGGGGAAACATGTTACTTACAAAATTGCCTGACCTAAGAAATTATTTAACCAATCAAATATTCCAATAAAATTACCATCAAAATACATCCTCTAGGGGCATGAAGTGAGGGCAGAAGAATCCATGATAAGAAATTAAAGAGCAATAATAAGTATCTATTCAAGAACAGATAAGTACCAGCAATTTACGTTGTAAAGTAAGTTTAATTAACGTATTTTATTTTCCCTTTGACCTACATTATTGTGTTAGAGGAATGTTACTCAAGAGGGGAAGAACCGCCCCCCCAACCCCGGCCACCAAAGTGGAGAGTGTGAACTTAACCACTACACCACCAGGCTGGCCCCAATATCCATTCTTAAGACTCAAATGCCTTCAAAATCCAATCCTATGCCCCAAATCACATTTTCATCATCACTGCTGATCTCTCTTCTCAGCAGTACGCTTGCACACTTGTCTATTCAACTGCCCATCCAAAATCTCCATTTGGCTGTCTAATAAAGTGAGGATGTCTCAGATTTGAGTTCACAATCTTATACCACAGAGTGTTCCTTCTTTCAGTAAAGGACATCATGATCTGCCATTTCACATGCAAGAAAGCTTAGTGTCCTCTTGATACTCTCTCTCTAATGAACCGAGAAGTAGTGCCTGTTTTCCCTCCAAAATACATCTTGAATCACTTACTTCTTATCTCCAATGCCAAACCCATACACAATCCAAGGTACTATTATCTCTAATCTAAACCCCTGAGCTAGCCTTGTAACTGGCTACCTGACTTTCACTCTATTCCATTTACCACACAGTGGTAGCTACTTTTGCTTAAATCCTTCGTCGACCTCACAGATGAGATTAAAATTTCTCAAGGCCAGCATCAATAGGCCCCTTTCCACTTCTCCAGCTTCATCTCATACACTTTCCTCCCTTGATCTCTTGTTCTCCCATAAAGGCCTACCTTCCATTCCTCAAAAGGATCAAAATCATAGCCGCTTTACAATCTCCATACTTGCAGTTCTGTCTCTGCCAAAAAATTCTTCCTTCCTGCTCCTCATTTGGCTAATTCCTCTTCATTCTTCAACGTTGTTTTAATGTCACTTCCTCAACAAAGCATTCCCTGAGATCTTTACTATATATTACATATCTGTATCTATATCTCTCTCTATATATATATTAGGTCTCTACTATATGTTCTCATAGCATTTCTAGGTCTTCTTCAGAGCGTTTACCACAATTATGTAATTGTTGTATAATCTTGTTAATTGCACATTTTCTTCACTATCTGGTAAAATATATGAAAGCACAGACTAGAGTTATATTGTTTATCACTGAACTCTTAGATCTGTAAACGTGCTTGGAATATAGTAGATCCTCGAAAGTATTTTTAATGAATGAATGAAAAACATAAATAAATGAGTGAATGCTAAAACTAGGTCAGATATCTCCATGATAAAGCCTTCCTTGATAAACCTCACTGACAGATCTCCTTTAACTCCTAAAGTTTTTGTAGCCTTACTTCTGCAGTATTTTACCTTTTATTTTATATGTCTTAATCTTCCTACTGGCAAGTGCCTCTAATACAGGCATTTATTTTACTCAGTTTCATATTTTTACATGGCATTTTGCACAAAAAGGAGATAAATAAATATTTGTAAATAAAGTCAAAAGGAAGACATAAAGGAAGGCAGAAAGGAAAGAAGGCAGGCATGAAAAGTAACATTCAAAATATAAAGATATATAAGACACGTCTTCACAATTCAGAAATATCAAGTATTTATGAGTTGCTGTTACATAAGAGGAACTATTTAACATATTTTCAACCACAGTTTCATACTACATAAAAGATATACTAATGATAACAAGGAAACAAAAAATGTACTATCTCCCTCATTTTGAAAACATATTCTTCAAAAGTAGAGATTCTAATCAAGTTGCTTAACTTTTCACTATTTCATCTCTTGACATATCTAACTTTACCTCCTTAGTAATTGTTCCTCTTTTAACAATACTTTCTCCATAAACCACTGCCAAAATATATATATATATGTGAAACAGGTTATGGTAGCTGGAAGTTATTGCCAAGTATCTGGAGATTATAATACAAAGTCCAGGAGCTCTTGGAAAGACATTGAATTTAAGGGGAAATAAATAAAGTCTGGAACCCCAAACCTCCACTTACTCATCTTAATGATGTAGCAATGAGGTGTTAACAGGTAGACTGCAAGGTGAGACTTTAACCTCATCCTTCATTTCCATTCCTTTCCTCTCTCTTTTTTTCTTTTCTTTCTTTTTTTCAAAAACAAAGACTTACAGAGTGAGAAATAAGCCCTGCTCTTCTCTTTGGGATTCATATGGAATTCTACTTTTCTTTGAGCCTTTCTGCCTCACTGGCTGTCATTTGCAACATAAACCAATGGATCAATCTCTCTCTTGATCAATGGGACAAGAGTTAAAATTGGGACTGGGGAGAATACACAAAGGAGTCTTAACATAAAGTCTTTACCTGAATTTAACCCTAGCAGTTTATTTTCTACCAAAAAGAATACTAACTCAAAAAGTTCTGATACCTTTTTTAGATAAGCTTGGACTTAGTACTTCCTCTGGCTCTCAGTTCTATTATTTTTTTTTAATTAATTAATTTATTTAATTTTTATTTTTTTCGGATGTACATCATATTTCGAATTCTGTATATGTTACCTCATGTTCACCACCCGAACACTAATTATAGTGCATCCTCTCACATGTGACCCTAATCACCCCTTTTGCCCTCCTCCCTCCCCCCTTCCCCAATGGTAACCACCAGCCCAATCTCCAATGCTACATGCTTTTTTTTTTTTTTTTGTCGTTTTTATCTTCTACTTATGAGTGAGATCATATGGTATTTGACTTTTTCCCTCTGACTTATCTCACTCAGCATAATACCCTCAAGGTCCATCCATGTTATCACAAATGGCCGGATTTCGTCATTTTTTTTATGGCTGAGTAGTAGTCCATTGTGTATAAACACCACATCTTCTTTATCCATTCATCCCTTGATGGGCACCTAAATTGCTTCCATGTCTTGGCTATTGTGTATAACGCTGCAATGAACATAGGGGTGCAAGTATCTTTATGCCTTTGTGTTTTCAAGTTCTTTGGATTAATACCCAGCAGTGGAATAGCTGGATCATATGGTAGATCTATCCTTAATTTTCTGAGGATACTCCATAGTGCTTTCCATAGTGGCTGCACCAATTTGCACTGCCACCAGCAGTGAACAAGGGTTCCCTTTTCTCCACACCCTCTCCAACATTTGTTGTTTCCTGTCTTGTTAATTATAGCCATTCTGACTGGAGTGAGGTGATACCTCATTGTAGTTTTGATTTGCATTTCCCTGATAGCTAATGATGTTGAGCATCTTTTCATATGCCTGTTGGCCATCTGTATATCTTCTTTGGAGAAATCTCTGTTCAGATCTTTTGCCCATTTTCTAATTGGATTGTTAGGTTTTTTTGTTGTTGAGTTGTATGAGTTCTTTGTATATTTTGGATATTAACCCCTTATCTGATATGTGGTTTGCAAATATCTTCTCCCAATTTTTAGGTTGTCTTTTCATTTTGTTGATGGTTTCCTTTGCTGTGCAGAAGGTTTTCAGTTTGATGTAGTCCCATTTGTTCATTTTTTCTTTTGTTTCCCTTGCCCGGTCAAATATGGGACTTGAAAATATGCTGCTCAGACCAATGTCATAGAGCATACTCCCTATGTTTTCTTCTAGAAGTCTCATGGTTTTGGGTCTTACATTCAAGTCTTTAATCCATTTTGAGTTGATTTTTCTGTATGGTGTAAGGGAATAGTCTACTTTCATTCTTTTGCATGTGACTGTCCAGTTTTCCCAACACCATTTATTGAAGAGACTCTCCTTTCTCCATCGTATGCTCTTGGCTCCCTTGTCGAATATTAGCTGTCCATAAACATGTGGGTTTACTTCTGGGCTCTCAATTTTGCTCCATTGATCTGTGTGTCTGTTTTTGTGCCAGTACCATGCTGTTTTGGTTACTATGGCTTTGTAGTATAATTTGAAATCGGGGAGTGTGATACAAATAAATAAAATCAGAAATGAAAGAGGAGAGATTACAATGGACACCTCAGAAATACAAAAGATAATAAGAGAATACTATGAAAAGCTATATGCCAACAAATTGGATAGTCTAGAAGAAATGGATAAATTCTTAGAAACATATAACCTTCCAAAACTGGACCAAGAACATGTAGAAAATTTGAATAGATCAATCACCAGAAAGGAGATGGAAACAGCAATCAAAAACCTCCCAAAAAATAAAAGTCCAGGACCAGATGGCTTCCCTGGTGAATTCTACTAAACATTCAAAGAAGACTTAATACCTATCCTTCTCAAACTCATCCGAAAAATTGAAGAGGAGAGGAGGCTTCCTAACTCCTTCTATGAAGCAAACAGTATCCTGATACCAAAACCAGACAAGGACAACATAAAAAAAGAAAATTACAGGCCAATATCACTGATGAACATCAATGCAAAAATCGTCAACAAAATACTAGCAAATTGAATACAACAGTACATTAAAAAGATATACATCATGATCAAGTGGGTTTCATTCCGGGGATGCAGGGATGGTTCAACATGCGCAAATCTGTCAACGTGATACACCACATTAACAAAATGAGGAACAAAAATCACATGATCAGCTCAATAGATGCAGAGAAAGCATTTGACAAGATACAGCATCTATTTATGATAAAAACTCTAAATAAAATGGGTATAGAAGGAAAATACCTCAACATAATAAAGGCCATATATGACAAACCCACAGCAAATATCATTCCAAATGAGAAAAACTGAAAGCTATCCCTCTAAGAACAGGAACCAGACAAGGATTCCCACTGTCACCTCTCTTATTTAACATAGTATTGGAAGTCCTAGCCAGAGCAATCAGGCAAGAAAAAGAAATAGAAGGGATCCACATTGGAAAAGAAGAAGTGAAACTGTCACTCTTTGCAGACTACATGATTTTATATCTAGAAAACCCTAAAGAGTCCACTAAAAATCTTTTAGAAATAATAAAGGAATACAGTCAAGTTGCGGGATACAAAATCAATGTACAAAAATCGGTTGTGTTTCTATACACTAACAACGAAGCAGCAGAAAGAGAAATTAAGAATACAATCCCATTTACAATTGCAACAAAAAGAATAAAATACCTAGGAATAAACTTAACCAAAGAGGTGAAAGATCTGTACACCGAAAACTATAAAACATTGTTGAAAGAAATCGAAGAAGACACAAAGAAATGGAAAGATATTCCGTGCTCTTGGATTGGAAGAATTAACATTGTTAAAATGTCCATACTTCCTAAAGCAATCTATAGATTCAACGCAATCCCTATCAAAGTTCCAACAACATTTTTTACAGAAATAGAAAAAAGAATCCTAAAATTTATATGGAACAACAAAACACCCCAGATAGCCAAAGGATTCCTGAGAAAAAAGAACAAAGCTGGAGGTATCTCAGTTCTATTAAAAGAGATAAGGACTTGAAGCACTCAGTGTAGTGTACTATCTTTCCATTTTCTTAATCATTACATGTAGTTAAGTCATTATTTAGCCATGGAATCCATTTATGTCTTCAGGTTTATACCTAGTCTCATATGACACTGTTGGGCTGAGTCCACCTTGTTCTATTAGGAAAGTTGAATCTTGAGATCTAAAACTCCTGATCCTGATTCCTAGTTCTCAACGTTCAACTTCGTATTGCTTTTCTGGTAAATGCCTGAGGTTTCATACCTTCCCAAGGTATTTGGTCAACAACGCTTACTAAACACCATGTAGGGCCAGGACTGAACTAAGGACTATAGTACAATACAAGAACATGGAACATGATCTCTCTCCTGAAAGATGCAGATTCAGGAAACAGTCATTGAATGCTCATTATGATCTAGGTACCAGCAACTTCATTTTATTATATTTAATTTATTATCTAGTAGTAAAGGTGAGGCATATACAAACATAGTTATAGGACATGCATTTAAAAAACTCTGTATGGTAAAGGAAGGAAAAAATTATGGGGCTAGGAGGTCAAAGACAATCTCTTAAAAATAAAAAAATATTTTACAAAAATTGATCTGAAATGGGTGGAATTACTGAAATGGATAGAAGGGGCTATTTTGAAGCAAGGATCAGATCCAATAACCTCCAGATCATACCCACAGCAGCACTGTTACACTTTCTAGCCATAATTCTAATCAATCCATTGAGGCTATCTTGCTTTATTTTTTCTTTCTACTATACTCTTTACATTCTAACACCTGTAATATTTGTTACAGTATCTTTTAACAGGAACACTTAAATCAAAGTACCAGATAGCAAAATTTTTAATTATGTGTGAAACTTTATTTGTCCAGTGAGCAAAGGAAATATCCAAAAATGATTGTTTAAAATTTGCTTAATTGTGCCTCTGAGTAAATAAGAAGTATTTTCTAAGACTTATAGTTTTTTTCTTTTCCATGTAAATCATCTTATCAGACTATCAGACAGCTAAAAAGGAAGTGAGTGGAAGAAATTCCACTTTTGGCCTTCCAACTGACACTATATGAAAGTCTGTTAGAACCTAGGAATTGGATTAAGTGTTGCAATTCAACTAGACAGCCAAGGAGGAGATTGTACCAACATGTAAGTTGGCAAAAAGTGAAGTCAAACACAATTCACTAGACATTTCCTGGCAAAATATCTGGAAAGATTTCTCTACATTCAAGAATAAGTGAGCAGGAAAAGAAAAAAACAGAGTCTATGAGAATATGCCACAGAAAGTGTAAAGGAAACATCATTCCTACTACTTAGCTCAATGAACATGATTTACTTAGGAACCAAAACAAGATTTTAGAAAACTTTTTGGCATCTTCAAATGTCAAAAGACATTGGTCCTACAAAATAGGAGTCAAAAGCTAAAAGGAGACATCAAGCTAAATTAATGAGTAAAAAGAAAGATGGATAAGATAAGGACTACAAGAAAACTAAACTAATAATAGCAAAATTAAGATCTATATTGGAGGCAACAAAAAAAGAATTTACATTTCAAAAAACCAGATCAGTGCTATTGAATTCAAGCTTAGAGATGTACGCAATGAGAGGAAAATAGGGAGACAATGGAGAGCTCAACACAAAATTGTGATTGCTCTTGAGGAAGAAATCAGATTAACTGAGTAATAGGAATAATTGAAGAATTTTTTTATAAGTAGAAAGAGACACATGCATGAGTATGCAACTACAAATGCTCATCATAAAGATGATTTGTTTTTTTAAATTAACAGGATAAAGAAAATATACTATGAGACTCCAACAAAGAATGAACAGGCTGCCCACAAAGAAACACACAGAAGGATGGCCTCAGAATTCTCTTTAATGCTAAACTCAGCCTTCTCCTCTTCAATGCCAATGCTTGAGCATTTGACTATATTTCCAGACTTTTCCGACAAAAAATGTGTGCATTAAGTCATCTGTGTCCAAGTATGTATGAAGGTAATAGGATGACATTCTTAGCCATAGGAAAGCCAAAAGTACTTAAAAATTAAAAAAAATATATATATATTTTACACATATACATATACATATATACACATATACATATACACATATACATATACATATATATGTATAACTAATAAATACTTATAAATATATATGCTATATGTTATATGTTAATAAATATGATATATGTGATCAAGTTCAGTTAATCTCCTAAATAAATAAGATAGCTATTTTTATCATCTTCAGTGAGAATTCGATGAGAAAATTTTGGATGAGTTTTTCAGGAGAAATTTCAAGCAGATATATCTGAGAACAGTAATTTCAAAATTGATTATCTACCCAAAGGAAATTAATCTCTCCATTCTGATACAAGGTAGTGACAAAACTTACTCTGGGAGGTCTTAAAACACACACATACACACATATACGTACACACATAAACAATTACACACATACATACACTTATAGATAGACACACACATGAACACAGACACGCATAATGCTTTTCTGTACTCTGTTAAAGAGAGGCACATAGGAAGAGGAAAGAAATACTGAAAACAAATAAATATATATTTATTTATAGTTACCTCTAAGTGATAGAATCATGAGTGATTCTCCTGTACAGTTGTTTAGATTTACCAAATTGCCTTCAATGAACAAGTATCATTTTTTTGTAATTAATAAAAATATAAATTTTACCCCCAAATTTCACTTAACATACGAATGACCTTTTTTGGTATAATTTTATGGAATTCATGTCTTTTTACTCTTATTTCATTTATTTGTTCATTTGTTTGTTAATTCATTTATTTATTATACAGTAAACATATATACTGAGAACCTTCAATGTGCCAGCCATGAACCTAAGTGCTAGAGTTAGAGGAAACAGAAAAACATAGTTTCTTACTCATGGAGAGTACATTGAAACACAATCCCCAAAATAAGTAAATAATTACAATTTTTGAGGGAAAAATACAGTTTGTTAGGCGAGACCATAATAGATTTTATTTGGATTTAGCTGGCCAAGCAAGGTTTCCTGAAGGAAAATATAATATAAACTAAAACTTCAAGGATTTACTTGAGTTAGTTTGACTTGGGAAAATATCTTTCATTAAAAAACAGAAAAAAAGGCCAGTGTTGCTCTTCTCATACTGAAACATTCAAATGTATTTCACTTTCCATCATAATGTTCCACCTACTAAACATCAATTTACAAACTCTTGTTACCAAGTTATTTTTAATGGCTCTCACAAATGTTGGTTTAGTTTGAGCATGATGATTCTATTTTACATTAGTCTCTGACTAAAAAGATAAAGTTACAAAAAAAGAATTTACTCAAAGATTATGTAAACTAACATAGTGTTGGGAGAAAGAAGACCCTACTGGGTGATAGGGAAGATAAAATCAACCAAACTTATTTGCCATTAAATTCTTATTTCAATAAATCCCTTTTGGTATAAACTAGAACAATTATATCATCTACTGTCAATGTCCTGTTGTGAGCCATGGCCAATCCTCACCTCTCTTAGGAATGGCTGAGTAGAAGAGATGACTATGGCACAGAAAATAAAATACATTGCCCTTTCTTTAGTCATCAGAACTCATATAAACACCATACTTTGGCTTTAAATAGGATGAGAAAAGCACCTCTTAAATGGAATATTATTGTAAAAATTGAATATTATTACTCATATTCCAATATAATATAAAATCCATTTGAATATGTGGCAACCTGCTTTACAACACATATTCTTCATTATTACTACAGCAGGTGCACAATCATATGCTCTTCTTGTCCATCCTAGAAATAGCTTCATCCAGGCTCTCCATAGGGCCAGCAGGTGGTGGCTCCTTCTTAGTCTCTGTTTCTTCATCCATTTAAGTCCTCACGGGAAGTGGACTCGAGACTTCATCTTTCAACAACTGTCTAAACGTAGACAACATTCTCCTCTTGGAACATTGTTTTATTCTGTACAAAAAGTGGGTGGTGTGGCTACTCCAGTTGGCTGCTGAGGATCCACATGGAGGGTAAAGATTTGAGTGGTGTGCCTTGAAAATTACGTAAGTTTAGTATTAAATAACTTTTTAGTTGTGCCAAAAAGTGTAGCTCTTACAGAATGGATTTAAGCAAATCGTCTACATTAACATTGTATTTGGTCTCTCTTCCTTACTTTTTAGTGGAACAAACTATTGTGTGTGTGAGATTGCATGACTTTCTTTTGAAAACACTTAAATATTCCCAAAGAAAATATTTGAATCTCACTTTTAATTTTTCAAATGTATCTACAACGAATAGATGTTAAAAAGTCAAAAGAAAGGAGTGTAATATTTAAAAATAATTGTTTTCAAACATAGTACAAATGAAAGCCTTCAGAGTTCACCTCTAAAATCAAGACCATTAGAAATACTAAAATGAATTTGGAGATCAAGTGGATTAGAAGAGTATGCAGGCTACAGGGGAAATTTAAGTTTGGATTAAAGCCAGAACAATATGTGGAGGAGCAACGTGAAGAAGGTGCATGTCACTTTCCTTGGATTCGGAAAAGCACTAAATGAAAGCCACCAGCCAAAACATATTTTTAATCCCAATGACAGCAGAGGGGCAATTAGCAGATACATAAATTACATTTTGCACGATTTTTCTAAAACTTTATTGAGCCTTTTAATTTTAAGAATTTAAGTGTTAGGATGCAACATTTTTAGGGTCAAATAAGACAATAAGAAGGTTTTTCTCTACAGAAATATATAACCTTCAAATCACTTAGTCATTCTTTAACCAGAACACTAATTCCGAAGTAACCTGCACTTCCAGTGTTTTCAAATTTGAACTAGAAAATTCATAAATGTTTATGATTATATGTACATACATATTACACAAATTAATATTTGTGATTCAACTAAAATTTATTGAATGCCTATTAAGAACAAAATCCTATGTTTTTCAAAATACAGGTTTATATAATCTCTCCTAATTGTGTTTACAATATAAACTCTGAAAAATACTAGAATGCTGACATTATAGTTGTCTGAAATGACCCAGTCTTTAATTTGAATGACTAGGTTATGTTTAAGTCATGCTTATGTTATTAGGTTTGCAGGCCACCCTTTCACCTGGATTCTGCTAAAGCCTACAAACCCTTTTCATTTGGCAATACTGTTTTCTCAAAGTTGTAGGATATTTCTAATACTCAGAGATTGTGCCTCATTTATATTGAATTAGCATATAAAACTAGAGGAAACCAAATCATGTCAGGAAAGGGCCACTCCTCTTAACCAAGAGGATTACAATAGACAGCAGCACACATAGGAATAGCACCATCAAACTTTATAATTGAGCTCACTTTTAAATTAAGGACATGATTTTGAGTGAATGGAATTGGCATAATGATAAGATGGTTGCTACTCCTTGTTCTCTGAAAGCTGTGGCCAAACAAAAAAAAACTTTCAGGAAAAAGAATTGAGATTTAAGAATTGTAATTCTTTAAGGATTGTAAGTCTACTGCTATGACTACTTACAAAAAGTGTTCCTCTACACCATGTATCTGGCTTTGAGCAAAAGCCCTAAAGACCAGGGATAGAACTAGGCATGACCGATCCAAGAGGCTTCCGCTGACACTGGGCTGCAGTCTTGGGTCATCTGGGATATGGGGTCATGTCTGCTATGCTCCAAGAAAGAGAGGCATCAGAGGCAGTGACTAATGTGGTGAAAGAAATATATCCAAATATACCCAGTTGTAGCTCCTAGTATGAAATGTTGGCTTGTAGTATAACATATTATGAAAAGTAGCTCCTATGCATGCTTATTAAAGTTACCTGTCACAGTTAAATGACTTGGCCATTTCACCCATTGATTTTTAAATAAAAGATGATATCAAGGCTTAGGAATGTGATTTCAGAAAAAGTATTTTAACTTTTCCAAGCACAAAGGGTTGCATGAGGTCAGAGAAGCCACAAAAACAAACTCTGAATCCTGAAAATTGATTCAAAAATAAATCAGATAACCTGTGAGAGCCTTTGGAGGAAGGTACATATGAATTCTCTCCTTGCTACACCCAAGTATGAGTCCCTTAGGAGTATAATATCTTTCATTTGGTCAACCACAGATTGAGAGCAGGGGAAAAGAAAGGGGTCCAGCAGACAGAAGGGAACATTTATCCACATGGGTATTTATGGCACGTGGGTATTTATGGCACAGTTCCTTTGTAAAGGGAATAGCACCTCTTTTTGTGTGTGTGTTCCAGACTTGACCTTCTTCTGGCCTTGGAATTATCTGGTTTGTTTTCCTCTGGAGCCAAGCTCTGAAATATCAAACACAGCTGTAGGCAAAGGAAGAGGTTGGTCAAATAGCCCACCCAGAGGCGCCATAACAAATGGAAACAGAACTAACGTATGTAGAATTAAGCAAGGGTTGCCTTGGCACCATTGTCTCCCATGAGTCATTTGTACGGGAAGTCAGAAGAAAACAGTGAAACAAACAAAACAACAAGAAAAACAAACAGGGAGAGACACTCTTTAGAGTTAAATGAAGTCAAGCATCAAAAATTTCCTAGTGACCAGGACTACTAGAAAAAGGAGATCGAGGAATGTTGTAGAGATTTTTGTTTCCAAAAGGGACCCATGCACCTGTTGATGTGTTTTCCAGGCCCGTGAATGATAACAATTTATGAGGCTATTAATACTAAACCCAAGATTTATCAGATGTGCTGTTTGTCTTGTGACCAATATAATCTCATAAAATTTGGGCTGCCTTGGGTTAAAATAGAGCGTTCAGCTATTGGAGCTATTCAGAGCATTTAAATCGCTTAATCCTACAAGAACGGTGCATTTAGTCCGCCTATTAGGGAGAGTCTTTAGGGATTCCTACCAGTTGCAGAGCCAGGCTGAAGGGGGCAGTCCATTGCTGGGTGAGGTAAAACGGAGGCAGCAGGAGAGGAATGAGTCTTGGAGACAAGATGATGTTTCTCTAATCCATCCATACCAACCACAGCCAACTGAGCTTGGTGCACCGAAAGCGCACATGTGTGCTGGGGCTCCAGGAAGGGCTGTTGCCAAGAAAAGAGCACAGTAGAAAGAAACATGAGACAAGCATTGAGGGAGACACTGAGAGCGACATGTCAACAAATTAAGTTCATCAGGTCAGAGACATAATAAACGGTGTGAAGGAAAAAGAAAAAAAAAATACAGCAAAGGAGAGAAAAAACAAGATCCAGTCAATAAATCCATTCAACAGATGTTTTCACACTGACTGCCAGGGCCTGTCTGCCTGGCTAAGGAGGAGGTGATGGCAGGAGGCCTGTCAGTTTGAACTGACTGAAAGAAACAGACCTTTAACCTCAAGAGGAACATCGACTTAGACTCATTTTCTATCTTGATACCAATGTTTTGAATACAGCCCCAGAACCGTTACAACACAAAGTGGGAGAACAATTCAACTGCTTTCAAACTGCCAATGAGGCTCAATTCTGAAAATTCTATCTTGAATTTATTTCAATAATATTAGTAACGAAATTTATGGGAGCCTAAAAATTACCAACTAAATGGCTATATTTTGATATCTTTCAGACTTCATATAATGGTATGGAACAACGAATTTTTCCTAAATTGTATGGAATAATCCCAATACCATAAAAATTTTAAGTTTCTTTATAGAGTATTAAATATAATCTCAGTGATTTAACAACATTATCATTCATTATACTTCTCAAGTTATCAAATCAAACCAGAGTTTGGAAGCTCCTGGAAGGTTCACTTAGTCATTTCTCTGTCTCCGACCACAATCTCTCAAACACAGATAGGCAGCTAATTTAGCTATCGATATTACACAGTGAATATTTCCTCTCTCTTCAACATCAGGGAATTCATAACCTTTGTACTTCTTTTTATGTTTCTTTCCTTTTCCATGTTCTCAACAAACATGGTTAATGCTGCATATAAACATACGAGCTATCATTATGAATATATATTTAGTTACAGACCATAGGCACAATTTCCCAATCTAGAAAACAATTAAGAATTATTTAAAATTAATTTTAAAATAAGTTATAATTAATGTGTGCTGTTACTTCCGTTTTGCTCTGCAGAATAATCGAACCATCAATCAGTTGGGAGGCATCTTCACATAGTCAGGCTTTGAGCATTTGCTTGATGATTAGGACAGCCTGGTCAGGATCTAGTTCTAGTTATAACAGTTTTAACACTTCTGCAAGAGTCTACTCTCTTGATTTCTTGAGTGTCTCCATGTTTAATGCCCTGAGGTTACAGCAGTGAGGTTGACATAGTCTCTCCTCTCATGGAACTTACAATCAGAGGGAATGCAAATGTAAACTATGACTTTGGGAATTTTCTATGGGAAAAAGGAGTTTTTCTGCATATGATCTAAAACACATCGGTAAATATATACCTGAATGTTTGTAATATCCATCCCTTCTCTCTCTACCTACTGTAGTCTCCTCTTTAACCCTCATATAAACTAATGCAAAAGGCCCTTGATTGATTGCCCCCTTCTAAGACCAATCCATCCTATCCCTTCCTGCAAGAATTCTCTTCCTAAAGCCCCAATGTAAGCAGAAAGTTGACACAAAAGTCTCTGCAGGTAAACTGAAGTTTGAAGAACCTCCCCAGCTTGTCATTTGGGCTCCTCTTGACCTAAGGCCAACCTGTATTTTCAATGTTAGATCCTCTATTCCTTTTCCAGGTTCTAGCTGAAATCCTATCTACTATATAACAAATATCCCCAGGGCTGCATTATGACTTTTCTTTTTTATTTGAGGAATATTAGCCCTGAGATAACTGCTGCCAATCCTCCTCTTTTCGCTGAAGAAGACTGGCCCTGAGCTAACCTCGGTGCCCATCTTCCTCTACTTTATAAGTGGGATGCCTACCACCACATGGCGTGCCAAGCAGTGCCATCTCCGTACCCGGGATCCGAACCAGCGAACCCTGGGCCGCCGAAGTGGCAAGTGCGCACTTAACCGCTGTGCCACCGGGTAGGTCCTGCATTATGACTTTAATGGGCGCTGGGCACTTCTGCCTTTTTGGGCCCCTTCCTCCATAAAAATAATATTAAAATTTAAAGTTTATGCTTACATTGGCATACATTGCATTCATTATTATAATTCATTTTTTCTTCTGATTAAAATATTGAAATTTAAAACATTTTGTGGGCCCCTTAAGGTCTCATGGGTTTTGGGCACAGTGTCTACTGTGTCTAATGGATATGTTGGCCCTGATCTTTCATGCTTCCACCATCTTTTCTATATCATCCCCTCTAGGTGGGTCTATGAAGCTTCATACTCAGCATTCATATACATCTTCTAAGATCCATTTAAAATTTTATATAGAAACTTTTTAAGTTCCCACATTAAATGTGCTTTCCATTTCCATTAAATTCCCACCACATTTTGTTTTTCTCTCTCCTTTTTCTGCCATCATCTTTTATATATTAGAGTTATTGCATGCAATAACTACATATTGAGCTCATACTCTGTGCCACACACTTTGCTGGCATGTTGAGCCTTTTTTATTTTTATTGTCTAGTGAGGAGACAGATACTAAATATTTCTAAATATAATGGAATTATAAATATAATGAGTGTTGTACAGGAAAAATGCAGAGTGCCATGAAAAAGTGTAAAGAAGAATCTGATGTAAAAGTTGAGGGAACTTCCATCTAAGAAAGTCATGTTCAATTTGAAAAGTGAAGGATACACTGAATTAGCCACGGGAAGAGTGGGGGAACCTCCAGATACCTTGTGTGGTGTGTGTAAAATTATTTTTGTATGTATCATATCAAAAGCTTTTTGAACCAGGGACTGGATTTAACTCATCTGTGAACTTATTTTATGCTGAATTTTATATTTTTCTTATGCTTTCTCAAAGCTAAATAATTATTTGTGCATTAAGAATATGTAACAGATATCTGGAAGTTAAATGTCATTTTTTTTTCTAATAGCAGAACCACGTTTTCGATGACTGAGGTTACTAAACGTTTTATCTCTTAATGAATACTCAATACTATAAGAGTTCCATGTAAATGACACCATCACCTTACTTCTTTTTTAATAAAGTATATTTATTGCTTTACTTGGGCTTCACTGGAACCCTTTGAGATAATGGAATAACTGTTTGCCAACTCATAAGCATGATACAAATGTTACATCTTAATACAGAACTTCACAAGCAGGCAACCAAAATCCTACTTATCCAATCACTACCATCAGGAATTTGGCAATATAGGTAAGAGACAAGTAACTACTTGTTCAATAATAGTTATGTATTTCTCTCATATAAGTGTCCATCCAATATGTATTGTGCATTCAGAAGGAAACAGATCCCACATGGGGCTGTATAGATAGGAAAGTGAATTAAGCGTAGGTTGACACCCAAAATTCAAGCACTTTATCCCTGGTTAGTAAGTTCCATGAGGATACAAGCTTTGCCTATTGGCTCATATTCTCATGCAGTGTTTCACAAATAGTAGGTGTTAATAAATATTAGGTTGAATAACTAAATGAATAGAAAGGTGATACATAGTCATCCTAAGATCTCACTGTAAGGATAAAACAAGAAAGATTATTATAAGCAATCACAACATAAAAGAACCAAGGAATGGTTAGTGAAAAATACAAGAAGATAGAGCCCAGACAAAACAATTATCAAAGGACAATACTCTGAAATTATTTAGTGCTGGAGCCAAGAAATAATGAGGGAAATGAGCGATCTGAGGATTATTTTTCCTTTGTGATTTTATGTGCTTTCCAAACTTTCTGCATATCACCTATATTAAACCTTAATTAAGAAAAATGGTGAATGTTATTTAAAATAAACAGTTGAACCTTTCAAACACTTCATTAGATTCAAAAATCACTGGGCCTAAGAGCAGCCATGGGTCAAATATTTTTGAATCTTCTGCCAAAAAAGGACTACAGAAGAGAGAAACGTTTATTCACTTTCAAAAGATTTGACTACAATTATATCCTTTTACAAATGAAGTATAGCTTTTAATGTGTAGGGCAAATCTTGATGATCCAGTAAGCCACACATTAACATGGTGCATATTAGTCACCAAAGTATCACAAAATGGTAGGCCACTTTCATTTCAGATGGATATTACTCTTCACCAATCAAAAGCTTCCTTCTTGAAGTTGAAAATTGAGATATTTTTGTGTTGTAGCTGGAAACGATTGAAATGCTTCATTAAATCTTTTATTTTCTATTAACAATTTTAATGAAAGATCAGTTTGTCCATGGTTCTTTTCTGTACTTCTAAGTAAGTCATAAAGTACGTTCCCCTCTTGCATTGTCAGAAAAATAAAATGGCAAACAGTTCAGAACCTAGTGTTATTAAAAATTAAATGGATACCCAAATTGACCTTTCATCTGTTGAGCCCCATTGGAAAGTGTGTGATGCCCATTCAGTGAATAATAAACATGCCCTCCCCTTGAAAAAGTATTTTTGATTAAAATATCTTTTAAATATACTATATTGAGTCTGTTTCTTACGCACACATTAGTCTTTCTTTTTTCAGGTGACTTAATTGGGGACTTTCTCTCAGGGAAATTCTCTCAGGTTAGTCAGATGTGTAAGACAATCTTTTCTTATAGGAAGTGGTCTAAGGCCGCTGTGCCTGAATATCATCTGTCCTCTTGCACTGATAAAAGCTGCAAATTACTTTCACAGAAGAGTTACTATGCACCTATTTTATAAATTCTTCAATGATGTAAGTAAGACATTAATGTCATTGAGGCCTGGACCTTTCTAAGCTGTGGAGAATAGACGTTGCCATCTATTTGGAAAGTGAGTAGGCTTGAAGTTCTCTGTATGACAAACACAACGTTCTCGCTTAGAGTAATGAATCTATTTAGGGTTAGCTTGCTAATGGAGATTTTGTGGTGATAAAGTCCATGGGCTGAGGAGACTTCAAGGACCTATTCTTTTGTAATAGCAGTGATTTTTTTTGGTTTGGTTTGGTTTTCTTTTGCTTTCTTGTTGCCACTGCTCAGGGACCTATTTTATGGCTTCTGGGTTTGTTCTGGATGTTACATTTGCTTCCAGACATGTGGGTGGTTACTCATTGTGTGCTATAATCAATATCATCATGCAACTTCAGCAAGAGCAAATAGAGAAATAAAAACAGACAGGGTTTTATCTTTGAAATAATCAGAATCATTTGAACTAGTTTAATAAAAGATATGACCTAAAAGTAAAAGAAAAAAAGATCCTGGGAAAATAATTAGAAAAAAATATTAAAATTCTATTTCTAAAGCCATTTCTTTAAAGAATACACGTTCCTCCTTGTTTGACGTTATGAGAAAATTGAATTTCTTTCTAGCTCGCAGTGTTTTGAATTTTAGAAGTCTTGCTTTTACAGAAAATTAGAATCATAAATATCCCTGGAGGTTATCTTGCAAGATGCCAAGGGCTAGTGGGAATTTACACGTCCTAAAGTCTTTGTGTTATTCAGGATGGGTGTGGAAATATTGGTTAATTTTAGACTTCTTGAAGCTAAACATGCGTGTTAATAACTTAAAAGCAGCTATTAAATAATTAGAAATAATGTGCATAACTTTAAAGTGGACAAAAAATTTTGAAAAAAAGCAAAATCAAGAAGCAATTAATCTAAAAATAAATGGAGAAAAAAATGAAGCATTGAAAAAACTGAACCAATATAATTCATAAAATAAGATGTTAGAAACAAATCCCCGTATGTCACTAAATACAGCTGATGTGAATGTACTCAATTTACCAGCTAAAAGATGGAGACAGTCAAACTGAATTTTAAAAATAGAAAGGCTATATTCTTAGGCAGAGCAAGATTGAATAAAAAGGTTCTCTGAAGACATATAAGGAAAATACTAACCAAAAAAAAAAAGAAGAAGAAGTAAAAGCCTTGTGCAGCCATGTTCAAAACAGACAAAATAGACTTTAGGGGGAAAATATTAGCGACCGTAAGGGCACATATAAAATAATACAAAAGTTTAACTAACAACAACAAAAAATGTATACCACATAAATTGGCAGAACTATAAAGAGAAATTGAAAAAATCCAATCATGGAAGGAGGTTATAACAAATTACAACAAAATGATTGAGGTTACAGATGATTTAAATAACAACAGTTCACTGGCTTGGAGATATATTGAATTTTGTAGCCAATGAACATATATCCTTTTAAGCACAAATGTAACAATTACAAAATTGATCAATACAACAAAGCAAGTGTCAATAAACTGTAAAGAGTTAATATTACAATAGAATATTATTCAGCCTTAAACAGGAAGACAATTCGGACATGTGTTACATGGATAAACCTTGAAGACATTATGCTAAGTAAAATAAGCCAGTCACAAAGGACAAATACCATGTGATTCCACTTATATGACACATCTAGAGTAACTCAATTTATAGGGACAGAAAGCAGGATGTGGTTGGAAGGCAGGGAAATGGAGAGTTATTGTTCAATGGGCACAGAGTTTTAATCTGGGAAGATGAAAAAGTTCTGGGAATGGATGGTGGTGGTGGTTGCACAACAATGTGAATGTACTTAATGCCACTGAACTGTACACTTAAAAATGGTTAAAATGGTAAATTTTTTGTTGTATGTATTTTACTGAAGAAAAGAGGAATTATCATCATACAGATCATGTACACTGACCACATTACAGTCAGAGATGTAAAGTAAGTAGATGAAAAGTTACACTGTATTCTTGATAGAAAGAATCAATATCATAAAGATAATAGCTCTTCCCAAATTAATCTATAATTTCTGAAATGATTCAGCTGATTCTAAATTTTTTACAGGAAAGCAAAGGCAGAGAACAGCTAAGTGAACTCTGAAAATAAAGAATAAGCAGGGGAGATAGGCCTAACTAGATAGCTATACAAACTAAAAGCAAAATTATTGAAGACAATACAGCATTAGCACAAGAATAGATTAATACAACAGAACAGAGAGCCCAGAAGCAGAGCCATGAGTATATGGAAACTCGATATGTAACAGAGATGACCTACAGAGTAGCAGGTAAACAAGGAATGTCAATAAATGATGCAGGGAAAACTGGTTATCCATAAGGAGAACAATAAATTTAGATACCTACCCAATAATACAAGCACAAAGCAATGGAAAGTGGATTAAAAATTGAAATGTAAAATGTACTATTTAAAAAATCTTAGGAAAAACTGTGGAGAATATCATTCTAAACTTGGGGAAGGAAATGAATTCAAATATTCCTATTCATCATAAGCCAGAAAAATATAAGCCAGAAATTGGGAATAAATATTTGCAAAACATAACATAAAGCAATGTTTAATGTCTACATTACATACATAACTCCTAAAAATAAATAGGAACAGAAAAATGAACATAAAATATAAGTAGGAAATTCCCAGATAATGAAATATTTCAATAAGCCAACAAATATATGAATGCAAACAATCTCACTGGTAATCAAGAAAATGCAAATCAAAACCAACATGGGATAGCATTTTATACTCATCAGATTGATCAAAAATTTAAAAGTCTGATAATATCAAGCATCAGTGAAAATACAGAGCAAGCGAAACCTCTGTTATAACCACTTTAAAGAACAATCCACTAATATTTAGTAAAAGTGAAGATGGACAGTAAACCTACAGTAAAAATGGTGAATGAAAAAAATCAAGCATGTACATGAAGACAATTATTTAACTTTAAAAATATGCAAGTGAATATTATATATTGTTTATGTACCTATATGAATGTAATAAAAATATAAAGAAATGTATAGGAAAAATAAAAAGCAAATTCAGAAGCAAAGGAATGGGAGGGGGATAAAATAGCAAAGAGATATACAGGAAACTTCAATTGTATATATTACATTTTATTTCTTAAGCTGGACATTATGAATGCTCATTTTTATAATCTTTATTATTTTCTCTGGAAACAAATACATTTAAAGTAAATTTTAAATGTTTATTAAATTGGCACATATAAAAACCAATTTTATTATGCAAAATGGTTTTATTGAAAAGACTAAGTTTTTGTAGAGAGGAAACGACTCATTGGAAAATATAAAAAGAATGAGTGAGAGATAAAAAGAACTAAAGAAAAAGTAAGAGTAGATGAGAAAAGAAATAAAAATAAGTATGAAATTTTTTTTACTAAGTTTAAGTATGCTAATTTACTTTTAGGTCATATATTCATAAGATATCCATCAATTTGTACCAACTTTCACTAAGAGATAAATGAATACAATAACATGCACAATTAAGTATATTTTGGCTTTAGAATTTCAACGTATTATCATTAAATTCATCTCAGTGAGAAAACAAGGATACTGAAGGGACTGAGAGATTGGTTCAGAAGAAGGTAAACTGGGAACTTAAAATGAGGATTTGGAATAGAAGAAAACACAAATTTAAATGTGCAAACCTTAAGAAAATATCTAAAGAAACATAAAGACATTTAACAACAATTATTTCTAAATACTGATAATATGATTGATTGCTATTTTCTTATTTTTGGCTGACCTGTATTTTCCAAATTGTCTGATAAGCATACATTTCAATTTATTCTAAAAGTTATTTTGAAATGTTATACTTACTGTAATATCAATATTTTAAGTGGTTAAATATGCTAAGGTGGTGTGTGTGTATTTATAACAAACAAGAAAAGATATTAATTCAGACTTGGACAAAAAGAAACTACTAGATATACAAGCTACCTGCGAACAGATACTCCAACTGGATTGTTACACGCCCAGTCCCAAACCTAGAGACTGGAACACAACAGGAGCTCATTAAATGCTGAGTTTGAAGAATGTACAGCTTATATCATAGAAATATAACTGTTTCTAGTCTAAGATTAGAGGGACAAATCAGACTCTCTAAATTATTTGACTGAGCTGGTAAATCTACATCTTTTTTTTTTTACATAATTTAAATTTCTTGTTCTTCTTCACATTGTGTCTAAAACCCTTTGGTAAACCCATCAACAACTCTAGGTCATTAAGATATCCTCTAGTATTGTGTTTTTAACTCACCAATGTATTGGAATAATTGCTTTACCAAATTAGAATCATAGAACAGGGTGAATGGGATGAAGTTTCAGAGAAAGTCTGCTCTCCTGGAGATGTTACTGGGTGTGTACACGTAATTCAATACTACCTTAGGGCCTTGAAGTAGGGGGGAGCCCTTGGTTGAGGACATTTGGCTAAAGACTGGTATAGTACAGAATAGAATCCAAATATGGTACCTAAGAGCAGTGGTCTCCAAAGTGAAAAGTACACACCAATCCAGTGGGATGCAAAAGAAAATAGGAGTTTCTACTCATATTTAATTTAAAAAAAATACAAGAAAGCAAATAAACTATACTAATATTTGATATATGGATAGACACTAGCAGTTACAACCAGTCCCTGTATCAAGGGTCACATGACACAAACTATCGGAGATATCCTAATTTAGGAAGGAGAGTCTAATTTCAAACCTTAATATACAGCCACAGTAATCAAAACAGTGTGATCCTGGCATAAGGATAGACATACAGATCAATGGAATTGAATTGATAATTCAGAAATAAACCCTTACATTTATAGTCAATTGAATTTCACCAAGGGGGCCAAGACAATTTAGTGGGAAAAGAATAGTCTTTCAACAAATGGAGCTGGGACAACTGCATATCTACATGCAAAAAAATGAAATCAAACACCTTCCTCACACAATACACAAAAGTTAACTCCAAATAGATCATAGAACTAAACGTAAGAGCTAAAACTACAAAATTCTTAGAAGGAATATATAAGAATAACTTCTGAGATGCAAGACAAAAAGAAAAAGGGACCCAAAAAATAGATAAATTAGACATAATCAGCGGTAAAAACTTTAATGCTTCAAAGGACACCATCAAGTAAACAGATAACCCACAAAGAGAGAAAACACCTGCAAACCATATATCTGATAAGAGACTTGTTCAGCATATATAAAAATTTCTTATGTCTCAATAATAGAAAGACAACTTGACTTAAAAATGAGTAAAGTTTCTGAGTAAACATTTCTCTAAAACAGATATACAAACAGCCAAATGAGCACATGAAAAAATGCTCACCATCATTAGCCATCGAGGACTGGCAAATCAAAACCACAATGACATACAACTTCACACCAAATAGAATGGCTTATAACCAAAAAGATAGGTAATAGCAAGCACTGGTGAGAATGGGAGAAACTGGAACTTTCACACACTTGGTGAGAAGGTAAACTGACGTAGCCACTTTGGAAAACAGATTGGCAGTTCCTCAAAAAGTTATCAATAATATGTATATACCTAAGAGAAATGAAAATATATGTCCCACGAAAACTTATATATGAATGTTCACAGCAGGACTATTAATAAAATCCAAAGCAAAGACAACCCAAATGTCCATCAACTGATGAATGGATAAACAAACTGTGGTATATCTGTACAATGGAATATTACCCAGCCATAAAAAAGCAAGCTTTTAATTTTGTTTTGGGTTTTTTAAATTTTTGCTCATTCCTAAATGCACAATCTTATTCGCTATTTTCAGGGGAATCTTAGGCATTAAACTGCAAGCTGTTAAATATGGATATCTAAAAAAGTATAAAAGTATAAATAACCCCTTAGAACAAATTTTAGTGAATTAAATCTTAATATCTATAAATTTAAAAAATCATAAGCCTATCTATTATGTCAAGGTCATAAATCAAACAACACTTAGCAGTTCCCCACAGGGCACACCCCAAGGCCACCAACAGGCCACCCTCCTCCCGGGACTCCACTGGGGAGAATGGGTCAGCAAGTGGACAAATGTGCCCTGCGGAAAGGTTGTTATCAACCGTTGAAGCCAAACATTTGACAGCATACAACAGACCTTACAAAAAGGAGGAGGTAAGTCCTAGTTCCGGAGAACTTGGTTAATCAGATTGTTGGCAAAGGAAAAGAAAAGAAGGCACCGGCAGATGTCTCCAGAAGCATGAGCACTGGACGTGGCAGGGCCTCTGACCTACCTGTCGGCAGCCCCGTGGTCAGTGTGCACAGCTGCCCTAGGAAGCAGGAGGTCAAGAAGCAAAGAGCTGCTCCTCCCAGCCAGGGTCCCCAACTCCGACAGCGTCCACGACCGGCTGAGAACGGTCAGTTCTCAAAGCAGATGACCAGAAGTTTTAAAGGAATCCTAGTAGCTCCAGAGTCATGTCAGGTGGACAGAGCCATGCAGGTGGTGTGCGAAGTCTCAAACATCCCAGAAACAGGAAGCAATGGCAGACTTACACACAGAGAACAAGAGAGCCAGCGACAGAGACATTCGTGATGCGCGGTCACCATCCAGTTGTCAGTGTGACCCGTGGTTTCCGCTCCAGACGCCAGGTGGGCAGGTCCCCTCCCGACCTCAGCCAGGAGAGACAAAGGCCCCCACCCCGACCGGCACCCGTGGGGGTTACGGCCGAGGCGAAACTTCGACATCCCTTTACTTGATTTACCATTCAATCCAAAATGTAGCAACACTTTTAAGCATTTCTAAAAAGTAAAAGCATTAGGTCGGTTATCCACACTGGGAAAGAAGGGATGCAAAGCTCCTCTGCCCGGAAAGGACAACCCGAGAAGCCTCGACCGTTGTTTCAGGCCCGGCCCAGCCGGAGGGGCCCGGCTCGGAAGGAGGCCCCGGGGCGCACAGGCCCAGGGGCAGTGACGTGCGGCGGCCAAGCGCAGAGGCGGGAAACCGCACTCATCACACCGGGGAGGTAGAGCGGGTGACCAGCGACACCCAGCCAAGGCCTGGGACCGCAGCCACTTCCCAGCAAGGAGGCGCAGGCTCCGTTCCATACAGCCCATTACGCTCTTCGGGGCGGTCAGGAGCGTCCTGCCTCCGGCGCGGCGCTGTGGAGAGTGGAGCTGAGGCCGCGCCCGGCCTCGTCCCTCCCCACGGACCTCAGAGGCAAAAAGGATTCACACCCACATCTCTAGGGAAATTGTCAAAAGCAGGTTTCTTCTCACCGCCAAGCTTCGTCGACGTTGCAACTTGTCACATCTTGGGAAAAGGTAAACCGTTTCCTCAGCTGTCAACACTGTCCTTCTCACACCCTTGAACCCCATTCTTGCAAAATCTTGGCTTTCCCGCCGGGCTCGCTGGTCGTGCCCTAAGGGGTGGGTGGGCAGCTCCTGGGAAACCATGGGGAGTAACTCGGCCTCGTCTTCACCCCGGAGCGGTCGGAGGAGCCGCTGCTGGCCCGCCGCTCAGACCTGCAGCCAGCAGACGTGGTGGACCCGGCCGCGCGAGCTCCTCTTACCGACGCGGAAGCGCGCTGGACGTGTGCTTCCCCCGCACCTGTGGTGTTCTGCTGTCTCCTACTCTAATTTTGTTCTTTATAAGTTTGATTAGTGAGGTGATAATGGAAAATTCCGCTTCCTCCAACACTCCTTCCTCTGCGAGGTCTTTGTTAACGACCAGCTTTCCGTGCCTCAGAGAGTTCAGCACCGGCCAGAACAGGTGGGGTTTCTGTGGATAAAATGGGCACCTGTGGCATCCTTGGCGCGGAGTTCAGGTGCTGGTCTGCGGGCACAAACCTTACAAGCAGGACTTCCGGGCCCGGCCCAGCGTCTGCCGCGTGGGGAGGATCGGCTGCAGACGCTGAGCGGGATCCACGTGGACACGCTGCCGGGCGCTGAGCCCGGGCGTGGAGACGCGCGCTGCGACGACGCGCGCTGACGGTGGCACAGGCCGCCCTCCCAGCCCGGCCCCTAGGCGTCCGGAGGCTCCCCGCAGCAGCTGGCAAGGGTTCTGCGCCTTGGTCGCAGAAGGCCCGTCCACAGCAGCACAGAGAACAGGTTGGTGCTTGCGGGGCGGGGTCGAAATGGATGAAAGTGGTCAAAAGGTACAAAGTTCCAGTTATAAAATAAATAAGTCCTGGGAATAATATACAGCATGGTGACTATAGTTAATAATACTGTATTGTATATTTGAAAGAAAAAAAATGTAATGAAGTATTGGTGCGTGATACAGCGTGTGCATGGATGAACCCCTAAAAACATTATACTAGGCGAAAGAAGACAGTCACAAAAGACCATATATTGTACAATCCATTTGCATAAAATGTCCAGAATAAACAAATTTATGGAGACAGAAAGTAGATGAGTGACTCCGTAGAGTCGAGGTGGGGGCAGAGGGGAGTTGTTAGTAATGGGCACAGCGTTTCTTTTGGGGGTGATGAAAATGTGCTAAAATCGTGTTCATGGTTGTACGACTGTGTGAATATACTAAAAACCATTGAATTGTATACTGAAATGAGTCCACTATTTGGTATGTGAATTATATTTAAATGAAGTTGTTTAAAATAACACTTTTTTCATTATAGTACAAAAAGTTTCTATCCCATTAACTCATAAAATTTAATTACAAATAATGTTTATTTCATTTTTATCTCCCCTTAATTTCTATTTTTGTGCATGTTTTGTAACATATATAGTACACTGATGTAGTGGTACACTTATATAGTTTGTAAATATACATTTTTATATTTGTTTATAAATCTGTATAATGATTATATACATAAGTACACACTAAAATTGTTTTTTGCTTGTAATAAAAAAATTGTAGACCAATGCATCAGAGTTGGAAGGTGAAGCGCTCCCATTTTAAGCAAGAATTTGATGAGATAGAGGGTGCCTTTGACAAATACGTAAGACTATCATGCCCTTCTTCCATAGCAACGGGCAGTATTTCCGAATTCTACTGTGCAAGGGTGGCAGACAGTCCAGGAGAAGCCGGATTTACAGGCTTTTGCTCACCAACAACAGAAAGTGCTCACTATTTCTCTACCAGCCCTCGTTCCAGTGTGGAGTGGTGGCCGCTTGTAGCAGAAGTTGGGCTCAAGGTAGATTAATTATTGCTCCCATCAACTCACTGGTTGCTTCTGCTGAGGTCAGGTCGGTCCCACTCCCTTCTTCAGCTTCTTATTCCAAACAAGAGTCTTTGTCTAACATATTTTTAATGCCAGCAAACAATACACAGAAGAGCACAAAGGAAAGGTAAAATTTGTATATATCAAATATTATCCTCATTTTCAAATCATGAGGAATCTATAAATAAGATGGCTCCCAAGGCAGGACTATGGGTAGCTGAACACCACAAGGCTTTTCGCTAAAGCATCACCAGCAAAATCAAAGGAAATTGGTTTCAGGTCTTTATCTATGTGCATAGGGGAAGAGTGTGTCGTGTGTAGTTACCCCGTGATTTTGGACTGAAGCTAGAGGTTTATTTTAATACTGTAAAACTGAACCTATTTAACAGCATTGTTCCTCCATTGGGTAGAATGTTGGTAAAAGTTACCACCTGTATACAGAGTATGTAAGTAGCTTCTGATACATTTATAGATATCCTCAGATATAAGAGTTCCAGGGGAAAATAAATTACTAAGTCGGTTGCAGTATGCATTTATATCTGTGAAAGAGTGGTTGCGTTAAGAATGTTTAAGATCCAGCCACATTGGAGCACTCCTGGAAAATGACAATTTTAAACCAATGGGGATTTTACTCCACTACAGAATACAAAAGAAACCACATTTGAATTTAGAAATTAAATAAGTAGTCCATAATGAGTAATTTCTTTCGCAATAAAAAAGTAAAGAAAACAAGTTATATTTCTGTTCCTTTATTTGCTTTTCAGCTTCTACATTTTTACAATTGCCTGTAGCAAAAAAAATCTTCAAGAGAGCAGGTTGAAATTATTTTAATTACGTAACAGCCCAGAGGAAGATGAAATTGTGCAATGGCCTAGGCTAGCATCCTTTGTCTGGTTGATAGCCAGTGAACAGTACAGCGTGAACAATAGAGCTCTGGTCTAGAAATAATAGCCTGAAGATAAAGGGGGAAAAGAGGTTTCTTTTGACTGTGATGAATCTCTTGAGTATTTCCTTTATTCCTCCCCTTTGATAATTAGAGCCCAGATATAAAACAAATCATAATGAGAGAGACGACAAGCAATATAAATCATTGCTATTTAAGACATATGAACTGTATGGATTTATCTTGAATAGGTGTTCTCAGTCTAGGAGCTCTGGAAGAATTCTAATGATTATAAAACCCCTGAAATTGTGTGCAAAGTTGTATGTGTGTCTGTGATTTTTTGGGAGACATAGTTCATAGTTTTCATCAAAGAGGTCTTTAATTTTTAAAAAAATTATGAATCACAGGTGTAAGAAAGAATGCAATAACTGGCTAAAATAATATCCCACTAGTTACAACTTTTAGGTTTCTCTAATGATAAACCCGTTTTAGCAATGTCATGAATGGATTTCTTTGAAACCCATTGGTTCAAACATATCACAAGTTGTCAAGTGAGTAGGATCTGAATCAGGCATTAAGTTTTGTACGGTCACCTCTCAACGCAAAAAAGCATCCTACTAAACTCGACAGAATCACCATATTTCACTACCAGACTCCAAGTCCAATTACTTGTATGCAAATTACCAAACGTGTCAAACACCAGAAAATGTGTGACTTTATGTCCCTTTCACCCTCTCTCCCAAAGTATGCATGGATCAAAGGCGAGATATTCCGAGCCTCTTTAGTCACTGAACTAGAAGCTAATTACTGATAGCTCCCTGCTAAAATGTTTGGCTAACCAAAAAGGAAAGAGAAAGAATATTGTTTAACCTGCATTCCTTCTGGCATTTAACCACAAGCATCCTCTTAAAAAAGAAAGTTATTCTCTTAAAATAGACAAGTGTTTGAGGAAGCACACAGCTCACCCCGTAGCATGTAAGAAAACATCTTAAATAGTATAAACACTTGTCACTGTAGGTCAGAGTTGAAAATTGCTGTTTCCTCCGCAACCAGACCTTTAACAATAATCCTAGGGTACATTTGCTAAGATGAATGTAATATAATACACCTCAAAATACTTTGTTTAGTTTTTGAAAGGAATGCCTTTGTAAATATTTCCTCAAACCTAAAAATAAATATCATAAAAAGGGCATTGTAACTTGAAACAATTCTGTACCTATTTCTTGACTTTGGTGGAATTGAACTAATAAATTCATCTGTTCACTCGTTCACTCTATTAAGAATCCACAAGGTGTTGAGCACTCTGTTAGAAACTAGAAGATACAATGCTGAACAAAACAGATACAGTCTCTTCCCTGTGGAATTTACAGTCTAGTGAGGGAGACAAACTTCTACACAAATAAATATAAAAGAGCAACTGAGGTAAGGGCTGTGAAAGGGCGTTATAATGTCCTAGTTTAAGAGAGTCAAGGAGAGCTTCTCCAAGGAATGGATATTTGAGCCAAAAGATGAAGGATGAGGAGGATTTAAGCTCACAGAGAGGAAGAAGAATGTTCCATATGGGGGGAACAGCATGTTTAGAGTGGCTCTGTTGGTAGGGCACCTGGTAAGTACCATGGAACAGGTGCAGGTCAGCATGACTGTTCATGAGGAGAGGAGGCTGCTGATTCAAGGTAAGGCTGAAGGAGCAGGTAGAGTGAGGCTGTGCAGAATTTCATCCTATCTAAAGAGGCTGAATCTTAATCCCAAAAGCAATGACAAGTCAATGAATAGTTTTAAACTCTCGAGAGTTTGGGCCTGGGGATTGGACATTTGGTGGGGTTGATAGGAACAGAGTTCTATTCTGAAATGATCATTCCAGTAGAATGATGGAATGATTTTATGTAGGGTAGGTAACTTGTTTTTCATGCGCCTTCCTAAGCAAACTAAATAAAGTTATTAAGAGCACGGGATCCAGAGTAAAAGCTCCTGGGTTTGTATTCCAGCCCTACCACTTTACAGATGTGTAAGTTGGGGAAAATTTACTTAACCTCTCAGAGAATCTTTATAAAGTTAAGAAATGATAATGTGTATCTGCTAAGTATTTTTCTTTAAGAATAAGTGATATATCTTCGAAGGGAATAATCAGAATTGTTATTTAAATGACTAATATTATATATTTTTCTATAGAGGATAAGGCAATTAATCATGAATAATATGCCATTATCATCAGTGATTTATTTTTTAAAACACAAACTGGCTCTCTATTAGCAAAATAATTGGCTGTTGGTGGGCCAATCTTCTATGTTATCTCTGGTCTCCACGACTGATGTCAGTCTAAAGGTTGTTCAACAGTGTTTGCCCACTTCAGCAACCATCAAATATGGTGCTTCTCAGTTTCCATGCTTGTTTAGCTCCTTAGCAGAATTATGCACGTTTATTTTTCTTACGTATATTTTTATTGTTTTACTAAGATGTTTATATTAATAAAGCTTGTTGTATTAATGCCCTGCATACTTATCAGGATGACAAGACTAAGCTTTGTAAATCGATTGTGATGTCTCTATTCTTAGATGTCTTTTAGTGATTGGTTTCTGAAGTATTCCTAGTCTTTACCCTCATGGGTCAATAATTGTTATCAGCTGACATGTACTGCTTATCACCATGCTATTAACCTTCCAGCACTGTTTTAATTAATAACATCGCCCACCGAAACCAAAGGTGTGCAGATTCTGCTAAGTGGTCTCATTAGTTTCCATAAATTGTTTGCCTCTATCAGTAGCCAATTTTCCTTTATTACAGTCACTTCTCACAATTTTTTCTAGAAGCTATTGCCCACTGAATAGACATGTCAAACTCTTTAGTCTTGCCACACAACTTTCACTGCTTTAGCTTCAACTTAGATTAACTTCAGCTACCTGACTTTAGCTTTGCCCATCAAATGGAAAACATGTTTTTATTACAGTGGAATATCCGTTATGATTTTTTATTTTTTTCACCAAACTATTTTATAGTTTCTGAAATAGCATGTTGGTTAGGAGTATGGACTCTAAAAGGAGATTGCTTGGATTTGAATTCCAGCCCTATCATTTGTCAGCTGTGTGGTTTTGGAGAAATTAATTAAATAAATTAAATTAAGCTTCCTCATCTCTAATATCACCTATGTCATAAGGTTTTCATGAGTGTTGAATTAGTAGATAAAAGTACAAATTTTATAATGGTGCCTGGCATATACTGAACACTATGTAATGTTAGTTGTAGTTATAATGGTTGTGATCAATTTCACCAGAGCATATCAGCAATAACAGACATTTGAAATTAATTATTTAACCTTGTAATGTGAAATAAATAAGTAGTGCAGTGTTAATTGCACTTCTGTTGAAATGCTTAATTAAAAAGTATTTAATCACTACAGCATTTTGTTAATAATATTCTGATGATATGTAAGAAATCCTTTCCATTTGTAACTTGAAATAGCAAATTAGTACTTAAATGTGTACAATGATCTTATTCCCTGTGGTAAGAATTTTTTCAGTGTTTATGTCAGGAAAGACTATTTTCATAAATTTTAAAAGCTGAATGATAATGCTTCTCAATTCCAAAATGATCTCCCAGTTTTCTCCTACAAGCGATCTTCAATGAGTCTGTCTTCCCTGAGATTGTCCTATTTGTTACGCTTTACTGTACTTAAAATGTTTATTGATCTGCAGTTACCCATTCCTACCTCCATGAAACACAGACCAACAGATTTCTTTTTAAAATTCAAAAGGGAATATAGCTATAACTTAGTATTAGCAAAGAACCTTAACAGGTCTACAGAGAATAAATTCATCATATAATATTACTAGACAATGCTTAACAATTTAGCTTAAGATCTTGTCTTGTACTATTTGGTTTTGGTAAAACAGATTCAATTCTAAACAGAATAAGCAGAGACCATGTAAATTTCACTAAAATAAATTACTGGCTTACATGAATAAACTTTTCAATTTAAAAGTTATTTTATCTCTCTGAAAAATATAAAATGATGTTATAATCATGAACATTTGTGCACATATATTATTTATTCTTAGAATATCAAAAGTTGCTATTGAAAAAATACATTTACAATATAAATCTGAAAATATGCAATAAATATGAGTAAGACATTAAAAGTGATTATATTCAATTATCACCAAATTTATTATATTTGATTTATCACGTAAATGAACTTGCAATACCTCATGTTTACTGGCGTGATTTTTCATCTGTTTGGTTCTTCAGCAAAAAAATAAATAATAATGATAGTATTTGTTCACAACTTGAGGAGAGGGTAAAATAGTTCTCATCGCCTTATTAGATGGTAAGTTTGTTATTAGTTATACCTAGAGATTTTAAACCATGCTTCTCTAGAACATGGAGTTTGAAGTAAGGTTGATGGAGGAGATCGGAACAGATGAGGAGAGAGTAGAAAACTGAAAGTGCCTGGTTAATTAAAGACCTTGTTAACCATCTTTATGAGTTTTAACTTCATTCTGAAGACAATAAATATTCACTGATATGTTGTAAGGAGTGGAAGAACATGAGCATATTTGCATTTAACGAGGACTTAATGCTTCAGTTTAGTTGAACGGAGATTCGAAAACTGTTTGCCGGAAGATCTGATGAGTCATGACCAGTGGGCCATTGGGTGAGCTGGGTATCCTTCAGTCTGTCACCTTGTCCCTATATCCATTGCATATTTCCCTCGGTTGATATGACTTTGCTTTGTGTTTTTTTCGGTGAAGGAAAAAGAAGGAATTCTGGTGAGATATGAGAGAAGAGATGGGAAAAGATGAGGAATGGAGAGGAAAGAACAAGTTTGCCCCTTGTTTGGCCTCAGTGAGTGGTTATTTGAGCTCCAGGAGGCCAGGTCTTCAGAGAAATGGCGAAAGAACTGGTTTTTGTATGAAATTTAAGGCACAAGCAATGTTCTTTTGGACCTCCTGTGGCAAAATGGGTCATAAAGTTTGAAGTAGGGCATTTTTCTAATTTCTGGCTGAAGATACCATTGAGGACTAAAGGAAATGAAGGGCCATTTGGCACTCTGATGATTGTAAAGCTTTGAGAACCTAGGAGGCAGCAACCAAAGTGTGGGCAGGGTTGGTGGGTACAGCAGATCATGGCCGGAGTTGTTGGTTCTCAAGTGAGCACAGACTTGTGCGTGAACGCATGTGAGACTCCCTCAGAAAATATCCCGAAGTATCTGCGAGGCACTGAATCAGGCTCTTGTTCCAGAGTTATGGTGTTAAGAGCTAGCGTGACAGCAGAAGGTGGGTAATCGGTGCTAATGTGAGCTAATTTGTAATCACTGGCCAGTGACGTGGGTTACAAATTAACCCAAGGAGTCAGACTACCAGAGACAGGCAGGACACTCCACAGTAATCCCAGTTGACAGAGCTGCCTGGTGAGAACCAGGATTGCAGCAGTGGGTTGAAGAGAGGAAGATGGACCCATGAGATATTTAGAAGACAGAATCAACATAATTAAATGAATTAGAAAGATGTTCTCTACTTGAGGGCAATGGGGAGCAATGATGAAGAGCATTGACTCTGAAATCAGACTGTTTGGGGTTTATCACTCACCAGCTATGCAAGGATAAGCAAGCTACTTAACTTCTTGAAAGTTCAGTTGTCCCATTTTTTGAATTTGTAAATTTTGAATGATAATAGTAACTATTGTGTAGAGATTCTTGTCAAAATTAAATGAGATGATACACCTAAATATTTGCCACAGTGCTAGGCATATTCTAGGCATTCAGAACACAATTATTACTATAGCTTCAAAGAGTATACAAATTACAAGTAAATCAAATTGTTAATTTTAGAAAGTGCTATTTTATGCAAATTTGAAATGTTATTTACAATTGTTAGTTTAAAATTCATATTTATTTATATGTATAAATATATACACTTATGTACAAATATACAATTGGCTAATCTTCACCACTAATAGTAAAGCAATAAAATGTGCTACATAGACGTTTTTCTCTATTCCGTATGCTCTTTGTTGTTGTGTAAACTTACATGGCTTTCCTTGTTTGGGGTATTGCACATAATTTTTCCCTTTACTTAGATTTTCAAAGAGCATTTGACGTAATTTCAGCTTCTAGGTATGAATGCTAGTCATCTGTAAAATGAACAGATGTATCAACATAGACACTATCTCCAATATGCTGACTGCTGATGGGCTAATATTCTGAGTATTTAATATCCTTTAGTCATTGATTATGCATCAATTTTTTCCTACCAGAATATGTATGTGTATATATGTCTGTGTATACATATACATGTATATATGTGTGTGTGTTTGTGTACAATCTGTGGGTGCATGTGTGTGTATAAACGTGAAAGTAATAGTTTGGAAGTGAGATTGTAAACTTACATTCAAGATTTCAAACAATTAAATTGATATAAAAGTGACATAAGATGAAATATTTACAAATTGTGATCACAAATATTCAAACTCTTTTCTCACTGATATTTCTCGGAAGATATCTCTGTAGGAGGGCCCTGGCAGAACTCTGACTTAAGTCCTGGGATGGGGTGAGGAATAGAGTCACAGGGCAAGGAAGCTGCCCTTTGAATTTTATGATAATCCCTTAAATTATCCCATTTGCGTCTAAACCTGTGAGAGAGAAGGGTGAGTTGTTCACTATTAGATTCCCCAGTCACAGGTACAAACATATTGGAGTTTTCAATAAATATTTGTTGAATTAAGCTATTGTATTTGGGGTTTCCAAAACTCTTGAGATATATTTTTAAATTTTAATCTAGCTCTTTAAAAAAAAAACTAGTTAAATAGTTGTACTTTAACCTGTTTTACCAATGAGAAAATTGTTTTCTAATGTAAAAGTGACTTGTTCACATTATGGAGCAATTAAGTATCTGGAATCGAAACAAGGTCTAGGGTTCTTTTTGTTTGGATGGGAGTCTGTTTTAACTTCTTTGTTATTTTCTTAATAATATTTCAAATTATATACATGTATGTGCACACACGTATGTGTGTCTGTGTGTATATGGAGAGAGAGAGAGAGAAATAGAGAGAGGGAAAGAGAGAGAAGAGACAAGGAGAGAGAGTGCTTTAATCTACATGTGTTTCTTGTTTGATTTTGTGAGAGTTTCTGTGTTTCACATAAGACTAGAAGTTGTGTTTTCACTGTCCAGTGACCATACTAGCTGGGAGAGTCTGTGGATACACCAGTGGACCTATGCCTCTCACCTCCGCCCAGCACTCTTTCAGCCCTAGAATCCTACCTGCCAGTACCCCCTTCTTAGGCCAAACTTCTCATTATTCAAGTTCTCTCACTCCCTGTCTCCCGTTACCTCTGCTTGTAGACCGCACTGTTCCTTCCATTCCCTTCAGTCCTCTTCTGGCTCTATTTCTGTCCCTTTCTAGCATACACTCAATTGTTTATCACTCCAAGCACTCAAAATAATGGTGTTTTTGCAGGCCCTCTCCGTAAATCTGCAAGCTTCTGACCAGTCTCACTATTTGTTTTCTTTATTTCTAAATTAATGTTGCAGAGTGCTGCTAGAGAAAGCCATATGGATACAGAAGTAGGTGCCCTTCATTAACAATTCAGTCCTCAGCCTCAGCTGGCCTCTCAAGTCAGCCGGATAATCTGTCTATGTGTCCCAAGTCCCTTTCCTCCCTCTTTTCCCTTAGCAGCCCTTCCAAATCCCCATCATTCTCCGTAAACCCTTGACCCCACTCAGCAAATGACCTCACCTTCTACTTCACAAAGGAAATAGAAGCCAACAGACAGCAACTCCCTCAACTTCCTGCCCCCTCCTCTACATTCTTATCAGCACCCACATCCATCCTTACCTCTTTTCCTCATTTTTCAGTTGAAACGATGTCTCTCCTCTTAGCCAAAGCTAATCCCACCACCTGTGATCTGGATTCCATCCCTCCCGCTCCCTCTGGGACGTGCTCCATCAATCATCCATGCTCCTGTATCTTCAGCCTCTCAGGGTGTACTGGCTCTCTCCCCTCAACTTACAAAAATGCTCTCAGCGCTTCCAACTCAAACACAGACACACACACTCACACACACACTCCTTTACCCTCCCTGTATTCTCTTCAAGTTACTGCCAAAACTTTCTCTTTTCTTTCTCAGCCAAACTTCTTTAAAGAAGAGTTTTCCTCTGATTTTAAAAGTAATACATGCTCATTTTAGAACATTTGGAGAATAAAGATTTTCAAAGAAGAAAATAATAACTTCCCATAATACACACCAACCAGGGATGACAACTGTTAATATTTTGATTTTGCGTTTTTGGTTTTATTTTTCTCTGCCTATAAAAAAAATTGGATATCATATTGCATAAAGGTTCACATCATTTTTTTTACTTACTGTGGCCATTTTTCTATAGTCTTAAATACTCCCCACAAACATGTCTGTTAGTGGTTGTATATTATTGCATTATATTTGTAACAATTTAAATACCTTCTTTATTAGACTGTTAGACTGTTTTCAATTTTTCTCTTCTATAAATAATCATAAACATGCTTCCTGAAGACAAATCCATACTTTTTCTCTTCTCCCATTCACTTCTCTGCCTAAAACAATCTGTCTTCTCCCTCCTTCATTTGAGGTTTCCCTCATTAAAGTTACCAGTGACTCTTTACCAATGTTAAAGAGATTTTTCTGGTTTATCTCACTCAGCTTCTCTGAGGTACTTGATACTGTCAGCAATTTTCTCTTTGAAACAGTCTTCTGCTCTGCCTTCCAAGAAACCATCTCCCTGTTTTCTACCCTTCTAGTTCCTCCCTATAATCCCCTTTGCACTTTCTTCTTCCTGGCCTTGCCTTTGAAAATTGGCTTCCTTGGAGCTCCATCATTAGCTCTTGGCTCTATTTAGACACTTTCTTCCTGGGGTTAACTCGTGCCTCATCCTTCACTTACATGCTGCTGGTTTCCAAGCGGTACACCCAGTCCAGCTTATCTTCTGTTGGGACACTTTTCTACCTCTCAGTCATGCGTTCTAAATTATTTTTCCTCCTTTTCTAAGCTCTTATGGCATCCTACACCTAACTCTATCATGACATACATCACTTTCAATTTAAACTGTTGGTTGACTTGCCCTTCTCTTTCCAGAGTTTCTCAGCCTCGGTACTATTGATTTTGGGGGCCAGATAGTTCTTTATTGTGGTGCTTAGTCCTATGTGTTGTAGGATGTTTAGCAGCATGCTTCACCTCTACCAACTAGATGTCAGTGGCCACCCACCCCAATTGTGATCGTCAAAAACGTCTGAAGACGTTGCCAAATTCCCCTAGGGAGAAAATCCCCGCTGTTGAGAACCACTGTGCTAGACTGTGAGCTCTGCAAAGGTGGACCTGTATATTCATTGTTTTTTGCCCAGTACTCAGCCCAATGTCCAGCATTTAAATGATGTCAAATAAAGAAATGGACCAAAATACAAGGTAAAACTGGGAAAAATAAAAATTAATGAGATTGTTATTATTTATTTTTATTTTTATTTTGAGGAAGATTAACCCTGAGCTAACTGCTGCCAATCCTCCTCTTTTTGCTGAGAAAGACTGGCCCTGAGCTAACATCCGTGCCCATCATCCTCTACTTTATATGTGGGACACCTGCCTCAGCATGGCCTGCCAAGTGGTGCCATGTCTGCACCCGGGATTCGAACCAGCGAACCCTGGGCTGCCGAAGCAGAACGTGCAAATTTAACCGCTGCCCCACTGGGCCGGCCCCTATTGTTTTATAAAAATATTCAATTTTTATTGTCAAACATCAAGCAAATAATATATTACTAACAAATTTCCTTGATCCATGGTAAATATTAAAAAAAAAACTAAGTTCTTAGCCTCAAGGAGCTTACAATTTTGGAGGAAAGGCATGAGTCAGGCATGCAATCAGTATGCATATGGAAACTTAACTATACAAATGAAATGTTTAGGTTTGCTGTACAATTTGGAAATTTTATTACTGCTCAGGGAGAGGAAAGCAAAACAGGAAAACTTACAGAGGAGCTAGACCTTTTACCACATGTGAACAAATGACCTGGTTGGCAAAAAGGCAAGAAGGATGGAGTGTTGTCCAATCCTACAGGGAAAACTGTGGAAAGGTTTTACACAGATGGGTCAGGATCTAGGTGTTCAAGAACAGAAGTCTGCCCAAACATCGATGAGATTATTCCTTTTAACTATAGGGTTAATTTAGCTACTGAGTAAGGTTCATGTTTTGCTCTAGTGAAATACATTATAATGCCAAGAGTTTTAAATTAATTCAATTCAGTTAATAAGAAGGCATATATGTCTTGAGTTAATCATTGGAATATAAAATGCAGACTTATTTAGATAAACAGATGTGAGCAAATGGGAGGAATCATGCTTCACACATTATCTCAGTTGTTCTCAATGGGGGTGAATTTTGCACCCCAAAGGACATTTACAGTGTCTAGAGACAATTTTGGTTGTTTCACCTGGTGACGGGGTAGGGAAGGGGTTCTACTGTCATCTAGTAGGTAAAGGTGAGGGGTGCTGCTGAAATACTAAAATGCACAGGAGAGGCCCACGAGAAAACATTATTGGGCTGACATTTTGGAATGTCAGTAGTGCTGAGGTTGGGAAACCCTATTGTATCCTGTGCTTATGGATCCACAACACCAATTAGCATGTAAAAGGATCCAGACTCCTGCAGTGAAATAAATAAATAAAAATTTATTTAATACTTGTAAACAGAGGATCTCATCAGATTATTTTATCATGAACCCTGACAATATATTAGATGTATTGGGTAAAACATATTGAATAAAATAAAAATATACTATTAAAAATAATTTTACCTCTTTCTTTTTATTTTTTAATATCACTGCTAGAAAATATAAAATCACATGTGTGGCTCATGTTATATTTCTGTTGGACAGTGATGATCTATACTATTTCTTCTTTTCAATAACATAAAATATTCCATTTCCTATAAAATGTTGAAATCCTTCTTTTAACCAATGGCAATTGATACTTTACTCCTCTGTCCCTCTCTATCTTCGACTATTATACTGTAGTTTAGTATTTAACTGCTAGTCATAGGTAGGCTACATAGATTGTTTTGGGATTTATTATCCAATCTCTGTATATGCAAGAGAATACCTCTCCTACCACTCAGATGTTTAAAGTCAGATTTAGAGTGTTTTATCAGCTATTGAAATCATTGATATATTTATTCTTTGAGAAAATTCTTGACTTTATACTTGCTCCAAATCCTAATTTTGAAGTAACTAAAAGGAATAGAATATCAAGGTCGAAACAGATGAGAATGTCATTTGAGAATATCCACTTGTCATGCAAGGATGTGGCTGTCGATGAGAATATGTCAGTCATTCAAGGAAAATCCCTACCTACAAATTTGGTTAAGTAGTTAGCATCACTTCTTAAAATTTTGGAGGCATAATGGATTGCAATAAGGGCTTATGTAGTATATGGAGGAATGCTGAATATTTAAGTCACAAAAGTTAAGGAAGAACTCACAATACTTCTAGTACTTCTAAACAGGAAAGTCCCAAATCTTCCAAAGTCAGTAAGTCATGGAGGAAGAAGAGTGTGAGCAAAAGTAGAATCTAAGATCCCCTGTTTCTGTGTGCGGCAATTTAAATCTTGCTCAGGCTGTGCTTGCAGGCAGGCCAGGCAGAGCACACAGGTGCCACTGGGTCCCAGTTACAGCAGGGACCACTCCTGGGCTCTCAAGAGGATCTAGCAGATGGCATTTGCATGGTAGCAGGGGATGCTTCTTGTTTTGAAGGGCTATTTTTGATACTCTTTTTCTCCCAGCCCCCCACCTCCCCTAACACAGGAGTGACAGGGATGCCACATTAGTCAAGGCAGGACAAGGTCAGGGCTTGGCCCAGGATCTGGTTGTGGGAATACGAAAAAGGAAGTGGCTAAAATTAGTAAGGACTGAATGTGTGCCTGTGTTGTGAAGAAAGGGGAGACAACAGGAGGAGCAACTCCAGATCCATATGCTTGTGTTGTTCTGGAGGAAGAAGTAAGAATATAACTCCGCCCAGGGGGGGAGAGGGGGTCTTCGGGAGTGGATATCACAGTTTTCTTCCCTTTATTTTCAGACCTGTCTGCTAATCTCATTGCATTGTTTTCTCCCCAACTCTTCCAATTTGGAATCCTTTGTAAATATGCTATAATATTTCATGCATTAGCTCACTATGTTTAAAAAATAACCCTGGATAATATTTACAAGATGGAATTGGGAACACACCAGTTTGTGCCTCTATGTAGAAAAGTAGGCAAGAGATTCAGTCAGAGAAATGCAAGGATAGATTTGTCTCTAACATCTTTGCCTTCTTAAATATCAGTTACTAATTTGCACAATCAGACATCCAACAATGGCTTTCGCTCTTCTTGTGATGGTTGATGTATTTTATTTAATTTCAAATATTAATTATTTGGGGAAACTGTGCATCCTGATATATGAATATCCATAACAATGTGATGGAAATAGGAAATCAAGAATATAATTACATTACAGCTTACAAAATACCATAATATTTTAAATTTTTTTGGTTTCCTCTGAGCTCCTGTTTAGAAATAAAACAGTTAATGTGTTGTTTTATATCGAATGAACATTAGAAAATCAGAATTGTGTTTCTTTTATTAAGAAAATAATACATATTGTACTCAGTATATCTGGTTTTCTTTGATTTGATTTGTAGAGTTTTAGAAAAGAATAAAATGAAACAAGTTTTGAAGAAGAGGTCATTGAAACAGATGTTACCTACCATAAAATGTTTAATATTTTCTTGAATTCTTATGGCATTTGTCATTCAAATGGAATAAGTATAGGATTCATACAGTATGTGTGGATTTCAAAATATGTAATTGTCATTCAAATGGAATAAGTTTAGGATTCATAGGGGATGTGAGGCTTTCAAAAGATGTAGCGTTTCTTTACTCTTGCAGCAAGAAGTGCATACCTTTCAAAAGGATGTTTAAAGTTAGGCAACAGCTTACTAAATATGAAGACAAAACCAGTTTTTGTTGCAAGGGGTAAAATGTGGGCAGAGATTTTTGATAAATGTCAGAGTGAAATGTTAATTCTAATTGTTCCCGTCGAGTTGTCCTTGATTTGTGACAGATTTGTTACTATGCAGATTTCCTAGCTGCCACCACCCATGTGGGGATTTCACCCTGTGAAGTTACCCAGATACGCCCTCTTCTCCATCTCACCTCTTTATTCCTAATTAGCTTGTCCCTGGGTTCTCTCAGAGTAGCATTATGGTTGTCCTGAAGTGTTTTTGATTCTGACCCACTGACAAATTAAGCCATCTAATGTTTAGCGAAAATACAAATTTAAGTCACAGAAATGGTAAAGCCTTATAGGCGGCATCCTAGAGTTATACTGACTCGACAGTCACTGACTTCCATCCTACTCACCCCGTCCACTTTCTGGAGGTGCTGCAAGCACAGCATATGTGTAAACTCACTTAAGGTTTTGGCTTTTGTGTTTTAAGTTCTCATTGTAGCCCCTGAGTGCCTTTTTCTACAAGTAATAATAGCACCAGGGGCAGGCAGAGCAATCCAGTTGTCAGTATGCAAAGAAATTTAGCAGGTCTCTGAAAAAGCAGACACAGGGAAACTGGAGAGAGGAGGAAACAACCATGGAAAGATAGGTCTGGCACAGGCGCCAACAGCCTGTCCCCTTACTTAGGCCAGCAACATTCAGACTAACCCAGAATCACGCTTTCAGTCTCCCTCCTTGCTCCCAAACTCTGCCTAACGTGCAACTTATCAGGAAGGTTTCAACTGCTTTTCATAGTTGAAGTAAGTAAATAGTAAGAAAAAGTGAAAAAGGGACGAAGAAAGGCAACTAACGCTCACTAAGCCTTTCTGTGTGTCCTTTGAGTTGCCTCCTTCTTTAACTCCACATCATCCCTACAGAAACCCAGAGAATTGGAGGACTTGTTCAAGCTTACACGGTAATTAACAGAGTCAGAATTTTAACCCAAGTCTGTCTCTAGTATGCATCCTCTTTCCTCCACGCTCTTTCTGGGTGGATTTTGGGAAAACTCTATCTATAGGATATCGCACATCCTTGGGAATCTAGAATGTCCTTGGACACCTAATGGATGTTCCCCATCCATTTTCATATGTCAACTAGGCATGCTATTGTGAGAGATGCCTTTATACACAAATTACCCAGGGTTCTGTCTTCCCAGGATGAGAAGACTAGTTGGAATTGATTCTGATTTTTTTAAAATTGCAATTTTGAAACAGTATTGCATTTTCTGTTAGGCAAAATATGCAATATATATATATAATATATATTATATTATATTATATATATATAATATATCTAAGAGCTGCTAATAAAATCGTTTATCCTTAAGAAACTGTCTTCAGGGGCCTGACCAGTGACATAGCAGTTAAGTTCTTGCATTCCACTTTGGTAGCCTGAGTTCACTGATTCAGATCCCAGGTGCAGACCTATGCACTGCTTATGAAGCCATGCTGTGGCAAACATCCCTCATATAAAGTAGAGGAAGGTGGGTGTGGATGTTAACTCAGGGCCAATCTTTCTCAGCAAAAAAGAGGAGGATTGGTGGCAGATGTTAGCTCAGGGCTAATCTTCCTCAAGAAAAAAGTAAAGAAAAGAAAAGGAAAAAAAAAGAAACTGTCTTCATCTAAAACTACATGTAAATACTAATCAGTTGAGTTTCGTAGTACTAGTGTACAGTAAATCGATATTTTTTAAAAAGCAGATGGCATTACAGCATAAATTTCTGTGATAAATAAGAAAATTAAAAAATACCTTTTGGCATGCCAGATCCAATTGTGTTAAACACATGGATTCATTATTCTTTTAAATGTCTCAAAGGACTAGAATGATAGGCCAAACCTGGGAGAAAGTCTAATTATCCCACAGGATTGGGGTTTTTTGGTTTGGTTTTGCTTTGCTTTGTTTAAGGGGAAAAGAAAAAAGCACTATGCCATGGTTCTTTTCAAAAACATTTCTATATATTGAGGTGTATTGATCCTGATATGAATTTTGTAGAAACGTAAGTATAACAATTGTTAAAATTTTTTATTACGTTCTGTATCTGTCTACCTGAAATGGATTTCAGAAATGAGGGACATGATAGTGGTATAAGGTAGCAGTAAGTGCCCCAGTGAATCATTCCTTCCTATATACATGCCCTCAAGTAGTTCCTTCCCATAGTAGCTCTGAGCTTGGCCATGTCATGTGCTTTGACCAATGAGGTAATAAACAGCAAATGTGACAGAAGCAGACACTTGAAAAGTGCTTGCCCACTGGATCATGCCCCTTCTGCTTCTTGAGAACCCTTGTGCTACACTGTATGAGCACACCAGGGCTAGCCCCCTGGAGATGAGCGATGATGTGGAGAGGGGCCCCAGCATTTCCTGCCATGCCAGCTTTCCCAGAGGAAAGGTGAGGGAGCCCATCCTAGACCCTTCAGCCCGAGCTGAGCTGGCTTTAGAACAGAAGAACCACCAGCTGATCAGCAGATTCATGAGAAATGATACATGTTTATTGTTGTAAGCCGCTGTGTTTTAAGCTGGTTTGCCACAGAGCAAAAGTTAACCAACACAATCTCGTTGCTCCAAAAATGTAAATATAAATCCAACTAAGACTTAGAGTGATTGAAAACTGTTACCAGCTCACAGAGCTAAGAGACAGCCTCACTCCTGATCTCATCTTGATAAACAGATTAGCCATCTCAGTTGCTTTTGGGAAACTGAATTCTAGAAAGGCAATCCCACTGTCGCCAATCTTTATGCAAAAGGTTGTAGGGGACAATGAGGGCTTTCAGGGGGTGTCAAGACAATAAAGACAAGGCAGCTCATTCATAAGACTCCTATGTGTTTCACAGAAATCCAAAGACTTCAAAAATTCTCTCTGTCTGTCAATCTCTCAATCTCTCTTTGTCTCTCACCCTCTCTCTCTCTTTGTCTCTCTCTCTCTCACATGCACACACACACACACACACACAGGGCAGTGCGAGTAGAGGAAACATTCAAATTCACTAATTGTTCTGACCTCAAAACTTTCAGAACTGTACCTCTCCAAAAAGGGGACATTTTTTCTTCTTCTTGTAACTTCTAATGCCAGGACAAGCTTGCCCATTACGCTATCACCATAGTCTATGAGATTTATTTTCTCAAATAGGTATTCCTTTTAAGATATTCTGGCTAGTTCCAGAAAAACATGGTCTTGAAGAATATTTAGTAACAAACAATGGTAAAATGTATATATGAAAAAAACACTTTAAAATATTGCACATTTAATATTAATTCAATTTGTAAGAATTCTATATGTTTTATGTATAAAATAAGCAAAAAAAAGGACTTTAAAGAAAATGTGCCCAAATGGTAAAGGACTTTATGGAATTATAGGAGATTTTTATTTTCTCTTTTAATCCTCAGTAGTAGTGAAATATATATAAAATAGCATAAACTGGAAATCATTGGGGGAATATCATAGTATATAAAATAATATTCTAAGAACCATTTGGGGGAAAAAAATCAAGAAATTTAGGTCAAGACATAGATAGTGGACATCCCCAGGAGTGAGTGAATGGGTGTACATTACAGTAGTAAAAGTGTGTACAGATTTTGTATAAATAAATAAATAGATAGATAGAATTGCATGCCATACCAGTATTTCTAAATTTTGTAATCATGTTCTTCTACACTAATTCTTTTTTAATACACACTTCTTACTTGCATTAAGAATCCCTCACTGGAAACACAGCAGATTGTTTCACGGTTCTCACTAGTATTCCACATTGCTTCTGTCCCCCTCCTACTCCATCTCTCTCTCTTTTAAGATTCTAATGCACAGAGAAGGTAAGAAATTATTTAAAAGCAACTCACTCACTCTTTGGAATGTTTGGAAATGTTGTCCATTACTCAGACTTCCAGTCTAAGCCAGTACCCTAGAATTACATCCATGCAGTCCCCCGCTATTGTCTATACTTAAAGCAGAATACTTAAAATATAATGGTATCGAGAAATGCAATTTTAAAATAAGGCATGAATCAGAAGTCTGGGGTCTCAGTGGTTGCCCCAGATGACACAGTTACAGGACAGAATCTCCAGGTTTGAGATTCCTCGATCACTGCAGTGCCACGCATTTGTGTGTGCTTTTTAGGTCCTGTAAAGGAACAGATACTGAAGGTGAATTCATGTGCACTGTCAAAAAGTAATCCTCCCCAAAGGTATAAATCGGAAATTTATTTTTTCCCAGCAGATAGGATGACTGTATGAAACTTGTTGCTAACCTTTTCAGCCTTACTATATGACAGAGTGTACCCTTTCTTGCTGAAATATTTTGCAAACAAAATGTGATTTGAATTTTTAACAACTAATGTGATGCAAGAATAATGAATATTGTAACAGAAAAACCAGAGAAATCAGAGTTGCCTCCTCCCTGAATGCAATATCCACCTATTACTGACCACTGTGACCTTTCTGGGAAAAGTCACTTCCATTGGATAGGGCAGTGGCCGCAAGGCAGCAAAACGCCACTCGGAGTAATTCTTTACAGATGCCAGGAACCGGAAGTTTCAAGGGGAAAAATGAAAGCCATTCACTCTTCCAATGACATAGGCCTTTGATACCACAAAGCCATTTGGGCTGAGAGCTCCAAGGTCAGGAAGCCACGTAAAGATTGGTGATTAGAGAAATACTATATCAGCAAAGTGTGGCAAGCTATTAAAAGAAACTATAGCTTTTATGATTGTGTCGCTGAAGCTCCCCAGGGCTATTTGTATTAGATATTGAGTTAAGCATAACTTATTTAGTCCCAGCATTCCAGAAAACATTTTGATGTCAGCTACTGCAGGAAAGTAAACACAAAGCAAAGGAGGAAACAGAGCTGATCTCGAACAGATAAAAATGGCGTAATTTAATTTTCTGAACCCGGGCGTTTTAGAGCATTAAGAATGAGGAATTTTAGAAAGATCCTTTCAACTTGAAAAATAAAGTTTATTTAGGCATTTGGTGGAGGGGGAGAGATGGAGCACAGGGCTTACATTATCAACTCGTTGAGCATATATTAATTTCTGATCAAAAAATATTTTTGATGTATTTAGTGAAACATTCCCAAGGTTATATCTGCATTTATGATGATGGATAAATTTCCCTTCTGCTCCCATGACTTAATAATCACATAATTTTTGTTCATGCATCTTCTCCTAGTGGGTCTAATTTTAGCATTATTCATGATCTCATTGGTTTATGAGATGTTTAGTGTTCACTCATACACTTCCACAACTACTATCAACATTCTTTTTTTAAGACAAGGCTTTAACACTGACCACACTAACCAGGTGATATACAACCCTAAAATGAAAATGTGGGCAGTGATGAGCACACCAAAAAATCTGTTTACTTCCATTTGAACCAGAGAAAGGAATGCTTGAACTCTGAACTCTTGGCTCATGCCCGGATCCCTGAGAGAGCTTTCCTCACAGGTCCTATGAAGACAGAGCCAAACTTGGCGACTCGGGACAGATAATAGACATGTGAACACATTAGGAATATCACTGTCTAGAAAGTTAGCCACTTTAAATAGTCTTAATATAGATGGCACTGCAGTTGAAAGGAGTTGGAGGGGGTCAGTGTTTTTACCTAAAACTTTAGACGTTACCCAAAGGAAGAAATATTTGCCATCTTTGCAAAACAGCAAGGTAATTATAGAGAGAGAAAGAAGGAAATATGTAAAAATGTTAACAGTGCTAGCCTGTAGGTGGTGGGATTATGGGTGATTTTTCACCTGCTTTTTAAGCTTCTCTGCTTTTGCCAAATTTTCTGCAAAGGCTATGTACTCTTTCTGATTAAACAATAAAAGAGGAGGAAGATACACAAATGAGTAGGAAAGCACGTAGGCCTTTTTAATGTAAAAGACATGCGATGATCCCATCCTTCATGGGCTAGGCCTTGCCATGTGAACATCTGCCTTGACATAAACTCAGAAAAGCTGCTCCAGGATTTACTGGCTGCTGAAGGGAAACTGCTGGACTGTTTTTAGAAGGACATTCTTACAAGATAGGCATTTGGGATTTTGATTTCATTCCTCAGACAGTCTTTTACTCTTAGCCCAACTCTGAACACTTGCATTTGTGTCTTCACTTGCAAAGGAACTCTCCTGGTTTCTTTTTTTCATTTCTCCTCAAAAAGTTGTTTTTGTTTGTTTGTTTGTGGGAAACTGGTAACTCCAACAAATATTTTGTAATCACATCTCTTGCTCAAGGCTGATGATGTTCAATGAGCATGTGATGATTCTTATTGCCACTATCCATTCAGTTTGATCACTGCCGTGCCAAATGGTTGTTAAATATTGTGAATACCATCAGTAAATCTACAGCCATACAATTCCCCATTCAGGTAATAATAAGAATGATCTCAGGTTAATCACAGTAGCTGTTATATTATATAATATGTTCTATTATACTATGTAATAAATACAATGTACAATTATTATATAGTTATATAAATATGCAACTATAATAGAGTTTTATATTTTTTGGTGGTTTAAGATAATTTATAATTTCACAGCCAATCTTTTTCAGTGATTAGTTTGAAATAAAAATCTGTTTGGTTTAAAGAAGTTATCACTTTGGAATACTGTGTAAACATATCTAGTGAATGGTCACTACCTGATTGAAAATACTAAAGAAAAGACAAAAATGATATTAAAAGCAAAAGCATTCTATCACATTTTAAATGTATGTTACCTAAAGCAGTATAGTGTTAGGGGAAAAGATATTACAGATTTTAACTTTCAAAAATAAAGTAACAGTTTGAGTGTACTCAGCAAAATAGTCACATGTGAAATAGGCACAGAAACATTTTACCAACTAGGTACAGTATATGCAAGATACCATCAAGAAGATAAATAAAAATATGAGAGAAAACTGAGACATTATTCTTTAGGTAACTGATTTTTCTCAAGAAAAGGAAAAATTCTTAAAGGTGTGCTTTTTGGTTGTTGTTAAAGAAAGTTCAGGTGAGGATAAGTTCCTGTTGGACAGTCATAAACCACCCATTCATTCTAAATTCAGTATACTAAGGAACACAAACCTGACATCAAGGTAAAAATAAATCCTGTATCTCTAACGCTGGCAACATTTTGAAAACACCAGTGAGATTATCGAGCAAACTGTCTGTTCATTCTTTCACCGTTGCTTTCTAAGTTCTGTTCTGGTCATTGAAAGTGTCAGTAGGCTGTATAACAGGCTCCTTCTGTGTATTTCAAGGGAAGCCTACACTCTTTCAAAATCAATCTACTAAATGCTGAGTAAACATGGACTGTGTCATGTAAACACAATCCTTACCTACTGTTGAGTTTTTATGTCCATGTTATTTGGTAAATAGCATGGCAGAAAAGACAGGGAACACACACTTCCTCCATGATTCCAGTCTTTCCTCCATGTGCATTATTTCATGTTCCCTCCCCAGAGAGTCCAGGTATGGACATAACATGGTTCTTTTCTAACTTGAGTGGTAGCCCAAGGTACATCTGCAGAAGTAATTGCTAATGGTGCCATCATTTTTGCCCTGTCAGCCTAAGATCCACTTGATCAGTTGTAAGACTGAGTTTTCTCAAGTCACCTTGGTTCTAGAGATCTAGTTCCAAGAAGTACTAAAGCGCATGACTTCAATTGTTTAGAATAATACTTATGCCTCACTTATGTCCTTGCTAATTCCATACAGCAACCTTCAAACTAAATACTATTTGACTTCCTTAGATAAAGCATCAGGAAAGCTTAGGGTTTTAATAAAAATAAAAACAAAATGTCACTCCCATGCCTATGTAAATTAGAGAAACAAGGAGTAGAAGGGAGGAAATATCGAACACATTTTCTTTTATTAATACTTCCAAATAGCAGAGAAACTCTCCCGGAGGATATGGCCTCTTTGAAGATAACGTTCCATTTGCATAAACTGAAGGGGCCTCTTTAATGCAGTTTTCATTATCTTGACTCCAAAGTGACTGATGTCAAGATCAAGGGAGTCAATCAGGGCAGATACACTCCAGGACACCACTGAGAAATAAATCAGCCTATCCTCTCCACACAGGAGAGTCCTGCTCCACGAAGGGGATTTGTGAATCCCCTTTCTGAAGCAGGAGGCCAAGTTCCATTATTGCGAGGACTGACTCTCATCCCTTAGAAGTCTCTCATTCTTTACGTTAATTGAGGTCCCCTGCTTCAGTTATCTAATAGGCTAATGAAGTTTGGAGATAAACCAGTTCTTGACCATCTCTTGCCCTCTGAACACTCCCAGGACACTAACCCATTCAGCCTTTTATCTCATTATGTTAAAGAGAGAAAATTAACTCTGAAGAAAATGAGATAACAGCCGCTTGGGTGTTAGGTGAATGTGGTATGGATCTTCTGTGAGAAGGGAGGGACAAAGAAAGGAAGAGAAATCACCACATTCGTTAGATCCTACGTGACAATTAACCCTTTGCCCACCTCAGCCATTTTCTCCCATCTACAACTGCATTTTGGCCATGGAGTGTCTGTCCATTGGCCTTTTTGTTTTTTTCAGACTCTGTCATCCAACTTGTTGCATGATGCAGCAGGTCTGCCCAGTCATCATAGGTGTGGGCGAATTAAAAATGTCATCGTTTGGTCTTTATTTCACAACCTTGACTTAGTGCTGTTTTCACTTGCAAAATACAAATGTGAAAACTATAATTTATTATGGTACTAGCAATTCAAGATGTTTTGCTTGGATCCTGTGTGCGCAATCGGTTACCAACATTCCAGCCTGTTTTGCTTTAGTTGGCTACTAGTTGACTACCCTCAATTTCATTCTCTAAATCTGTGTTTAAAAACAATTTAACAACACTTTGATTCTGTTTGGAAATGCAGTTATGAGTTCCTCTCACTAATGCACAGCAACTTTTAAATGTGGTTTGTAAAATGGCATTTTAAGGTAGATGACAAGATGCAAATGACTTATTCAGTGATTCTTTCATTTTACACATACTGTTTGACTAGAGTAAATATGAGAGGCTGGGTCACTTCAGGAGGACGTGAAGAGGTTATTTCAACTACAGACATTGGAGTGGCCCCGAAATCCCTGTCTCCTTGGAGTCGTGAAACACTTAGCTAGAAGAAATCAGCCTTGCTGCTCTGTGAGCAGCCCCTGCTGGACAACTGACCAGTCTGTGCTGCTCCCAGACTAGAAGCATCTATTCTTTCTCCTCTCTCCTCTCTATGGTGGGGGAAGGAGGAGCAGGGGCGATTTTTTACTTTTCTCTTTAAAAGTAAATTTTTATTTTCTTTTCTAGCATTCAATATTTAGTTGAAAGAAGTAACACTATATACTCTTATAAAGACATATTGACCTTCTTAAGGTATGTATAGTATTGTGTTTACTCAATAATTCAATTAAAACTCTGAAAAGTAATCTATTCTCCCATTCAAGTATGTTTTCTGTACATAATAATCAAAGAATGTCATTAGTTTTAATAAATGTAAATCAGAATTCTAATAACTATTAGAAAAATGTTGCAATTGACTAAATAGAAAAATAGAAGTAAAGATATTTTTCTTTGATTTGGTTTTCTCTCCTTTTAACAAATGTGTCAGATATGACCCTTATCTCAATTTATTGTTTCCTATGGGTCCCAGGGCTTTAATAATATTTAAGTTGATCCAGTTTTCATTCTCAGCTACTATTTGAAAATAAATTACTTTGTGTGTTATGTATATTTTACCACAATGAAAAAATTTAAAAGCCACGGAAAATCAGTATACAAAACAAAACATCACATTCAAAATGTATTTATCACCAGTTAATGAATTTGGCTATTTTCTTTCCCTGCAAACATCTGACTATAATGTAGGACTTTTTTCTCCAAAAAGTTGTAGAACAAAATAAATGTATTACTTACCAGTACTCAAGTGATGCACTTCCCATTTTAAGATAAAGTATAAGTAGGTACTTTTTTAAATTGTTTGCAAAAGATACCATATTGTCAGCTTGGATGCTTAGGTGCCCTTTTTACATATACAGAAAGCAACCAAACTTTGCACACCATGTTGAGAAAGTATTATATACTAACCAGATCTCCATTTGTTTTTCGTGGCCCAGAAAAATCTAAGGAGGTATTAACAAGGAATGCCAAACTTGGTCTAAGATAAATGGACTTAGACCCAAATCTTCCTTTTCCCGCATGCCACAAAAAAGTTAAGAGAGATGGTTTATTATAGGTTATATTTCACTTCAGTTATATGTTACCTAAAAACTAGGATGTGAGGAGCTAAATATCCTAGGTCAATGTGTTATAAAGTATGTTCAGTAGAACAGTTAACATTTGAAAAATGTCATGGTCATATTTTTAATGTCAGGTCAAACAACATAATAAGTTGCTTTGTTGCAGGACTTCTCAGAACCATTAATTTCCTAAAGTACATTGGATGTCTCCAAAAAGCTTACATAGAATGCCAAGTTTCCAAAATTCATCAGACCAGAGAACCTCTCTCTGGACTGATATTTCAAAGAACACAGTTTGGAAAATCCTCTCTGAAGTCATCCAGTCATCCAGCCTTTTTACTTCCTGAGCTCTTAAGGAAATTGGTACTTCATTCCTTTCCAACCTCCAGTTACTGCCCTGACCCACCAGCTCTGTGAATGGACCTGAAATAATGCTCTCTCTTCTAAAGTTCACCGTTGACCTTGGGAGATCGATGTTATCAAGTCCCATGTCATAGAGAAGGAACTTGAGACTCAGAGCCTAAGAGATCTCAAAATAAGTGAGTGGCTGAGCCAGGACTCAAACACAGATGTGTACAAGATGTCCTTGCTGCAACATCCACCCTCTTTCCCTTACACCATGTTGCACAAACTGTTCTCTTTTGGTAAAACTCTTCAGTGGCTTCTCTGATATGTCTAGGTCATGAAACTTCATCAGGATTGAGATAGTCTACCCTGCACTGGCGATCTTGATGATTGGATCTTTTACCATTGCAGACTACACTAATTGTTAACTTGAATTCTCTCTAGCCTAGAAAAATTAGCACATTTGATGCTAATTTTATTTAGAACACGATGCATTCTAAAGGACTACCATTTATAACACACAGCGTATGATGGAAAATGCATACATGGTAAAATACTAATCAAAGATAAATTTGGAAACAACCAGAATAAATTTATGTTGAAGAGCAGTTAGAAATCAGCATTCGTGTAGAGGTAATCTTTGTTTTCTTCTTCTTTACCTACAGGCCAAATACTACCAAGCCAGAAACTACCAACAAACTCCTCTGTCTCACAGTAACAAGATATTAATAGCCCATGGAGAAATCAACGTATAATTTAGTTTCTGTTCACTTCAGTCCCTCTACTCTTTAGTACTAAAATGAATATAAGATCAGAAAGGGCGGTACAAAATAACTAACAAACTCATCAGAAAAGTTTTGGGAGAACATTTTCAAACTTCTGGATGAGCAATTGGGACATATTAGATTCTTACATTGCAAGAATTTTTTTTCTATCAGAAAACAAAAGATAACCCTCTCATGCAGAAAATGAGCTTGAGCCCACAAATTGATTTGAATGGTTTATCATTTCTCTAATCTCCTGAAAGACCTATCCGCTATGCCTGTGTAAGTATTATAAACCAAATAAAATTAGCATTTTTCTCAGAATTCCCCAAGATAGGAGAATCCCACAAGAGTCATTCAGAAATAAATATGCATTGAACAAATATGTGATAATATCAGTAATTTTCTGTTTTCCTATAATCCCTTAGCAGAAAACTATAATCACACAGCACAAGATCACATGGAAGTATGCCGTTGTCATGAGTGAGGACAGGCAAATTCCCTAAAGGACATTAAACAACTCTATTATCGAACCTGATATATCTTTTACCAGGAAAAAAAAAAGCACAATGCCAAAATATGCTAGTTATATACTCAATGTTTTGTTTGCAAAATTACTTACATTACCCTATTTTTGTTCAACTCTAAAGAGCAATTTCTCCCTAATTACAACTGTCTCTTCTCTAGGAAGAAATTTATGCATAATATATATTATAGCAACATTTTCTGCATGAGTGGTACTTCAGCAATTTGACTTTGGTGAAAATAGAAAGAGAGCTCTTTCTCCCTTCAGAACAGCAGCAAGAATACACAACGAGCTCTAAGTGAGGAAGACATCGACTTCTCCTAACATCAGAGAAATGCCTGAAAGGAATTCTTGTTCCACAAGAGATGGCTAAAACATTATGCTCACAGTCACCTTTTCAGCCTCAATCAGCAAAGGAGAGTCAAAGTTTAAAGATACCATTTTCTAGTCAAAACAAAAATAAAATGTCCCAATATTCTTATCATACAATCCATGAACAGTTGTAGGATATGATTTGTAAATATTACAGTTTCATAAATGGAAATTGCAGCCACTGCATCTTGGCATATTATTGCCAGTAACATCTCCTTACTATGTACACCACTCAAAGGCTAGAATGAACTTCAGTTCACATCTAGCCTTCTTGAATATGAAGTATTCAGCCTCCTCAGTTACCATCAGATAAGGAGGATCTTGCAGAAACAGTTGAAAATCAGGCAGCAGTGCAGTGGCTGGAATTGAACTGGCAGGGCTGCTTATTGAGCGTGGTGCCTCGTTCCAGTCACTGCCTCTGTTCCTTTCTCTAGGATGTTCAGCCCATTCGATGGAATACCACTGTTTGATGTCAATAAATCTTGATTTCAGGTGGTAAAATTATCCATGGAAGTATATCTTAAACACATCACGATAGAATTGGTGTCCTCCCTTACACGATGTAGGCAAGAATGTGATTCCTTTTCTTAATAAAATTTGGTCAGTTTGGACTATTCCCTCTCCCTAGACATAGTTGGCAAGTACATTGAAAATACTTATTTTAACTCAACCATAGCCACAGAGAAATATATCACCAACCAAACCAAAGATATCCTGTTTAAATCAAAGGAAACTAGGCTACTCAGGATCCTGATGGCTGTAAGCAAAACATGGACCATAAATCCGTCATGCTAAGCACTAGTTTTTATTGCTACCATGGCTGCATAAAATTGGCTAGAACCAACATTGCTGTGAAACCATAAACCAACAAAAGCTTTGCTTTTAGCGTCAGAATCTCTCCAAGAATATCAGGCACTGTCCTTTGGTTAAAGCACTTTCAATACATTTTGGAAACATTTCTGATGGGATCCTTTGGCTATAATTACTTTTCTTCCTCTCTGAATTTGAATCATTCTACTCTGACCATTTAGATCCTCTCCAGAAATTACCATTGACCCTTGTGACCTTGCTTCTCAGCTATATCCTACTAGAAAAGCCTATGAGAAAATCCAGAATTTCGGAGTTTTGAAAATTGTAATGGAGACCGTAGTGCCTGAAATCTCTCTACTGCCTCTCTCGTCTTAGTTTAAACTCACTGTTTATTCCAAAGTGAGAGAGGAAAACATATTCATTGAGAACTTGTTACAATGTTTAGAAGACTAAAATTCCCTGAAATCCAAATTAAGGATTTCTTCCCTGAGGTTTGGGGCAGCTCTAGCAACAAATTTTCATGTATTAATGGTGTTTACGTTTATGACAAGTTATTTTTCGATGTAAAATATGGTTTGTGAACTGCATTTTTAATTTAGCTGCTCCTACATGTTAGTTTTAATTTATCTGATAGAATGCAGGTTTAGAAGCATAAAATGAAATCACTTTTAAAGTAGACTGTAATTGAGACATCCATTAAGTTAGACTACGTTTCCCTTGCTTTTTCTAAGTCAGTGATGTTTTAATTTATTTCAATGGAAAATTATTTGTGCTGGGTAGCTAACAACAGTCCAAGTGTCTCATAGTAAGATATTTACTTGTCTTAACCTTTCTTTGCAATTGTTAGGGTCCTTGTCATTTTGACTTCCTTTCAGCTAGTGACCTCTGCCCTGTCCCAATTTAAAGATAAACTAAAAGACATTTCCCCTGGATGCGTGTTTCTTCTAGTTTTTTCAGTGGAAGCAGTAGGCTCTAGTTGTCTAACCAATTACCTCCTATTTGAAAGGACTTGTGGGGTGTGTAATTGTGTATTGGGAGAAGGAAGTATAGGAAAAAATAAACAAGAAAAAATGATGTGTCAACTCTAAGAAGTGAGCCCAGAATTCAACATCAAAATAAGAAAAGGAAAACTATGAGAGATAATAAATAAGAAGCCCTTCGTGAGTTAGCTTTTATCAGCAATATTGTGGGCACACGTGATAATATTTCAAAAACAGTTGATTTAAATATGTGTCTGGAATTGGAGTTAAGCAAATCATCTTTTATACAATTGCATATTATTCATAAAGTTTGTTTACAAATACACTAGAAATGGAGCACTCATGATTTAGAATTTTACAGAAAAAACATTTCCTGTGTCACTGGTAGCTTTATACAATAGCATTTTCCCTCCACCTTTTCTTGCTCTCTGAGAATATGATTCTTGGTGTTGCTTTTGAAGTCTTAGTGTTTATTCCACCTTGTTGATAACAAACTAAGGGAATTAATAATAGATTAATATCTAAATAATGGCTAGAAAAAGAGAGAGAATTACTCTAAATACCTTACATACATACATACCTACACACATAAGGGGGGTGTGTGCATGTATACATAGACAAGCTCATGTATATTGTCATTTTTATTCAATTTTCAAGTTATATAGGCTGTTTGTGGGGTTTCCATGTTTTCAGTTAGCTTATGAAGGGAAATCTGATAGCCAAGTCATTCCTTCACACATTACGTTATGGAGAAAGTCTATAAAGTGAAAAGAATATCTAGCCAGACTTTATAGTAGATATGGGAGAAATTTACTGGGTTAGGACTAAAACAATCTTTATTACAGGAGACCGCACCTCAACTTATAATGGAGGAAACCATCTCCTTTGGGAGAAAACATGATAAAATATGTACATCTAAAAGCTGTGAAACCTGAAGAAATATACAGCTTCCCCCCTCCCTCCCTTTCTGCATTCCTTTTCATTTGGAGTCAGACTATCTTAGGCCATTAATTAACCTTCAGGCCCTTGAGGTCACCTCCTTGGATCTGTTCTCTATATATCTAAAAGTTTTATTTCTCAGTGAATATTAGAGATACATGAATATTGACTATGTTGCCAAAATAAAGATGTATTATATCTGCTAAAATGCCTTGAGTTGTAAACATGAAAAAAACCACAACGTTCGCTAAAGTAATTTTGAATAGCACAGGTGTTAATTAGCCCAGTATAGAAATTTCTTTCTCATCAATGGGAGTTCTAAGATAGTATCAATTATAACTTAAAAATATTGTCATAATTAAGTCTTACATCTTTGAATATCTGTTGTCTCAAGAATTTTAAACTATTCTGTGGTTTTACACACAAATATACATAAAGGGTACCAGCATGACCATTGTGTTGAGTGGAAGATTTATTTAAATTATATCTATTTAAAGCAATTGAGCTAGGACTACTTACTGGCTCATACATTGAAAAGCTTACTGCCTGTACTGGAAAATGTGTTGACTTAGGAAATGCGTCTACACAGAAATAACATTAACAAAGCTAAATTAAGAATTTTGATGGGATTGGAAAGCATAAATGTTCTTTAACTGTTTATATTAAATCACAGGGTGTTTGAAAAATTTAATCTTTAACAGTTATTTTATAAACATATGAACTCCAAAAGTACTTCTATATCTGTACCTATCATATAGACTTAACATCTTTTATTTAATAATTATTTAAATATGTGATTTTTCTTTCACATACCAGATTATAAGCTTATTGGAGCCAGGCAGGATCGTACCCAACGCTTAAAACAATGACCTGCATATTATGGTTGCATGATAAGTAATTGACAAATAAAGAAATGAAGATTTAAAGTGGCTTAGTTAATGTTAGTTTATGAGTATTTTTACGTATAAAGGAGAGAGAATTCCACCCTTTCTTTTAAACTTAGTGTTTTCCTATAATTATGAATAGGAGAGAGGAACCAATTTTGTATAAATGTTGGTAGACAGAGTTTAAACTGCACAATCCACTGGGCAGGTTAAGGATATCTAAGCTGACTGTGAAGAAGTTGTCCCATGTTAAGTGTTTACGTTTGTTTTTCTTGTATATACTAAGAGGCACAGGGAATGAACATATATTGTAAATCAAAAATGAATTTAGTAAGTAAAGTAAATCTCACATTGAGTATGAAAAGTAAGCATTGGAGAGCTGGGGATCCCATAAATGACATTTTGCAATGCCTTCTAAGCCAGGACCACTGAGCTTTATGAACTAGTGTTAAATAGAAGAATGAAAAGTTTGTAAGGAATTTATTTAGTATGAAGAGCAAAAGCAGGGCCACAAGGGTGAAGCCGTTCATACAATAACTTCCTGATTCGTTTTCGTTTTTCACTTTTGACTTTTCTTTCTACAAGTGCTAGCACATCCTTATCAAAATAATTGGGAGAAGTAAGAAAGATTTGGTTGAAAATTTAACATGGTAATAAATGGCTTTCTGATTTGAAGATGAAGGAGCTATATTTTGAAGTTATTCAATAGTCTGTGAGTCAGATCTGAGTGTCCTTTACAACATTACCACAAATTGGCTGTGAGACTCCAAGCCATCTCTCAACCTCTCTGTATTTGGCTTGGGGTTGAAATCGGAGCTCTACCATTTTCCAGATGTATGACTTTAGGCAACTTTTCACTACACTGAAGCCTCCATTTCTTCTTCTGTACATAAGAGATGATGATGAAGTGATATAATGTACGTAAATTTCCGGGACACAGTGTTTGACATTTAATTAACTCTCGGTATAATACTACCTTTATTGTTGTTGTTGTTATTATTTTACATCCCTGCCAATAATAAAATTTTGTCATTCTGCACTATTTTGATATTGCTTTCTGTAAAACTTTAAATATTGGCACATACTATTTTGCATATATTTTGTAACTAACTTAGATTATTTTCACTCATGAGGAATATCAAAAACTTTCTCAGCATCGAATGTGCTCCTCCCATCTCCCCCACTTTAGGTGGAAATGTATTTGTCAATTCTGGTTCAAAAATAATTAAACAAGGGCCAGCCTGGTAGTGTAGTAGTTAAGTTCAGGTGCCCAGGATTCATGAGTCCAGATCCCCAGCACAGACCTATGCACTGCTCATCAAGCCATGCTGAGGCAGCATCCCACATACAAAATAGAGGAATATTGGCACAGATGTTAGCTCAGTGGCAATCCTCCTCAAGCAAAAAGGAAGATTGGCAACAAATGTTAGCCAGTCTTCTTCACCAAAAAAGAAAAAAGTAAATCAGCATTCACTTGACCTTTTTACAAAACATTCAACAAGCCTTTTATTTTTAACCTGTTAGAATTTTGAAAAAAATCATATGAAAGTAAAAGAAAAAAAAAAGAAATTTTGAAAATAAAATGGACATTCAACATTGGTCTACTTGCTCGATAGCTGTCAACAAAAGTGCAAATATTTATCATCTTTATATGTCAGGTTTGGTTGCATATGTACACATACATATATAGACACATATACATACATACATACATATGTTAATGTGTATAAATATATACGTATCAGATTACTTTATAAGCTAACTGTCCTTTGGGGTGGAAATTAAGATTCCCAAGCCATTGAAGAATAAGCAATCCATATTAGTTTTCAGGACCTTAATCTTATGCTTAAAGTTAAGACAGGCATCATTTGAAAATTGGATACCTTACTCAAAGGAAAAGCACAATTATTAATGCATAGCTCAAAAGCGACCTTTAAGTCATCTAAAATATCCATTGCTGTGTTAATCAAGGTCCTTTCAATAACTTAGAATAGGGATAAAAGATCTTAGTTGCCAAAAAAATTTATCAAAATTGTTTTTCTGATGCTCATGAGTTAGTTATTGCTACTTTCTTATTTTAGAGTAAATAAAGCTTGAAAATTTAAAAAAGTTCCATAATCATAGGCAACAAAAGTATAAATAGTCAAATGGGACTACATCAAACTTAACAACTTCTGTGCAGCAAAGGAAATAATCAACAAAATGAAAAGGCAATCTACGTACAGAATGGGAGAAAATATTTTTAAATCATATACCCAATAAGGGATTAACATCCAAAATATATGAAGAACTCCTACAACTCAGCAACAAAAAAACAAATAACTTGATTAAAAAATGGGCAAAGGATTTGAATAGACATTTCTCCAAAGAATTATACAAATGGCCAAGAAACATATGAAAAGACGCTCAACATACTAATCATAGGAGAAATGCAAATCAAAACCACCTGAGATGTCCCCTCATACCGGATAGAATGGCCACTATCAAAACAAACAAACAAACAGAAAGTAACAAATGCTGGCAAGGATGTGGAGAAATTGGAACCCTTGTACACTGTTAGTAGGAATGTAAAATCATGCATCCACTATGAAAAACAATATGGAGGTTCCTCAAAAAAAAAACAATTATCATATGATCCAGCAATCCCACTTCTTGGTATATATCCCCCCAAATTGGAAACAGGATCTCAAAGAGATAGTAGTACACTCATGTTCATTGCAGCATTATTCACAATAACCAAGAGAAACATGAACCCTACATTTCCATCAATGGATGAATGGATATGGGAAAAATATATATATATATGTATGTACACACACACAGAGTGGAATATTATTCAACCCTAAAAAAGTTGGAAATCCTGTCAGATGCTACAACATGGATGAATCTTGAGGACATTATGCTAAGTGAAATAAGCCAGTAACAAAGGATAAATACTGCGTTATTCCATGTATAGAAGGTATCTAAAATAGTAAAACTCATGGAAACAGAAAGTAGAAGGTAGTTACCAGGGGCTGGGAGGAAGGGGGAAATGGGAAGTTGTTCAATGGGTATAGCGTTTCAGTTTTACAAGATGAAAAAACCCTAGAGATCTATCGTATAACAATGTGCATAGAGTTAACACTACTATACTGTACACTTTAAAAATGGTTAAGCTGTTAAATTTTATGTTGTTTTTTCTTATCACAATAAAAAGTTCCATAAATGGAAGTATATTAACATAAATTACACTTAGAAGACTCAACCCGCATATCTTGACTCACATTTTGATAACTACAGCTTGTAACAAGTAGAGCTGAAATATAATTAAAAATTTGATTTCTGCCTGCAATATCCTCCCATTTTAATGAATGAGTGAAAAAATCCAAAAGCCCTTTCAATGTTCCTAAAAGGAATAGGCAGTCTCTTTGATAAATCATCTCCATTGTCATCAAACAAACAAAAAATATGAACTATTATAATTATCAGTGGAGGCTATTTCTCAGAGTAACTCAGGGTGCAACAGAGCTACACAACCGTAGTGCGAGAACCTCAGGATCCTCCTCCCATTATTCAGTCTTTCGGAGGTCCAGCAACAAGATGCCAAACCCTCTGCTGAACTCTGAATTCTACTCCCAGGTAGCAGTGGTTATTGGAAAGAACACGGACAACTGATGTGGGTTTTGATCATATTTCAGCAACTTAGAAGCTGCAAGATTTTGATCAAGACCTATACAGATTTTGTGCTTTATATGCATTTTTACCATGGTGGCACAAATGACACTGTAGCTTCTTCATTTATTTACCTGTGCATTTCTCTAAGAGACTGTAAATTTAGGGGTCCATTTGGCAACCTCATTTATCTTGGTGTTCTATGGTCATCTTCTCAGCCCCTGGCATAAGTCCCAGGCACAAGTAATTGTTCAGTATACATTTGTTGACTTGGTTTGAACCATTACGGTTTATTAGGCTGAACTTCAATTAAAAAAAAAAAAAAGAATAGAGGGCTGGCCCGGTGGCGTGGTGGTTAACTTCACATGCTCCACTTCAGTGGCCCAGGATTCACAAGTTCGGATCCTAAGAGCGTATCTACATGCTGTTCATCAGGCCATGCTGTGGTGGCATCCCATATACAAAATAGAGGAAGATTGGCACAGATGTTGGCTCAGCGATGGCCTTCCTCCAGCAAAAGGAGGAGGATTGACAACAGATGTTAGCTCAGGGCCAATCTTCCTCACCAAAAAAAAAAAAAAAAGATGAGGGACATTTACCAGTTTACACCATAGTCACAAACTCATAAGTGTACATGAAATAAAATTTTAGGCTGATGTGTAAAGGAAATTTGGATTAATGTTTGCTACAAGCCAAATTAATTAATAAGTTTATAAACACTCGACACAGCTTGCTTTTTGCTAAATATCTGTTTTAAAGTACATAGTTACCTTCACTATACTTATTTTTTGTAAAAAAAAAGAAACAAACACAAAAAATGGAATTTTACAAGGGTTACATTTTCTAGAAGAAACCAGGTTGTACCATTTTAATTGTGAATTAACTGTCACCTTATTACTAATTTCATTTCAAACCTCAGTCATGTTATACTTTATAACATTTTCAATATAACATCAATACTGAAAAACAGAGCTTTATGAAAAATTTCTGCCATAAGTTTATTTTCTGTACAGACTATGGGTGTTTCTCAATATTAACTATATTCTTTGTTAAGTTAGCAAAGTGAATTTTCTTGGATGGATACTACTTCATTCTAAAATCAATGTGTTGTAGTGTGCATGTGCCCTTAGGAAAATCACACTCTAAACCTACATTTAAAAGAAAATAAAAATAAAAAATCACATATAAAGAACTATAGAATACGATAAGGAACCAAAGTAGATATAATGATTGAAGATTTAAGTACAATCAGACTGAAGAAGTGATGATAGAATAGCATCAGAAGAATAAAAACACAGCTTTCACTTTGTTGGTGATGTTACCTTGTCCTTACACAAGACTAAATCCATGCAGCTCATAGGTCCGCAACAAGACTTACACTTTGAATGGATGGTGGTAGCCATATTAACTATGAGGTCTTTATAAATGTCTGTATTATGAATGTAAATTATCTTTTAAGAATTATGTTGGTGAAGAGAATTTACATATTTAGGTTTTAATTTCCTTTTACCACTTAAGTTGTTTTTAATTAAAAAACGATCAAAGGTAAGAATCTTATTTGCAAATTCTATCAAAGTGAAATCTGCAATAATTCTCTTGAAAATTCCCAATCTATTGAAAATAACAGATCTATTAGTTTTAGAACAATGCTATTTCCTTTGAGACTGTCATTTATTCAGTCTAGGTCCTATGGTTTGTTCCCCAGATGTCAGAGGGCAGGAGCTGTACCTGGGCACCTAGCACAGTCGCGCATACTGACTAGATGCCCAGTGTGATTGACTGAACTCTCTCAGTACATTATTAAGTCCACACATAAATCCTCTTCAAATTCAAATGTTGCATGTGTCTAAATTAGTTAAGAATCTCAAATCTGGGACATCTAATTTTAAAATGTCGATATTCAAATAAGTTTATCATGTTGGACAAGTCACTTTGACTCATGGAAGTTGCTGTTAATTCAGCTGGAAATTTAGGCAGAAGTCCTCATTGGAAATCAGTTTCCTAAGTTGCAGAATGTATGTTTTAATCTTCTATTTCTTTTCAAATTTTCTTCACTAATTTTAAAGCTTGAAAATTATCAGCAATATAATAGTGACTTAAATATGATTAAAGAGAATTTTAAAAATTTGAACATATCAATTAAAAAAGGAAAAATTTAAAAATATCTTTGACCTTGAAACAAAGACTAAAATATTGGGAACAATTCTTAAAGAGACAAACTGTGTTAACCATTGTCCTTGCTACAAAAACAAAACTAAACTAAAATATTCTCATCTAAAATATCTAATGAAATATTTTCTTCTTCAACAATAAATTCACTGAAAGATTTAGAGATTTGGCAAGATGAAGAAAATCACGTTAAATATATAAATGAACCAAAAAAGGAGGCTTGATTTAAAATGACAGTTTGTCAGCTAAGTTGGGATTAAAATGATTCAATGATAGTTGTTTTGAGTTTCTACTAACAAAGTAGACACAAACTAACTAACAATTTCATATTATATTAGTATGATAATATTCTGAACATTCTATTAAACCACAAAGAGCAACAGTTCTTCTTCATATTCTCAATATTTCTTTTTCACCTTCCAAAGGCCAAAATGTCATCATTTTTTTTTTTGTAAAATAAAATCAAAGCCAAATGGCAAAAATGCAAAGATTTGCTTAAACAAACAGTCAGAATTTCAGTGGTTTTATCTGCAGCATGCCCAGCAACCAAACAAAGCCAAGATATTGTCCATCTCTTTGACAGACAAAGAGCCTCAGAGGTCCAGAGTGACATGCCTGAAGGCTGGCACGTGATTGGGTTAATTAAATTAAATAGCAGGAAACAGCTTTTCCATATGCCGCTGCCTGGCCACACACAAACTGTAACAGTAAATCTTTTATACTAGTCAAGGAAAAATGTAACCATTAAAAATATATAGTATCAACACACCATACAAGTATCAGAAGTTGCATATCTGCATAAGGTCTCTGGGCCTGGACTTCAACGCCAAATGTGTAAGAACTTCCTAATTCACTTTAGGAGCCAACCGAAAGCCCATGGTAATTAAAAAGGATGAAAAAGAAAAGCCCTCCAAGTTTATCAACACTTTAAAAACTTAAGCCAATATTCTGATTGCTTTAAGGGCACATTTCTATACCAAATTAAAACCTCAATACCTCTGAATTGAAGTTAAATTCTATTGCTCATTTTCCACCACATTCATATCCTTCCTCCCCATTGCACAACTGAAAATTAAGAGATAAATTGAAAAAAGGCATAAACCCTTTGAAATCTCTTGAGAAAACTCTGCTCCCAAGCTCCCAACAATTTCTCACCCAATAATATAATTTTCTCTAAGGCTGCCATTGTAGTTCTACCCTTTTGTCCAAGACGACATTATTTTAAACACATCCATGATTTCATGTTTCTTGGAGAATTTCCCTTTTGGTAGGTGCTACTCATTTTTATCGATCATGGTCTTCATTAGCATTGATTCAGAATCAGTGCAGACCATGGCTTATCTGTTTAAACAGAAACATTAAATAGTAAATATTACATATAAATATTACATATTTAATGTAAATATGGTACTCAGTTTTCTTTTGTAGTAAAATGGTCCTCAATATTTTTTAGTAAAAATTATGTTTATGGTAGCCAGTACTCAGATGTTATAAATATTCCATTATTCATGCTTCAAGAATTTTCATTAGATTTATTATTTCTTGCTATATGGAAGAGTTGTCTGAATAATGGACCATGATCTAATAAAATTATAGTATAATCTTTACAAAAACACACGCAGTTCATGGAGGTTCAGTGTTACTCAGAAAAAGAAAGAAAGTGGTGGAGGTGTTGGGGAAGGCAGAGAGACAGAAAGGAGGAAAGCATGAAGGGAGAGAGAGAGAGAAAGAAAGAGAAAACCTAACTGTTTTTTTGTTTTTTTTTTTTGAGGAAGATTAGCCCTGAGCTAACGACTGCCAATCCTCCTCTTTTTGCTGAGGAAGACTGGCCCTGAGCTAACATCCGTGCCCGTCTTCCTCTACTTTATATGTGGGATGCCTACCACAGCATGGCTTGCCAAGTGGCGCCATGTCCGCACCAGGGATCTGAACCAGCGAACCCCAGGCTGCTGAAGCAGAACCTGTGCACTTAACCGCTGCACCACCAGGCCGGCCCCAAAAATCCAACTCTTTAAGCTGAGATTTGCAAGGTTTTTGAAAACTAGTCAGTATTATTGTTTTTTACTTGGTTTATTTCCATATAATTGTAGGATGCCAAAATGTCATCCAAACACATGGGTTAGCAATGCCCATTCAGTCTGTGTATATACATGCCAGAAATCCATATGCAATTATTAATCTTTTTCCCCATGTGTACCTTCAAAATTAGTATTTGAATGTAAAGATAACCAAAACCCAAGAAATTCAAAGCCTAGGAGAAAATGGTCAAGCTACAAAGAACTGACTTGGTAGGAGCCAGTAAGTGACCAGCTTCTAAAGTGAAGCCAGGCCTAAGAGTGGGCTGAACCCACTCCCCCCACCGCGCCCCCTGCCTCAAAAAAATAGCCTCACTGTATTTATCTCTTCACACCTTTACTGAATCCCATCCTCCTTTCTCCATCTTCATTCCTGTCCCAGGGCCCTTGGCTAAGATGGATAACTCCCTGGTGTCATCCATCCCTGTAAACATCCAGGACATTCAATAGAGGCCCAGACAGCTCACAAATAAGTGAGAGAGAAACCGGGCTGAGAGTCAAAGGCTACCATAGACCTGCCCGGACAAAACTTTAAGTCAAGTCTTGAAAAGGTCAAGTGATCAATATTCTTTAAAGAAAGGCAACAAATTTAAATTGTCTGCATCTAATGAAAATTTACTAGACATTAAAAGAAGCAGAAAACAAGAACTGTTCAAGAGAAACATTAAGCAGTAGTAGGAGACACAGAAATGGCAGAGACAGTAAAATGAGCAGAAAAGAACTTTAAAATGAATGTCATAAAAATGTTCAATGATTTAAAGCAAAACATGAATATAAGGAGGATGTAAATGGAAAATATATAAAAGAACCAAATGAAACCTCTAAATCTGAAAAATACAATATCTTAAATGAAGAATTTGTTGGATGTGACTAAAAGAAGTTTATCCACTAGAAGAAAAGATGAGTATGTCAATAGAAACTATCCAGACTGAAATGCAGACAGAAAAAAGAATAAGAGACGTAAAGACTGCTGAGACAATATCAAGCAGTCTACCCTAGGTGTAACTGGAATCCCAAAATAATAGGAGAAAAAATAATATTAGAAGAAACAGTGTCTCACATTTTCCAAAATTTTAAAAGGTGTGAACCCACAGCTACAAGCAGCTCAGTGAACCAAAGCAGTATACAAAGGAAACTGCATTGAGGCAAATCATAATCGAGTTGCTGAAAAGCAGTGATAACAAGAAAATCTGAAAAAAGAGCAGAGGAAAATACTACCTGATTTAAGACTTGCTATAAAGCAATAGTAATCCAGATTCTGTGGTATTGGCCTAAAGTTAGATATATAGATCAATGGAATAAAAGAAAGAGTTCAGAAATTTTTTCGCACATATATGTCCAACTGATTTGTAACAAAGGCACTAGAATAATTCAGAGGAAAAGGATAATCTTTTCAAAAATAGTGCTGAAAAATTTGGCTACCTATGTAAGATAATGAACATCAGCCTTTCTTTACATCACACACAAAATTATATGGCTCAAAATGGCTCTCTGCCTTAAACTAAACTATAAGAATAAAACATCGAAGCAAATCTTTCTTAGATAGGTCACTAAATCACTAACCATAGAAGAAAAAATTGATAGAATGGCACACATCAAAATTAAAACATTCTGCTCTTCAAAATAAAAGGCAAGCTAGGCTAGGTGAAAATATTTGCAACATATATATTTAGAAATGGGTTGTATCTAGAATATATGTTACTCCTGTAACCAATAATAAAGTGACAGATTTGAATTAAAAAGCATTCAACATAGCTAAATCAATAATTTACCAAAGAAGATACAAAAATGGGCAATAAGCACATAAAAAGATGCTCAACATCATTAGACATCAAGTAAATGCAAAATAAAACCACCAAGAGATTCCACTACACATCCAGTAGAATGCATAAAGTTAAAAAAAATCTGACGATGCCAAATGTTGGTAACAGGAACTCTCATACATTGTTTATGAGAATGTAAAATCATAACCAATCACAAGTAATTTGGCAGTTTCTTAGACAGTTAAACATACACTTAGCATACAACTCAACAATTACACATTTAGGTGTTTACCCAAAAGAAATAAAGACAAATGTCCTCCAAGACTTGTATAGAATATTCATAGCAGCCTATTCATAATCATGCACACCTGGAAATAACCTAAATTTCCATCAGTAGATGAATGCGTAAACAAATTGTGACATATTCATATAATGGAACGCTATTCAGCAATAAAAATGACCATATTACTGTTACACACATGGATGGATCTAGAAGCATTTTCTGACTGAAAAAAAAAATCCAGACAAAATACCACAGACTCTTTTTATATGATTTATTTATATAAAATTCTGGAAAAGTCTAACATAAGGCATAGTGACAGAAAACAGATGAATGAATGATTGCCTGGGGCTGAGTGGAGAGTAGGGATGGGGCCTTAATTAAAAAGGAGGGGGAGGGAACTCTTTGGATTGATATAAATACTCTTTACCTAGTTTATGGTATATATATGTGTCAAAATTAATCAAACTGTACATATATAATGAGTGGGTTTTTGTATGTGAATTATACTTCAGAGTCGATTTACAAATCAATAAGATTTAGCGAATTAAAGCCAAAATAAAAACATCATTTCAAAATTTTAATTCAAATTATTATGGGGAAAAACCCCCAGGACGTTAGAAATTGGACTTCTTTGAATCTCCAGGAGAGCCTCTTTTTGGGAAAAAAATTTTTATTTGCTTCCATATCTAGAAAAATATTATATTGAGATACAACTAACCACTGTACATATATAAAGGTATAAAATATATAGAGATCCTTAAAATCTGAATGAGATGAAAAAAAATAAAGGAATCAAGTTGTATATTTTCATGAGTTTGTCAGATGAGTCAAGCAATAAACAAAAATTAAACCATTTAAAATATATACCAGAAAACTGAATGTTAAATTTACTTTAAATTGTAAAATATAAATAAATAGGGATTTGATAGCCCCAGCATCATGACCAAAACATATCTAAGATGCTAAGAATATAGTGCAAAGTAGGCTTATTCTTTATCACATTAAATGAATGTCCTAGAGAGAGCACTGATGACTATTCAAAATCAGGGAGCAATTTACTTAAGATCAAGAAATCATTGCAGGATTTCTTGGTCCCAGATGGAATGAGTTTAACATTCACCAAACTGGAGATAGAAAAAATCCTCGCTGCTCCCCTTCCACGCCCCCACCCCTCCCGGAAAAGACAAGAGTCTCAGATCATGTGTTAAAAAGCAAAGACACAGAAAAGTTTAGTACTTTATTTCATGCTGACTCCAAAGAAAGGCAGATCCCAAAGCAAATGTGACAAGAGAATCCCTTGTAGGCTATGAGGTAAGGCCAGTTCTCTGAGTTTTGCTTCCTGGTGCTGATAATGGGGTGGGAATAAATGTTAGAGGGGAGCTGGGCATAGACAGAGCTCATCTGAAGACCCTCTTCCTGATCGATATATTTTCTTAACACATTCTTTGGAATGAAGATCGTGTTGATCATCCACACCTAGAGTTGGCTTAAATTTGATGAATCCTTAGTTGAATCTGGTTTAAAAAAAATGGGGTTCTTTTTATGGGAGGGAAAAGGAGATAGAAGGAAAGGAAGTGGAGAGGAAGAAGAAGAATGTATTCACAGGGTCTCCCAAGGAACAGCCCAACCTGGTAACGCCCCAGGAGTCATGAAAAGGTTGCACTCGAATCAATTCTAAACTCCTCCTGCAGTGACCTAGACTGAATATATATTGCCATTTTCTATGCCTGCTCGGACAGGAAAAAGTACTGTTCTAAGGCTTTTTACTTACTGACAAGAAAGTTATTCATTATTAAAAAGTGAAATTGAGTGTGAGATATGTTCCTACCAAAGAGAAGAAAGTTACTAAATTTCCAAGAAGTTCTTAGTAATATTACCAATAATGATATGAATAACAATTGCTAATGTTTACTCTGCATGAATTTTGCTAGCACATTTTATGTTTAGACTAATCCATTTAAACCTCACAATACCCCAACAAAATAAGTACAATTGTTAATCATATTTAACAAATAAGTAAACTGAGGCTTGGCAGAATTAAGTGATTTGCTGCAGGTGGAGTTGCTAGTCGATGATAAAGTTGGAATTCCTGCAGTCCAACTCTAGAATCAGCATTGTAACCAACAGGTGGTTACATCTATAAGGCAGTTCCACACATGGATCTCAAAGTCACCGAGAATTGCCACTCTTCAAGTTTGATACATAAGTAGTCAGAACAACACATCAATTTCTATGTTCAGTAATAGTTTTCTTTATTTAAATATGCATAAAGATGAAGCTGATTCACTCTCTAAGATTAACGTGAATCATTTGTCTTCTTTTCAAGCTCCAACTTTCAAAAATTATCTATAGAATACATGGATATAGAAAAATTAATACTATAAAGAGAACATGAAAATTATTTGATATACTGTATTTTTATCTAAAAATGTCAGATATTATAATAGAAGTAATTATAAATGACTCATACAGAACATAAATTATGAAAAATCAATTCAGTTTTGGTAATAGCAAATAACAAATTCATCAAGAAAAAAATTTCCATCATTTACCCCTGGCTGGAATTGAAAATTAAATAGTAACTATTATTGCTAGAGCCAGCTTAAAGAAAATATTACTAAGATGGACATTCAGCACAAGAAATAGTCCAACAAGTAAAAAATGATTGTACATTTTACAGAGAAAATGAAAGTGAGCCTGTATTCATAAAATGGAAGAAAAGGTCCTTTAGCCATTAGGAAATCTGAATAAGAGAAAAGTAAAACAAAAATCACTCAACTGAGTTTCATTGAGTCTTCACAGGTTCCTTGTGTGGTGCTAGGAACACTGTAACATATTTTCCCTGGCTTCCAAAGGCAAAAAGATATGACATACAGGTAATGATTACAGAAAAATTACATAGTAAATTGTATGTAACTAATTCCTAGTTGATTGAAGAGTTTGGGTGGGTTGGATAAATCAGAGATGGCATAAAGGGGAAAAGGAGAGTAAGGTTTGGAAAAGGAAGTAAAAGGCTTTCCAGATAGGGAAAAGAGCTTGATGAAACTTGTGATTTTGGAGCCCCAAGCTGGAAATTTGCTATGCATTTTAAGTGATTAAGTTAGCTTGGGAGCTGGGCCGGCCAGTGGTGCAGCAGTTAAGTGCGCACGGTCTGCTTCGGCGGCCTGGGGTTTGCCAGTTCGGATCCCGGGTGCAGACATGGCACCGCTTGGCACGCCATGCTGTGGTAGGTGTCCCACATATAAAGTACAGGAAGACGGGCATGGATTTTAGCTCAGGGCCAGTCTTCCTCAGCAAAAAGAGGAGGATTGGCAGTAGTTAGCTCAGGGCTAATCTTCCTCAAAAAAAAAAAAAAAAAAAAGATTGGGAGGGATGAGAGCTTGGTGAGAGTATAAAGGTTGAATTATGAGGGCTGTAACTCCATGATAGCATTTAGATGAAACAATTAGGAAGATAATATTGTAGGTTCTGCTCTAAAGAATGGAAAAATGGTATTGGTATTTTACAGGAAGTTAACTGAATTAGTATAAAGATCAACTGATGTGGAAGGAGGCTATTGCAATGATAAAAGAATCAATTTGTTTTAGTGTTAATTAAGGTTGTGACTAGGGAAAGCAGAGCCAAAGAGAAAGAGAAGAGATGTGATGGCTTGAAATCAGAAATAGGGGTTCCAACTGCTTATAAGAGATAAAGGAGAGGAGATAATCAAAGATGATTTCATGATCATCCATCCCAGTGTCTAAATGCGGTTCCATTGACAGAAATGGAAGAGCAGGAAAAAATAGCACACTTTACAGACGATGAATTTACTGACTTTGAGATGAGAGTGGAGCAATAGGTGAATTGTCCTTACAACTGATAGTATTAATAAAACATTTGATAGACTTTGAGTTGTATAAGGTAATGACGAAAGAGATCTTTAAACCCTTAAACCACTAAGATGCCGCAGATCTCTTCTAACGCTAACATTTTACACCTCTTTGTCAGACTAAGTAACAGCAGCAGAAAATTGTTGGCAAGAGCATATATTCATTTGTTTAGATTTTACAGCCCACCTATTTCCAAAATGATGTAATGAGATCTATCTATTAACATAACATAAAATGAGAAGGAGGGTGATGTAAAGCAGCATTCTACGATAGCAAATATAAGGGGAGCCACAAATGCAAGCCACATATACAAGCTTAAATTTGCTAATAGCCACATTAATAAAGTAAAAGAAAACAGGCAAGACTAATTTTAATAATGTTATATAACCTAATATATTTAAGATATTATCATTTTAATATGTAATCAATATACATCATTATTACTTAGGTGTAAATACATACACACATATATATATATTTTCTTTTTCTTCCAGAGGAAGATACCTCTGACCTAACATCTGTTGCCAATCTTACTCCTTTCTTTTTTTGCTAGAGGAAGATTAGCTCTGAGCTAACATCTGTACCAATCTTCCTCTATTTTATATATGCATTGACACCACAGCATGGCTGACAAGTGGTGTATGTCCACACCTGGGATCCAAACTTGCAAACCAAAGCAGAGCTAGCTGAACTTAATCTCTAGGCCATGGGGCCAGCCCCAAAATACTTTTTATACTATGTCTTTGAAATCTGGTACGTATTTTACACTTACAGCATATCTCAATTCAATACCAGTCACTTTTTTTTTTTTTGGTGAGGAAGATTGGCCCTGAGCTAACATCTGTGCCAGTCCTCCTCCATTTTGTATGTGGGACACCACCACAGCATGTGCTTGATGAGCAGTGTATAGATCTGCACCCAGGATCTGAACCCACAAACCCTTGGCCACCAAAGCGGAGCATGAGAATTAACCACTACGCCACTGGGCCAGCCCCCATACCAGTCACATTTTAAATTCTCAATAGATACACATGGCTACCAGTTTGGACAGTACAAATATATGGGTCTTTGCAGAAAATCTGTCAACAGAGGCACAAATATCAAAGCAAAGTCACGATCATTAGTTCAACATAGAATTTAAGTGCAAAGTAGACATAAGTAAAAACAAGTAACCAGTAGAATTCTAAAACCATATACATGAAGAAAAATAACTCTGATTTAGTTTTTAAAGGTCACCATAAAAAAGGAAAAATAAAATTAATGTTTTCATCAGTTTATATTACATATAATAAACATCAAGATTATAACATTTAAATGATTCACTGTGAAAAAAAGAAGCAGCAGCATCAAAAGCTAGGAAGCAGCAAGAGACAGTAACAGAAATGGCAGAGAAACAAGACCAAAATCAATGAAAAATAAGGAAAATGGAGATAATGCATGAGAAAATGGAGTCCAACAATCACTAAATTCTTATCTGTTTAAAAATAACTCAAATGCATGGAAGAATGTTTTTTAAACAAACAATGTGTTTAACTCAAAATGGATCAAAGACCTAAAAGTAAGTGCTACAATTATAAAACTCTTAGAAGGAAATGTAGGTGTAAATCTTTGTGACAATGGAATAGGCAATCATTTCTTAAGTATGACACCAAAAGCATAAGCAACAAAAGAAAAAGTAGATATATTAGACTTCAACAAGATTAAAAATGTTTGTGCATCAAAGGGTACTACCAAGAAAATGTAAAGACAACCCACAGAATGAGAGAAAATATTTGCAACTCATATATCTGATAATGCTTTAGTATCTAGAATATATTTAAAAACTCTTACAACTCAACAACTAAAAGATAAACAAGCCAATTAAATGATGGGCAAAAAAGTTGGATAGATATTTCTCCAAAGAAGATGTACAAATGTCCAATAAGTAAATGAAAAGACGCTTAACATCATTAATCATCAGTGAGATGGAAACCAAAACAACAATGAGCTAGTACTTCACAGCCACTGGATGGCTACAATTGAAAAAAAACAAACACGGAAAATAACAAGTGTGGGAGAGGATGTGGAGAAACTGGAACCCCTCATAGACTGCTAGAGGGAATGTAAAATAATTCAGCCACTGTGGAAAACAATTTGGCAGTTCTGAAAGAGTTAAACAGAGTTACCATATGACCCAGCAATTTCACTCCTAGGTATATACCCAAGAGAATTGAAAACAGATGTTAACACAAAAACCTGTACATAAATGTTCATAGCAGCATTACTCATAATAGCCAAAATGTGAAACAATTCAAGTGTCCATCAACTGATGAATGGATAAATGAAATATAGTATATTCATACAATGGAATATTATTCAGCCATAAGAAGAATGAAGTACTGATACACGCTATAATGTGGATGAACCTTGAAAATGTTATGTGAAGTGAAAGAACCCAGACACACAAAAGGCCACATAATGTATGATTCCATTTATATGAAATGCCCACAATAGGCAAATCCATAGAGACAAAATAGATTAGTGGTTGCCACGGTTAGAGGGAGGGGGAATGTGGATTGACTGCTTAACTGGTACAGGATTTCTTTGAGTTGATCAAATGTTCTAGAATTAGATAGTGGTGATGGCTGCATAGCATTATGACTATTCTAAAAACCAATAAATTGTACATTTTAAAATGGTTAAAAGGGTGAATTTTATGTTATATGAATGTTATCTCAATTAAAAAAAAACAAAAAACAACATAAAACAAATAGCTCGGAACTTGTGAAGAAAAATAATTTGCCAAGTCTTGGCAAATTAATACTCCATAAATAGGCTAAGAAATTATTTCAATTAGAAGAGAGAAATAAGCAAAAAGGACAAACTATAAAAAAGTAATTGCAATACATGTAGTGAGAGTAACCTATAGTTGAGTTAAAATGCAGACAAAATAGAACAATATACGACAAAGATGAGACAGTCTCTTTTGAAAACGATGAATCAAGAGAATCCAAGGATATTAGGTAAAGGCTATTGAAAACCAGGCCATATTTCAGGAAGTGGTTCTGGGCCCCTGGCCATCTCTAGAACACTGTTTCTGAATCAGACTCTGCCAAAGGATTTGAAAAATGTAGATTCCTGGGCTCCCTGTCAGGACGACAGACCCACAACCTCTGGGGGGTGTGGTCAGAATCTGAATTGTCAACAGCTGCCCTCAAGAGGATTTTTATGCACCTTTCAATTGGAAAACCACCGAGGAGGTCTAGAAGTCGACACAAATGTCCCTATTTTTCCTTTTCACAACATTTGATGCAGACTATTTTAGGTCAAAATGATCACGATTATCAAGTGCATCCTTGATAGGTAAAACAAAGTTTTTTTAAAAGCTTAGAAATTGGAGTCTCTTAGCCTAGGTTGGGGACTGAAGCTAAGAAGCAGCGAAGGAGAGCTGTGACCTGGCTGAACTCTTTTCTCTTCCTTTCCCCTAGAAAGTTAATCCCAAGTGCAGACACTCTGTTTCACCCCATCCCAGGACTGGCTCTGGTCAGAAAAAAGAAACTCACAAATTTTCATGATTCAAATTGGTTGAACAGAATGTGTAAAAGAATTAGATTTCTCTTTGGTGAATTAGAAAAACAGAGTCCTAATCTCCTAATTTATAGCAATGCTTAAAAGAAAAAAGTGGCTCAAAACAGTTTGGAAATGCCTATGGGCTGAGAGAGAGAGAGAATAGTAATGATTTAATAATCTTGGACATTAAAAAGAATTGTTGCACAATACAGCACGGTGGTAAAGGTTGAGAACAAGGGCTCTGGTGCTGGCGTGCCTGGGTTCAAATTGGAGCTAGACTGTCAGTAACTGGGTGGCCTTGATTTTATTTAACTTCTCTGTGTCCCAGTGCCCTCATCTCTACCACAGGACAATAATACCTCCCCTATAAGGTTGCCGTGAGGACTAAATGAGTTAATAGATGTAAAGTGCCTACAACAATGTCTAATATATTTTATGTTTACAATAATTAAAAGTCTTTTTGCAAATCAAGATGGTCCCAAAAAATTGCATTGTCTAAACCCTACAATTTACAAGCTTTAAAGAAGTTATTATAAAATCAGAATAGAAATCATTTAAAATCTAAATAGATTAAGTTCTGAAAAGTCACATTCCCAATATCCTTTTTTATTTGCCTGAGTTCATTGATTGCCCTCCCATACTTTCCCTTTAAAACACAGTTGGAGGAATTATCAATAATAAAGGAGAAGATAATCTACCTCTCAAACTCCTTTTCTTGCATCTCCAAGATCCCGATTATAACTGGTTATAATTTGTAGACCTTGATTACTTATCATTGTTAACCCACAATTATACACCCACAGTTGTATGCTTCCATTATTGAAAAAATCACAAAGAAATGCCAAGTTAAAAAAAAAATACTGTTGTCTACCTATGTATCTGGTGAGTACTAGGTTTCAAAAATATGTTTAGTGTCTGAATTCCTTTTTAACATCCTTTAGGAAAAAAAAAATGAAACAACACAAAAATCTCTTAAAAACTGCCTATCTCACATCTGTGAAAAGTAGTAGTCTTCATTCCAGCGGCCACCTTCACCAAGAAGGTGGCTTTTTGTTGCCAGAAGAGGAAATCTAATGGTTAGTTATTGCAAGTCCTGGCAAAAACTATTTTTCTGAAGAAAAAGTTTCTAACATGAGATTGATGCTTTTTATTAAAACAACAACTTTACACTTTGGAAATCACATATACAGTATAAAACCACTGGAGTTGATTCCTCCAACTCTTTTTTGAGGATCTCTAGTACTGAGGTTAATCTTGTAATTTTATAGGGTAAAGGCAATTTTCAGGAAATTATGACTAGCACCAATGGTATTTCCACAATTCTGACCAAATTATCAAATTTATGGAATTATGGAATGACAATCCATTTTGTAATAGTCAATGATAGTAGCTCCAGAATTCTTAACAACCTAATGCAATATTGTTGTGTTGGAGTAACTTGAACTTGCATGACACTGTTAAAGTTTAGATTAAAGGCATTAAAGAATATAAAACAATTATTTTTAACCTATTGAACCAAATACATGTAACACATTAGGAAGTACTGACTGATAGGTTTTGCCAGCAACTGCCCAGAAGAGGAACAAGGTAGTGATGGCCCATGGGATGTGTATGGTCCAGGTTCCCTGGATCTGAGGCTCCTTTTTCTTCACACTAGTATCATAGTTGTTTCCATATAAGGGGAGATCATTTAATTACTCTTTTCTCTTTAAATTAATTTACTGTCACTTTATACTTGTAGGTCCAGCTCTCACTGTAATAGGTATAACTATTATCATACATGGAAAATTATTCATTTTAATATTTATTGAGTGCTTGTTATAGTCAAGGGATTATGTTAGCATTTTTAAAAATAATTTTTTAAGTTGAGCAAAGTTAAGAACTGACATCTATTTATATAAAATTTTATATTTAGAGGTTGACATCAAAGATGATAATATATCATGAAAAAGGCCACACTGGGAAAATGAAAATGCAACAAATTTTACCTGTGTTTGTTATTTGATAATGGCTGATGTAAACAGTTTAAAATCATTATTGTTGGAATTATTATTTTTAATGGTATTAGAAGTAACTGCTCAAAATATCTTTATTTTCTTGTTTCATCAAAGAATGGCAATATATTTTGGTATATGAGACCTAGTGAATAAGCTTCGAATTCGATTAAATATAGCAAGTTTACACAAAGCCATATGTATGAAAGGGGATCTTTTAAAAAAAACTTTATTTGAGAAAGGAAGAGACTTATAACAGAAGGCAAGAAGGAAACATACAAACAATATATTTACAACACAAAACAAGAGATCACCTTCAAGGGTGTAAATTATAATAAATACAGTAGATTTTAAAAGAGACATTTATCAATTAGTTCTAAAATTATTTAAGTCCAGCTTTCCTTTTCACTGGTTCCAGGTAGTTTCTTGATTAAATTCAGAGATTATCAAATTCAAACAATTAACGTCCACCAACTGTACTGATGAAGCTCTCTCAAATGACATTATAAAAAATAGTTTTTTTGTTTGTGATTACATATCTTTGAAGTAATATTATACAAAAGTCTGCTTAGCCACATGTTCCTCCCCAAATAAAATGTATTTTAAAAGATGCACTATCCCTTTTTTATGAGATTGAAAAAAGACTTTAAAGAAAATGAATATTTATGAGATGGAAAAAATATACAATTTTATCTTAGGAATGCCATATTTTTAATGCAAAACAACTGACAAAAAGTCATTTTAATCTGAAGGAATATATTAACCAAAATATGTTGGTAATAGGAAGTGTTGTCTATTATAGCTATTTGTCAAATTATCAGAAGGACTTTCATTATATGGAAAAGTTTTAAACTTTCTAACTTCTAGTTATGTTAATTTAATTTGAATGGAGACTTTTTAAAAAAGGATAATGTATCTTTAGCAGTAACCTTTTATAAGAAATATTTTTAAATGTCACAGCAAAATATAAACAACACGTGCCAATAACATACAGTTGTACAATGTCTACATTTGGCAAAACTGCTATATCTCCTTTGAAACAGGATACTATACGTTAAAATACCTTGGATTTAGAAATATAAATATTTTAATAGAAAAAAACCTCACAAAGATTCTAGGTCAATTTGGATTATCCATATTAAAGGGGTCTTAATACAACGAATCTTTAACTAGCTTAACAAAAGTAAACCTATGAAACAAGGTAAACATATCAAAAGGGAGTATGAAGGAAATGTTCCAGTGAAAAGCTTCCTTAACAATTTCCCTGCTTGTGGTGTTATTTTCTTAGACAATAAATCAATTCATAGAGTGCCCTTTTAAAAACAGAAAGAGTAAAACACTATCCTCCGATTTTTTTTTCCCCCTACATTCCTCAGTACATGAATCACTTGGACTTCCTGTTTCCACAAGGCATTTCCTGTTCAGGCTCGTGGAATCAGCTTTCTGTAGGAGAACAGCAGGAACCTGACAAAGAACTGACTTAAATAAACACAGTCTTCTGTTGCCTTCAAAGTTGTTTGTATTTCATAGCATCAAAGGACAAAGTCCTTCTGAAGGTGCATTATGTACAAGTAGATTCTTTTGTTAAGCCTAACTTCCCTAATTTTTTATTTGCCAAAATGATGTGGTATATGCCGTGTCATTATGGAATTATACTTAACAGATCCTAGTGATAATGATTATAAAATATGATACACTTCTTCTTTTAAACATAATTTTGACTTCATATCAGATAATAATCATACCGTTACTGTGTTTTCTACAATTGTAGATACAATATAGTATCTGATTGGACCATAATGCTGCTTATTACTTTTTGCCAACATTTGCATCTGCTTCATTTGATCTTTTTCAATAGACAGTATCATCAAATAACACAAGATAAACGTAATATGAGCAGTGCTAGATGAGACAATGTAATATTTAAAATAGTGCTGTACTTTGCATTTATATATTTAAAACCACCTCTATTCCTAATATTTTCAATTGCAATCTATACAATAACCTAGAACTATTGGCATGGTAACCAGAACATTTCACTTAACAAAAAAGAGAGAGGAAGGAAGGGGCAGACTACCTGTAACAGTGTTCAAGACTGTAGTATGATACATTATGTACAACAATGTGAAAATTAAATTCTACATATCAAAAAAAATCAGGAACTAATAGAATGTTTCATTGATCAGACTGGGAAACTATATCCAGCAGTCACTGATCTCAACATATAAACTAAAAACAACAGTATGTTCGTTTTCCTTAGAAGTAATTCATGGATCAGGCTTTGGGATGAATTTAAAGCCTATTAATTACTTGGATACTCATGTAGTATAATTTTAGTGTAACAGGTTTTCCTTAGCAGTGGAGTTTCAGTGAAACCTTAGTATCTATATAGAGATCATTATCTAGAGAGATCTCTATATAGATATATCTGCATTAGTTAGACTCCTTAAACACTAAAATCAAATTGTTCAGAGATGTAAACGGATAGGAAACAATATCCATTTACCAAAACCTGCAATGCATTTCACGTTCAGATAATGACTTTAATTACAAATCCTGGAGCTAAATCTTTGCCTATTACCTGTTGCATAAAAGCAGCCTGCTCCCCAGATTCCATTTCCTGGATCTGAGCATCTTCATCACTGTCCACTGGTTCCTCCTTGACCTTCACAGCCCCAACTTGTCCCAGAGTGTCATCCACACAAGCACTGCTGTCGCTCCTAGTGCTGTTGCCACTAGAGGGCGCTCTGTCTTCCTGCATCGCCTGGTCCCCCTGAAGCTCTTCCTCTGCTTCCTCGAGGTGACTGCCTGGTTGCTTCAGTTGTTCAATAGATTTCGAAAGTAGCTAGAAGAGAGTGTTCAGGGGTTCAAAATTCAGTAGTTCTTGGTGGGAACAAAGCAGCAAAATACACTTTGATTTATAATGACTCTACTTCAATATACTCTGATTTCTAATCTCTGAACATCAATTTCAGAATGAATTTGTATGCAGCAAACTCCTCAGTAATAGTAAATCTGAAGCAGTCCCATCATTTTGATATTGTATTCGTGTAGTAGGCAGGGAATGAGGTCTTTAAGTTTTTTTGTTTTCTTTTTTAAATGATTACTCTCTACTACACTTAGAAAATGCTGGGAAAAAGGTAAATAATACATTTTTTCTATGGAAATCATGAAACTTCCACAAGGACAGGTTATACTGAGTCAATTTAATCCAAATCAACCTGAGACTATTTTCCTTAAAAGAGAAAATGTAATGGAAAGAATGAAAAGGTAATGAAAAACTTCCATAATCTCATTCTTCAACAAATGTCAACCACTCTAGCACAAATGCTAATTAGTCCTTCTTGTCTAATTTTCCTATACATAAATGGTCAAATGACAAAACATCTCTTTATATATACTTGCAAAACATGGAAATACTGAATTAGAAATGCTAAATTTTAAACAGATTCAGGATTAAAAAAATTTTTTTTTGACAGCACTAAAAATGTTTTATGAACATATCTAAATGGAAATTGAATAACAGGAAAGAAATAAGAAATTATTTTCAATTTGAAAATTATTGTTTAGACCTTATATTTATTTTGTTAGTCAAATCACAATCTTCAGAAGTGTATAAATTAACTGTTCAATGATTAAAAAAGATAACTGACAACATACCTAACTTAAACAATAGCAAGATACCGTAGTATAAAATCTCAATGAATGGAGAAAAATTCTCAAGTTGATTTCATCTCACATAGTCCTTCTGTTTTATTTGACAATGACGCTATTGACTGATCAGCTGCAGATCCTGAACTGTGTTTTCAAGGGTGGTTAGAGTTTTCTGCTGAGTCAGTGCCCATGTAAGCAATATGCCAATTATTGTAACAAGCAGCGCACAGAATCCCACCACTAAAAATGAACAAATACATGAATACAGATTTTTCTATGTAAAATTCAAGTTTACCTTCCACTCACACCTAACTATGTTTTTATTACTAAACATATGCTTTAAAGTTAGAATACACAAGTACTCAAACTTTGAAGAGCATGATAACCTCTTTAGGCTTATAGACATTCCTCCAGTCCACATAACCTCAAATGACCCTGCACACACTGATGAAACCCTTCAATTTCACTCTAGGTAGAAATATTGAGAGTTTTCATTCATTTGTTCAAAAGATATTTACTGAGTGCCAACTGTATTCAAGACAATATACTAAGCATTGGGAAAACAGCAAGTACCCTGCCCTCGTGGAGCTTATGGTTTAGTGTGTCAGAAAGGCACCAAATAGATAAATAAACTTATTCTTATTTTCAAGTACGGCAAATAAATAAGAAAGAAACACGGAGTGTTATAAGAGTACATTTGAGCAGTTGAAAGGCCAGTGGAGTTTGAGCACAGGAAGACGAGGAGAGAATGCTGGAAGATGATGTTGGAGAGAGTGACGCAGGTGATATTATATTTGGGTTGGGAATAATATTCTAGAGAAATAAAATATAACTTAGGATAAACTACATATAAGACCTAAACATCACCAATCCTAAGTTAGACATGATCAAGCTAAGAGAACATATACTAATCAAAATTCATATCAAATTGAAGAAGGCAAATTGAAATATTAATTCCCTTTATTGTTCCTGGGCATTCAGCATAAGGAGACTATTCCCATCATGCTTTAAATGTCTTAAAGTACTTTTCAGGAAATTATTTGCAAGACTTTTGTACCAATTCTAAATACTAATCAGCTCTTCATGTCATCAGTCGATCCTGCAAACCTTGCCTTCATCATTCACCTCAGACGACAGGAAAGAGCAGGTCAGAGGCTCTTGTTGGTATTAGGCAGGTGATGGATTCTGCAAGAGCCCCTCAGAGTGACTACCGTTAAGAATATTGTTGCAGTTCATCTGATGGATGCTTCCTGAGCTGTAGAAACTCTCCTTCTTACTACCAGAGCTTGGCTCTTAAAGTTCATGAGAGCTAGCCCATCAGAGCTGGAGAGCTAGGGACAGTTGTGAGTCAAGAAGACACCTCTGAGAGGCGTTCAAAAGATCCTTCCCATAAGAGCCTCTGTGAGGACAAGAGAAAGAAACTATATGGGATGTGTGGCCACAGGACAGGAACTGAGGGCCATTCATGAAAGGCCAGCCAGAGAGCACATGACCAGTGTCCAGGAAATGCCATGTCAAAAGTCTCTGCTTACTGAGGGGTGACTGCATCTTATCCAGCTTCGGGATGTTTGACTACAGGGAGTATTTAATAACCAAGAGGAAGCTACAAATACCACCTGCTAAGTAAACAGACATTTCTGTTGCTATTCGTCTCCTTCCCAGTCCCAGTTCCAGCACGGTGTCTCAGTGCCTTGACCTCCTAAACTCCCATGGTCTTGTCCTCCATCTACCTCAGCTCGCAAGGTTGTGATCAAATCCTACCCCTGATCTTTACTGGTAACTGTACACTCTCCTAAATCTCAATTTCAAACATTATTCCCTTCTTCTGGTTCATTCTCAGATTCTGACCCCAGTCATTCCTCAGCTCTGCAGGGTCTTGTAACCTATGGCACCCACCACATTCTCACTGCCCATCACTCCTCATTCCTTCACTTCCCTCCTTGCTAGACTAGGTTCCACTCTCCATCATTAAAAATCACGCCCTTACATTACCTTCAACTCTCCCACCCTATTCGATATGAATTTTACTGGACAAATAAGACTTCTAACATTGGTTAATACTAAATCTCTGCCAAACCCAAGCAACTGAATAAGCTAGGAAACAAACAAAGTACAATCATGCTAAGTGTTTCTCTTCAAATTCATGATCATAACCCTCAAATAGGCCCTGGTGGTGCCTGACAGCCCTACTACATTTCTCTAGTTAATTCACTCCCACTCTTTCAATGACTATTTCAAACTACCTCCTCTCTCCTCAAGCCTCTCATCTTCAGACCTTTTCCTCGTTCCCTGCTGATACCTTTGCTTCTTATTTCACTGAGAAAATAGAATCCTCAGAAGAGACATTCAGCATCCTACTACCATCACATTTACCAAGCTGTCCCATTCACCCTTCCTCCTGTTTCTTTGCAAGCAATGTCTGCACTCCTATCTCAGTCAATCCCTCCACTTATGCCCTGGATCCTATCCACTCGTGCAATTATCCACTCTGTCCTCCAGCACACATTTCCCCTCTCTGCTGAAATACTCTCATTTGTACCCTTTCAGTGTACAAGACCTCCCTTGACCACCCTCCTCCCACACCATTATGTACCTCTCTTCACAGTAAAACTCCTTGAGTTATTTCTCTTCATTGTCTTCATTTCTATTTTCCCATTCTTTCTAAAATTCATACCAATTAGGCTTTCATCCACACTGTTTGGCTGAAATTATCTCTCTTGTTAAAGTTGATAATGACTGCATAAGTGCTAAATCCAGTGGCAATTTAAATAGGATATTAATAGGTGTCAGTGAAGGTGAAGCATTTTAGAAAGGATACCAAGACAAAATGACAGCACCTTTGACAGCAACAGACTGATATTAGCAGTGTTGGTGCAGGCAAGGACCAAACTGTTGGTATCTTAATTTACTGGAATATAATTTCCCATATATAGCAAGTATGTCAAAGAAAATCTCTAATACTGACAAAACACCAAGTGTACAGAATATATCATAGGTACATTTTAGCAGAAAACCTTCCAAAATCTGATCTGTTAATGTATGTCTGAGATCACTGAAGTATCCAGAAATCACATCATTTAGTCCATGAATCAAATTTGGTCAGTATTTACAACCTTGCTGACACAGATGTGTATATGAAACTGTGTATAACAATTTTCAGTGTGGAATAAAGAAACAATGCCATTTGTTCCAGCCAGTTCCTTTGGCTTCATGTACCTCTGATGTACTACAGGAAACACGAGGGAGAAAAATGCCAGAATGAATGATGCTGTGATAACCGGACAAGAAGGCCAAATGGCAAAATGATCTTCTTTCAAAGGCGGAATTCCTTAATGCTTTGTGAAAGAAATGTTTCTTGACATAAAACAGTAACTTATGAGAGGAGATCAAATGGATATAAAATGCTGCAGTTGAAAAATTTCTAATAACAATCTTCACTTATTTTATAAAAAGAAGGAATTTCATGCCCAAGAGAAGCTGAGTCATCTCCAAAAAAGATAAGAAACCTAGAACTTTTTATACCCTTCTACTCTGCATTCTCCTCTGACACAGCTATATTCTGATAAGTGAATTAATATAAACAATTCCAGTGTCTCCCCAAGCTCCAAACTTGCATATTCAGCTGCTTCCTTAACATCTTTGCTTAGATCTAGAATATCTAATAGGTATCATAAACTTTAAATAGCTCAGAGATAACCTTTATTCGCATCCCACTCAGATGAATTGCTCACCTAATTCTTCTCATCTGAGTAAACAGCAGTACCCAATTGCACAAGTCAAAAATCTAGAATTTATCCTGTTTTCTCTTTCACTCACCTTTTTTATGAATATCTGAAGACTTAATTAATGCTTAGTAACAATGCTTTGACACATTTCTTCCTAGGTTATGAAGCAAATGCCAGTGTCTGCATGAACAATAACTACCACTTTTTCATCATCTTGAGAATAAAATGTGCTCTTTGTGGAGTCTCACAGAATACAAAAGAGAGAAATGTGTTCTCCTGGAGCCAATATAAATGCATAGATGGAGTTAACCTAGACTTCTTATTTTATTTTAGGTATTTGACTAAAGCTGTTTTTGTTCAAAGAGTCAAATTTGCCAGAGTGGAAAAATTAGCAATTAACATCAGCAGGGAAAATCTACAAACAATAGTCACAGAAAACCTGCCTGCCAGGTTTGATGTATTTCAGACTTTTTTTTTCAACTTACTTGGTGTTATTTGTAAGTTTCTGACTATTTACTAGGAAATGCAGTATTCGGATTATGTGGTGTTCTACATGTTTTTGAACTACAAACGTGACCATTACAAAGACAGTATGGGCTAACCCTTTTCTAATTTGTACTGCTGCTGAGTGGCCCCAGATGCAGGGAAGAGCTGTCTGCTTACTCTCAGTGGGGTAGCAAGGTCTCTCTTTGGTTGAACATCTGGAGGTGATCCCCCAGCAAAGTTGAGCTGTTGCCTTGCTGGCTAGAAAACACAAGACAAAACATCTGTGTGACAGATAAATGTGCAAGCCTGTGTGAATCTCGGCTGAGGCCCCATCTGCAAAACACACCGTGTGTCATTCGTCTGACACCAGGTGAGTTACTTTGGTGGGGAACCCAGCTGAGATGAAGAAGATGACGGCTGTGCAACTTCTCCTTCCCTTTCATCTGTGCTCTTACTCATCCGTCAGGGTGTCTCTGTATTCTCCATGCTACTGTACGGCAATCGTCCCGAACTCTAAGAATGCAGCAGGCAATCTAGGACCATTCTGTGTTTGTAACTCACGGGCTTATATACACTCACACAGATACTCTATAAGCCAGATAGCATGGTAATTTATCCGAATTTCTAACACCTTCAAGTCTTACAACTAAATTCTTCAATTCTTATCAATCCCTGCTAGGGTCATAATTATAGCAAGTCCATAATTTCAATGTTTTATATTCCATGTATCATATGTTTTATTGGCAAATGATGTAAAATATATCCTATTGGCATATGGTGTATATATACACACACATGTAGAATAGAGAAATATATTCTATTGGCAAATTATGTAAAATTCATAAAATAATATTTAAAGGCTATGCAGCTAACCTTTATACATTTAGCACATTAAGCTCATTTCTAAGTTACACTGTTTGATACAAGTCTAGAAGTCAGCATAAGCATAAATGCTGCTGAATAAAATATCTTTAAAATCTATATTTTTAATTTTTTCCACGTAAATCCTTCAGGTCCACACAGGTATCTTCAGATTTGGAATGGCAACTATGAACAAGAGTGTATAAGGAGTAAATCTGTTTCTGGTAGACATCTGATTTTCTGAAATTGTCAACAAACCGTTAAGCACAAGTGTTTGAATGTGATTATTAAACTATGTAAAATGACCTTCAACACAACTCATCACTGTTTTATTTTGCCTCAATTTTTAAGACAGATTTTACTTGGGAAATGGCAATAGCACAAGTTTTTTTTTGTTTTTTATCTTTAATTTTAAATAAATGTAAAATTCTTCTTTCGGAAATTCAAACTTTTCCCTTAAGCTCCAAGGAAACTAGATTTAAAAATAATGATAAAATTCTGTTTCAATTCACAAATAGATTAGGTATGTACCAACTGTTCTGAAAAACAACACGCAGAGCTTGGAGGGCTTTCAAATCGAGAGATCTGCTTAGAGAAGAACTCCGCCTCAAGCCAAAATAGTCCATGTCATTTCACTTCCGTGTATTTTAAGGAAATAACCAGAACCAAAATTAAATAACAAGAGAGAAAGATTTTCTAAATATTGGTTCATTATCCACATAAATTAAAAGTCTAAACTGAAAAACATCCTTTCTTGCCAATAATGAACAGATATAAAATTAATCCAGGGACCAAGTGAATTCTTAATAAAAACTTGTTTATCTTTATAACTCTAAATGATTGTCTAAATGATGCTTAATTAAAATGTCCTTTTACTGACTCTCAAAACACGCTAACATTTCAATAAATTAAATAAGTGTTCACTTCTGGAAAGGAGACCGAAACTTTCTTCTTCCCAGCTAGTTTGAGAAAGTTACCCACTCACTCTTTCATTCAGTCAACCATTTTTATTGAGCACTTACTATATGCCAGGTCCTGGGAAGAGTGGTCAGTTAGGCAAGATCCAGGCTCTCAGAGGGCAGAACAGAAAATAAGCATATGGAGAGTGGAACTTGACGTGATAGGGAATGATGGCGGAAGGGTGAGTGTCTGTGTCCAATTTGGATGGACAGGGAAGGCCCCTCTGAAGAGGTGAAGTTTGAGCTGAGAGAGACTCCAAGGTCAAGTCATGAGAAGACCTGGAAGTTGAACATTCCATACAGAACTGTGGCTAGCACAACTGCTGGAGATGGAATGAGATTCCCTGAAGACCGAAGAAGGGGCTAACCTGGCTCGAGCTCAATGAGGAAGGGAAGGGAGTAGGAGATGAGGTCAGTGAGGGGGGCAAGAGCCAGATCACAGCAGCCTTGTAGGCCACATAAAGATGTTTGGATTTTATCCTACAAACAATGAGGAGCCACTGGGGAGCTCTAAGCAAGCCTTTGACATGACTTGATTTGCATTTATAAATGATCACCCTGGCTGCTATAGAAGATTGGATTTAGGTAGGTAAAAGTGGAGACAGGAAGACTGACCTTTCAGAACATAAAATCCTCAGCAGTAGAGTGTAACAAGAGCTCTTAGGGGCTTTTCTTAACTAGAACACAAATGAGCTATTTTCCTTCTTTTACAGCACTGTGTAATTTTATGTCCTTTCATATTACATAATAGGATTTTTCCCAGATTATTGCCTTTCCAATCTTCAGTTGACAGTACATTTCTTTTAAAGTTTTCTTTCTTTGCTCTTTAAGGGTAAAAGAGTAGAGGCACAGTGTGGAAAGCCCTCGTTATTTTTTTTGCAAACCCTTGGTAATTTTGGACTGTGTCTCAGAACAGATAGGATCAATGATCTTCCAGTCACTTGACTCATAAACATCTCTCTTCCTTCTCATTGATCAATCTCTTGCTTTGGTAAACTGGACAGCAGTGCAAGCCCTATTTAAAATGGGCAACTAAGAGTAAACCCCAGACATTAATTGCCACATGGAAATGTGAGCCCAGTGCGGCCAGACTTTTTAATTTTTCAGACAATGCCAGAAATCCAGGTTTGTATTTGAAATCTTTCTATTTTTAAAGGTTGACCAATAATTTGAATGCTTTTTAGGACACCAGCCAGGCCAAAGACAGCAATTCAATAGAATGGATCTGGTCCATAGACTGTCAGCTTGTGACCCCTGAAAATAATCCCTTATGTCCCTTCTTGCTTGAACATTCTATGGTTTAGATCATGTAGGGCTGATGTCTGCATGCTGTTAAAATACACCATCCTTCACACTTGTGATTTGTTTCATGTTCCCTACATGGTCAAAAATTCAACTACTTTGCCAGGGGTTGGAGGTAGGAGTAGGAACTGACTACAAAGGAGCAGCACAAGGGAATTCTGAAAGTTTAGGGAACTGTTCTATATCTTGAATGTGGCAATTATATGACGACATGCATTTGTCAAAACTCATTGAACTGTACAGCATAAGGAATAAATTTTAATGTGTGTAAATTATACCTCAATAAAAAATTCAATAACTAACCAAAATATTGTTCCAAAGAGAAAACAAGGTCTGCTTCACGATGAATACAAAGACGCAAGAGAGAGCTGGAATGAAGTTTAGTGGTTTGGTTTACAACAAAGTAGCTTGATGCAAAATTGAGAGAAGTGGGAAATGTGTGTTTTGGAAATATTTTAGCACTTCCAGACAACCATTTTCACTAACAGAATAAGGAAAATAGAACCATTAGTGCTATATAAGAATATAAATACTGTGTTAGATTTCAGTATTTCTCACCATGTTTACAAAGCACTTTCAGTACATCCTCTCATGTGATCCCCATTATAAACCTCTAAAATGTGAAAATTAGAGAATTATTGGACAAAGAGGTTCAACACTTTGACCAAAGTTGCAAAACTAATAAATAATTGTGTAGGACATCAGGAACTTTTCTTGGAAAGTCTATCAAGCATTCTAGATTTTGCAATTCACATGAGCTTTGCATTATGTAGAACTATACTTGATTAGAATTATCTGTTTGCAGGTCTATGAGTCTTTCAAAGGAAATAATATGCCCTATTTATTTTCATATTCAGTATACAGCATAATAGTTGCTACTAAATCTTTATGGAACATCATCAATTATTTCACGCCAGGAAATTATTTTTTAGAAGCGAGTTTTCATTGCTGGCTGATAGAACTAAGTTGATAGCAAAAGAGTAACGGTACATTTAGGATATGGGACCATAGCCCTGGATTCAGTTCTGCCAGAAGGAATGGGAATACTCCAGACCATATGGCATTTCAGGGTCACTATAATCCCTCAGATTTCATAAGTAGTTGGAGAAAGAGCAGAAAGATACAGGGGGAAAAAACTCTAAAATCAGGAACTTATAAGCAACCAAAATCTGTAACAAAGAGACTGCTACACATTGGTGGTTTTCATGTCTACAAATCACTTAGCTATATTAAAAATTCCTTAGTAAGACTTAATTATTTCATTCTGTCAAATGAAACTATTTGTCAAGGTTGGGAAACAACCAAATTATTTAGCTTCCCTCTCCCTTTGAACTGCCTGGAATCAACATCAGTCAAACTACTCACATGGTTTAATTCCCCAGACATTTTGCTTTCCCCTATTTTCTTACCTCATAGTCATGTCCAACTATTGTTTTTCTCATTCAGTAAAAGCGTCTCTGACTAGATTAACAGTGCAGAGTGAAAAGGAAAGGTCGAGGGCCTTCCCTTGGTCTTCAAGTTATGAAAGCAGCACTGGGAACGTTTATGAATGTTACACATTAATCCACTGAAATGGTCATTTAGTTTCTTTTCCAAACACAGGATTTCATCACATCTAATAAGAAAGCAACAAGCCATTTTCTGTATATTATAAACCATCAACTTGTAATTATATAGTGAAATGTTTCTATATGAATTCTCTGTGGTGATATAAGCCGGTATTGCAGCGTAAGTGGTTTTTGAAGCCCAATACATACCTACACGGATCTATTTACATTGGGCTAATCATGTCAAAATAGCATCTATTTAAGGGTAAAGTCAAAGTTTCTTTTATAAACCTCTATAGATAGATAAATAATCTAGGAGGCTTTTTACTGTTAGAAAATTAAGTCTGCCTTTCAATGCTTGCTAAAGTTTTTGGACATACTATCCATCTAATGGGCAAAATGTAATCCTAAATTGGTGATTAAAGACTCTGCATGGAAACAGGCTGTCAAATGGATAGAGAGAAATTAAACCTGACAATGGTAATGCCTACTTTCCTAAATGAAAGCCCAGTTCAAGTTTCTACTCATCCATTTTTCAAAACTTAAAACAAGGCATTTTCCAACCACCCATAGATGAGATGCCAGCATTTGCATTTCAGTTGAACTTGATGAAGTCAGTAGACTTTCAGCTTCAGGCTTGCTCAGAACTCCTGAGAGAAAATGTTTGCCCAACCTAAAAAATATGGCAATGTGACAACATGTGAGAAAGGAACAAAAACGCGGCCTGGCTGTAGCTGGCTCTGTACTGCATTCACACCGCACTGTTGGAAAGCTTATAGTCCAACAGGATACCTGAATATCCCACAATCAGGTCCATGTGAAAAAGACTTCCAGGTGAATAAATGGATGGAGGGCAATGCGTGGAAAGTTGGGAAGAAGGGTCAGGAAAGTGGATTTCTTCATCTTAGCAAATCTAAACCAATACCAAAAATAAATAAGATGACTCTCATTTTTTCTTTGTTTGCTTTGTTTTTAGTTGAAAGTTTTCTATTTTTTGGCAAAAATAAAACTAGGAAAATCTTGTCTGTTGATTCGTGATAACAACAACACTGAAGTCATAAGCACAACTTTAAGTTAAGGACAGGCTTTTGTGTCATACAACCTATTTTGGAATTCCAGCTCTGTCAACTGCTAGCCCTGTCACCTTAGTCAACTTACTTAAGCCCTTTAACATTAACTTTCTTGATTTTTAAGAAAAGTGAGTTGTTAAGTTTGAAGAGACAATATACATAAGAATGCTAGGTTAGCAAGGTGTCACAGCTCACAGTAGATCCTACATATAAAAGGGAGCTGGTATTATTTAAATGATCCTATCCCTAAGGTATCTATGGAGAAGGTGCTGGAAAGATGCACAGTGCATAAAAGAAGGGGAGGGAAAGATACACTAGGAGAAAGAGGTGCAGCAAAAAAGCAGAGATTAGTATATGGTCCTCATCTAATTATACTTAAAATTTTAATCTTCCCACAAGTAAGCCATGGATAGAATTATCTTTATTAAAATAAATTTAATATGAAATGTTTACTTGTTTGATAATATGAAGTGTGACTTAGAAAATATAAACTTTTTGGAATGCACATGTCTATATAGTTGTTGTTCTTCAAGTTCATCTCCTTGAGAAAATATACACTTTGCTCAATAGTAAACAAATAGTTCTATTTTAGAACTGCCTTCATGGATACTTTATATGGACAAAAAGAACACACACACACATATGCATGCTATGTTTGTATGTGACCACAGGCATGAAAGAGTATACTCCCCTGGGTTGCTGTGGATGGATGATCAGCGACAAGGAGTGGGTATGAATCATGAGGGGCTATGGGGAATATGTAACATTTATGTTAGAAAATAAAGTCAAGAAAAGGAATACAACAGATACCACTGAAACAAAGGGTCAAATTCTCTTCCAAAAACTAATGAAAGCTCCCCATTTGCTCTGCTCCAGCATTTGAGCATAATTATATTCATGCCTTGCTTGTCAGACATAATATCTACCTGTTTTAATAAGGGCAAGACAGGACATCTGCTTGACCTCCCTTTTACTGGTCTTGTCTTAGATATATTTTTATTATGATAAAATAGCACTCATGTCAAAATGCCTAAGTATCATAGTAATAAATATATAATAAATACTTATATCTAGAGTGAACCTTGACATATATAAGATATCATCTCATGATTTACGTGGGGTTTTTTTTAAAGTGTTGGCTGATATCCAGTCATAGGAATGCATAAGATATTTATCACAGAGCATATTAGAAAGAAAGAAAAATAGCAAGAAAGGTAAATAGACACAAAAGAAAAAATGTAAAAAGGACAAGATAACCCAGAGAGGTAATGAAACAAGTCTTAAGTCTTATTTACTCAAAGAAAATTCCTTCCCCATGTCCCCTAACCTAATACTTAATACATCGTACTATTGTTTACTTGAGTATTTCACTCTCTAGCTCCCCACACTGTAAGCTCCATGCAGACACTGAATGTTCTTTTCTTAGTGCCTAAAATAGTGTCTGGCACAAAGTAAGAATTCAATATGATTTGCTAAATGGATACATGCATAGTAGTATTTCATTCAAATAAATACTGAATGAAGAAAGAAGTTTCTTAAAATTTCTGCTCATATGGATTTGATAGAATGAATATGAAAAACATAGGTGTTAGAAAAGGTATTAAAATTCTGGTTAAAATAGAAAATATTAGGCATGAATTAATACTATTCTATTAATGCTCTAACAAAGAAATAATCCAAAGAATAAGGTTGTCATTGGGTGGGGGGCAGAGATCTATGTCAAATTATCTTACAACAAAAATGCTGAAGATACTTGGGAAAATTTCTATATCCCATTCAGATAGTGATGTCACTAGAGATTTACCCTTTTACTAATTAGGCAGTGGTCAGAATACTCCTTCAAAATAATAAAAATGTCCAAGTAACTGCCTTGTGTTTTGTTTTCATCAAAGTATTATTTTATCAGAAAATCTGTGGCAATATTTAAAACGGAAATAGGCTCAGAAGAAAATTACCAATACTTTGTTGTTTTTTGGTTTGCTCTCTTGTATTTACAGGGAAAATTTTATCTTAGAAACCATTTTTTTCTTCCAGTAAAAAAACAAAGATGGGACCAGCCTGGTGGTGCAGTGATTAACTTCGTACACTCTGTTTCAGTGGCCCAGGGTTCACCGGTTTGGATCCCGGGTGCAGACCTATGCACTGCTTATCAAGCTATGCTATGGCAGGTGTCCCACGTATAAAGTAGAGGAGCATGGGCATGGATGTTAGCTCAGGGCCAATCTTCCTCAGCAAAAAGAGGAGGATTTGTGGTGGATGTTAGCTCAGGGCTAATCTTCCTCAAAACAAAAACAAAAACAAAGATACTGGCAAAAGTAACAGTCCTCTTTTGATGCTACTTTATACTATCATGTACTAGTTTAAAACCAACCATATACTTGGTTTTCTGAAAAGGCTCACAAGTCATCATCATATGAATGTACCATATATTAGTAATATAAATTCTTTAATGCATTTCTGAATTTTTTAAGTGTCTCAAAAAACCAAAAGAACAAATATTGTAAGCCATCATTTTCTTATGGTTAAGCTTCTCAAAACAGTTTCAGCAAAAATAGAATATTCAAACTGATGAGCAGAGATAAATCATTCTGACAGGCTTTCCAGTCATCTTTCTAGCTTGCCCATTATTTACTGGTAGATATAACAATATAAATACTATATAAATCCATGCCAGGGATATTTATGCTAAGCTACTGAGCACTTGCACCATAATCAAATGAGGCTTAAAATAACTCTCACAACACACCAATTTCCCATGTAAATGTTATTAAAATATCAGGCAACAGGTAGGTAAATTATTTAGCATGATTAATAGCATTTACATTGCATAGTTATAACAAGCATGAATGCTTTCATAAATGCATTCAAATAATAGTAAGATATGAGAAAATCTTTAAAATTTAATTAGTCAATCGTATAAACTATGCTCTGAAAAGTATAGGTTTCCTTCTAATTCTTCTAAGGATTATTAGCAATTCAAATATATCATTAAAAATTTCATACCAGGAAGGCCAATCATATTTAATACGATGTAAGTTTAGAAATAAACCTACTTATTTTTTCTTTGCTCTCACTCCAATTTTTGCTTCCCTAAATTCCTCAAAGAAGAACTATTAAGGAATAAAAGGAAAAGATGTTTTTAAATATGTCCATTTGCACACCTCTGTCTTCATGTGTGCCTATACTTTCTGCTAAAGTAAGTATCCAGAGTAGGGGCCATGTTTTTATGATGCCAACTATTTGACTCCAGTTTGAATGGATTCAGTAATGGTTCATCCATGATAAAAGGAAAAAAGTGACACAAGTTAAAGTTTCTGTGGTTATTTCTCATCAGTGGGTACTCCAAATAGTTACAGTACCCATAAATATATTATTATCCAGAAACTTATCTTTTGAAATCTAATTTATGGCCCTCATTTAATATGAAATAAATCTTTTCATTACTTCCTGGGGAAGGGTGAAGAGTAGCAATCATTTCTTGATGGTTCTATTGTGAATACTTTAGAATATTTAGAGATTCAGTATTTTGTTTAATAAGATTCTTCTTTGTTCACTTAGACAATTGAGGGCAGGTGAAATATTTTCAAAATCTGGAGAATACCCAATGTGCATATGCCATCTTGATTGAACATATGGAATACATACTTGGAAAAAAGCCAACTGGAGACCTGCTTGAGTAATCTAAACACCCAAGCTGAGAGGGGTTAATATAGAAAGATCAGCTTTGAACTTTGAAGTTTTCTGGGCTTCATTCTGCCTAATTAAGACAAGATTTAATAATCAAACCACTGTACAAACATGTACCTAAAAGTAAACGTTTGTTTCTAATTTTGAGACGAATTCTTAACAGATTCCAAGGAATCAGCTCCACATGGGAGAAGGTCTCTGATAAGATTTGCTTCTCTCATTGCTAAAATGCAAATACCTGCTTTTCATCTTAGTTTCTTCCATGTGACTGAGTTTAGCATCTGCCTGTCAAAATCTCGAGTGTGATACCAAAATATAAATCCCGATATTAGCATACCATCTGAGCTTGAAGCAGTGGCAAATCTAGGTCATAAAAAATGTATTCTAACATATTCTTAAAGGTATTCATAGGAATCACTTGTAGACGATGATTTCAAAGGGATCAATTTACCCAATTTACGTATAATAGAAAATACATATGCACTAATAACTAGGAAATAGAACTTAGTAGCAGAAGGAATATCTATAATCCAATACTAATTTTATAAACAAACCTAATTCCAGACCAAAATATTAGGAGGCAAAAAGTAGGATTCTCAGTCTTTCCCTCCACATAAATTTTTTCCCTGGACACTAGACAATTTTTCAATACCCAGTAGTTTTCAGTAGTGCTGAGAGGCCACAAAACAAACCAACCAACCTAACTCTACCAAAATACAGCAAACATATGCAGAGGCACAGTTAAGGCACACGTACAAGATAGAAGCTGCTTCTTCCCTGACGAGACTCATTTTATACAAAATTTGATAAATTTGCATAAATGCTGTAGCAATAAAACAGGCATTAATCTGATGATATAAAAAGAGTCTGTAATATAGTGAAATATAGTCTGCAGTATAGTGAAAGATGGCACAAGAGGCAATTGCTACTGCCAGCCATCCGCACCCACCACCCTCCCAATCCCACTCACATACACATCATCTTTGAAAGCTGAAGAATTTCTGTTCAATAGTGTGGTCTTCAGCCTATGCTCCCTTCTTGGCTCTGCCTTATGAAGATGGAGGCCAAAGAGAAGAGAAAAATTCTAGCCCCATCTGCAAGAGGTTAGCACATGATAAAGGCCCTCTTCTCCTATTGCTATCAGAAAGATGATTAGACCTTGGCCCATGAGGTTTTGTTTTGTTTATATCAAAATACAATAAAGTATTTAAATACTAAGCCAATTTCTAGCTATCCATTTATCAGTAAATAGGACATCATTTCTCAATATAATGCCTCTTTACGATATTTACAGGTGATAAAGTAATAAAGGACAGTGGATAGAATCTTGATACTCAGGACCTTAACATTTTCTAGGAGTGAGAGGACTCTGCTTAGTAAGCCTACCATAGCAGAGAGTAGTGGCAATACTGTACAGACCAATTTTGCTTACAAATTCATTGAAAATGCTTTACTGGCCTGTTTGATATCATTATATTATAATCACTGTTTCTTTGTGGTTGCCTCAGCAGGAGAGCTCCAAAGGATGTGGTATGATAGAGGCATGCGCTGTCCATTTCAGCCAGAATAGGACTGCCAGAAAGAAACTACCACAAGTTTCTGAGAAACTGCTTCAAACGCCGTTTGGAACAAAACGAGGCATGCTAAAAAATAAGTATAACATGGATACACACAAGTTGCCAACCTTATTGGCTCTAATCTTGTGATTCAACTCTACCTCAAGCCTTTACTGCAATACCAAAAAGTGGGGCTTTGCACACTTGTGCCTGTGTGTGCTTATGTATTAAAATAGGTACTCAATGATAAAGATCTTGTTGATCTATAATCCCAATTTTGCTACAAACATCTAGAGCATATAATGATGGTGAAAACACTGATTTTGTGATGGTGTCCTTGAGCCCTGAAAGCAGGGCTAGGATGACAATCTCTTTTTTTTTTTTAAGGAATATTAACTCTGAGCTAACATCCACTGCCAATCCTCTTTTTGCTGAGGAAGATTGGCCATGAGCTAACATCTCTGCCCATCTTCCTCTACTTTTTGTATGTGGGATGCCTGCTACAGCATGGCTTGATAAGTGGTGCTAGGTCTTTGCACAGGATCCGAACTGGTGAACCCTGGGCCGCTGAAGCAGAGCGCACGAATTTAACCAGTACACCACCGGGCTGGACATGACAATCTCCTTTTGACTGAAGGATACCAACATTCTCCTCTGGTATGCCCACAACAGTGAAGAGAACCCCAATTTCTACACCAGTGGTTATGACAGTTTGACTTTGCTTGGCAGCTTACTTTGTTCATGTGGATCTGCTGCTGGTATTGCTTCTGCTTCTCCAAGAACTGCTGGTGTTGCTGCTGAATGACCAGCTGAGCCAAAGTGCTCTGAGGCAAAGGTGCAGACTGGGTTCGATTCAGGGGTCTGTGACGGGGTAATTTGTGGGTACCTCTAATGCCAGGTGAAATTCTCTCTTTTGTTGCCAAGGGAGACTGAGGATGCAAAGGAACTCCACCTAAAAAAAAGAAAAAAAACCCATATATAATGTATACGCACACACAATTTCGCTTAAGAAAAGATAAGAAGCTACAGAAAATATGGGATAAATTTTATTAAAAGTAGTGATGCTACTGGGCAAAGATCAGGAGAAGGCTAGGTTGGGTGGGGTGAAGGCAGAAGTGCCAAAACATTGGACGGGTATGAGTCTGACCCATGACTCACCAGTAGTCCACTCTGGTAATGTATGAAGGCTAATGAGGTGAGGTTTTTTTCATGTATCTAGAGGAATAAATAAGGATAAGAGCCTTTCCCACAGTACCTGGTCTCAGGAAGGCCTTTATATTATCACTAAATCTTTACCAAGGTCTTGAGTTAAAGAGACATTACAATGGATCGCTGATAAAATAAAAGCCCTAAAATGACCTGCAAATGGCGCCATTATTAATTACCAGCCACAAGAAGCTTTTGCTGTCGCATTTGTTCTTTCAATAATAAATGCTGCAGGAGAGCTTGGTGGCTGCTGTTGGGCTTTCCCTCCAAAGTGACATGGGGATGGCTTGAAGATGCCTGGATGCTGCCCCCATACTGCCCAGGCAGAGGAACGCCTTGCCTGAGTGTCTGGGTCTCACACTTCTGTTTTTCTTTGAGTGAATTTGAAGCCTGTGTCAAGAAATAATAAAGATGTTAATCTTCTTTCATCCATGTGGGTCATTAGGTCTGTACATCATTAGATTAGATTTTTATTCCATAATCCCCCCCCCCACACACACACATACACACAAAAACCATCTTACCCAATGGCTGAGTAGGGAAAATGGATAAAAGCCTGTCTTTTGAACTAAGTGAATTAACAAAGGAGAAATAAAAATAGAGTTGAAGCACTGGAGACAATTTAGTATTGGGTATCATTGCACTGAACTTCATGAGTTTTTTTAACATTAAAATGATGCTAATTTCAGGCTTAATAACTGGGAAGTTTATTTCTAAAATGCTTTAATACACTGCATAAGTAAAAGGTATATTGAAAAAGTAAAATTTATTCAAATTGCTAAACTAATGACTATATCATAGGGATTTAAGAAGCTGGAGATAAAATAGTCTGTAATTTTGGACTTTCAAGCAGAAGGAACAATTTACTCTTTCTCTACATGTCCACTAACCTGAGCTGTTCACAGGGCTGTAGGTTTCCAATATTTAATTTTTAAAATAAAATTCTGCAGATAACTCAGTGAAAGGTTGTATAAAATACGCAGGAATTTGATTTAAGAATGTATTTTATATTAATTCATAACAGATCCCCAAATCTCTAAATATTGAAAATGACACTCCAGATACTTTTGTTTAATAAAATAAACTACAAGTGAAATTAGATATCAAATAAAAATGCTATTAAGAGCTGAAATGTATGATAATATAGTAATGAGGCAATAATAATTATATCATCAATAGTAATAATGAATTATCCTATTCAAAGAGTTTAATGAATGGTGGTCATTTTGTATTACAAAAGCAGAAGTCTAATACCTCAAAATTATGTGGCATGTTTCTTTTCAAAACTCATGTTTCATCTTTCAAAATTGCTGTGCACCAGGGAAGCAAAGCAATTTTCAGTGATGGAGAAATGGAAGGACAAAGAGGCAAATGGTTTGTCTTAGTCACACAGCAAGTCAATGCAATGTTTAATCTAGAAGTGATTCCTTCTCTTGGCCTCTTTTCCTTAAAATTTCCCACTACTCAGTGGGGAAATAGAATATTAGAGATCCCTTTGCCAAAGCAATGCTAAGCTTGAAAGATTAATTGTGATGGCCTCATCCACACCAAAATGGAAGCAAAGAAAAATGAAACTTCAATCCAAACCACATTGGTTTATTCATCCACTGGTACCAAATTGTATTACCATTGAAACTTTAAATGGTCTGGCATTAGTACTTGGTCCTTTGGGAAAAAATTCTCCCCAACCACATTAAAAGTGGTGTATGTTTGTGCTAGCTGGTAGGAGTGACTTAAGAACATGCACAAAAGAGTGGAAATAAAATTCCTATTCGTGTGTCATAAGAAGTTTTTGTGTTAGTATTGGCTTAATCATCAGAAGAGATAAGAAAAATAGGAATAGAAGAAAAATAATTTTTAATAAGTGAAGATCTGAAAATGCCATCCATGAATATTTGTTAGTTTCATTCCTAATTCCTTTTTTCTTTTCACTAGAACCAGTTGGTTACAAATGTTTCAGGTGAAATTTCAAGGGCATAGCTGAATTTGGTATTTTTAAGGTTTTCTTCAGTCCCCGGATATAAAACAACATCGCAATTTTGCTTTCTCTTCACTGGTACAAGATTACCGTATAACATACGATCAGATCCCACCCTAGGAAAAATACCAAATATAATAAGATACCTCTTAGGTTGATTTTATAATATGTATTAAACACAATCATAAAATTTATCATTTAAAAATTTCACTATAGGTGTACTTGTGCATAAATCAGCATACCATATACACGTCTAATATTCTGAAAATAAATTAGTCTCCAAATGATCAACTCTTTATAATTTTCTGATGTGGGCATAGTGTAAAAGATGTCAGTTTGACAAACTAGACTCAGTGGGAGACCTGCTGCTAAAGATGGGGAAAATTGGTGCCAAGGATTAGAACAAAGTTCTCTTTAAACCTAATGTATCACATGATCTGTGCACAAGTACTCAATCTACTAACCTTTCACAGATGAATTATTCTAGGCAAAGCTCACAAACCTTTCACAATGACTAAAAGGAACATGTATAAAATAATTATTGCTATCTTCTGCTAGTAGGACAGTTACTTCCAAAAGATCCTATTTCAGGTGTCAGGACTTTTAAAGTAATTGATTCACTTTGAATCTCCTAGGAAGAGTTTAATTTTGTTCTTAGAGATGTTTTCCAGATAGGTATTCTTCAGCACCACAAAGTCAGTAACTTCCCCATAAAGTCATTCACGAAGTCAATTCTGTAAACGTAGGCTGCTGTGTTTTATGAGCTACACCTCTCAGTACTGGCCTGAGTTGAGTTCCACGTCTGCCACCTACTGCCTCTGTGATCTTGGGCTTTTAAACATTCCAAGTCTCAGCTTCCTCTTCTGCAAAAACGTGGCCTCTAATCTCTGTTCTGTGGGATTGCTGTGTGGAGTGACTAAAATAATATATCTGGAGAGTGCTTTCTTTTTTAAAAGCTATGAAGTATTATACAAATGTTAGCTATTACTTTTATATATTATTATATGAACCTGTATAGTTCTTTAATTTGAAATTAAACTGAACATCTTTGAACAACTCAGCAAATGGTGAAGGAGAAGCAGAGTCTACCAAGTTTCCCTGAAGTCTAAATATACAAGAAATGACAGAGAGATGCCCTGTGAAAATGTCACTCTGGCTGGTTTATGCTGTTGCTGTGTAATGACTCACATTGAGCTGGGTTGGCACTGCTGGAAGTCCCAAGGTAATGTTGGGCAAAGAGGGAGAGGTATAAAGACTTAGCAGGTTCATGGAATCTTCGTGAATTAGAATGCGTTGCTGTGAAACCATTTTCTGAAAAAAAAAAAAAAGTGGAGTTTCAAAATATTACAACATCACAAATTTTACTGTAAATGTTCACATTTCAGAATAGGTTTTATATTATCATAATTAGTCAAAATACTTAAGTATTTATTTTATGATTTCTGTATCCAAAGGTTATATGTAAAAATTAAATTAAAACTTTCTTCATCAGACATAATTATAAAATCTGAAGAAAAGGCTTCTATGTTCATTTTGCAAAACTGATTTTTAAAATTCTATCCTTATGGAATATAATCAATGTGTTTGTCATCAACTGGTAAAGTACAACGATTAAATTGAATAATTCTTATAAGAGTATATGTGCTTTTTTGTATTACTGAGTGATGACTATCTATATAATGCTACTCTAATGACTATCTTCATATGGGTTAAACATCATTCTACTGATGGGAAAACTCACACAAGAAAATCTTAGATTAAATATCTCCATATAGGACTTCTATAATAATTAATCGTATCTTTTTTTAATATAAAATTTATGAATAGATAACTCTGTGTGGTGTTTTATAGATTGTTCATATTCAGAAACTAAAGTAAATGTTAAAATATTATGAGTTCCCTGTACCACAATAGCCTTCATTTACATTGAAATACCTTGAACGTGTTGGCATCATAGTCCTTTTTACAACAAATACCTTTTTTTAATCCAATACTAAGAGTCATGTTTTCTCACATGTGGCCTAATATGGTTGCTTGAATTACATTTTCTGTTTAACTCTTGCTTCCCTCCCAGAACTCTTATACAATAAGAGTTACAAAGGTCTTATTAGACTAAGGAACTCTGGCCTGATATGGTCCCCAAGGGAACAACATCCCTGAAAAAGAATACTCCATGTAACAGTATGACACAGTGACTGCTTTCTTCCCAAACAAAAAGCATATGGGACTCCAATAATAGACCACCTCCAAGAGGGATATTGCACACACGGGCTTTGACTAAAGTAAATATAATAACTTGTCAAGCATGTTTGGGGGAGCCGTAGATTTTCCCCTGGACAAACCTGGGATATCAATTAACTGGGGAAAATATCATGTGCTAATACAATGCAACCTCAGAATGTCACTGAAGAGTGATGCGCCACCAAAACACAGGATGTTATTCCAAAACATCACCTCAATCATACGTTTGTTTGGAGATGAGTCATAGCCTTAACATAGTAAGAGCAGAAGGTTAAATGTGCATTTTTCTCATTGCAACTTGGAATTCCAAACTAACTCAGATTTTGTTTTTTCTCAAAAGAACAAAAATATTTGTGCATGAAAATCAAGAGGTATACTGAAACTTTTAACCTTAAATGGACTTTTACAAAATTAAAATTTAGGTTGAAAGTATATTCGTGTAAGCAAAATACTAGCTTGTCTTTTTAGTTTGACCAAATATGCAGCTGTCGCTGATCGCTCCTAAAATAAAACTGCAATCTCACACATTGTAATGATAAACTCTTTTCCAACAATCTTCAGGCTAGAGTGTTTTAGACAACTTTAAGTATACATATATACCTGAACAAGAGCAAAAAGAATGTATGAGGAAGTAAAAATATTTTAACTAGCTTATTGGCAGCAAGTAGTAATTAATAAAAGGATATTTCATTCACTCATTCATAGATGAGAAATAAACGTGGAAAAATATGTGCTTTAAATCATGTATAATGTTCATTCAAGGTTGTATCTGCTTCTCACAGCACTGAGACTTGGCATGCACTGTGGGAATGACACCAACAGATACCACAGACCTCACCAAGGAGGTTACCTTTGTTTCCCAGACAGAACTTCTACAATATCCTCCTATCTCATCACAGGAAGCAAATCTACACTAGCAAGAGAAAAAGGTTTCTTCTCAGATATAATCACAACAGCAGCACACTGGCTGCTCACATGGGCTTTGACTAAAGTGAAGAACTTGGGGAATATTCTTGCTATGGGATTTCAGATCCCTGTAGTTTCATATCAAAATTGACTGGCTCCATTTCCTACGACAGTGTGTTGATTTTCAGCACCTACCAGATGCCAAGCCCAGTCCCAGGGATGTTTTGGACATTAACCTGTTCTTCCTATGCACTCTCCAGCTAAGATTATGCTTGTTATGGATGAAGAAGCTGAGTGATTTCTCCAAGTCTGGTTCCCAGTGGGATCAGCAATAAAACTTTTAAACTGATCAATGCTATATGATTTGTTATCAGGTACTGTTGCAGAAGCTACACACCACTCTGCAGCCATGACTGAAGGATAAGGAAACCATGAAAAAGTATGAAGAAGGGGGAAGCTTTAGAGATGAAGAGCAAGCAAAATCAGGCCCTGAGGCTTACAGAAAGAATAAAAGTGTGCAGCTGGGAGACAGCTGACCTGGGCATGAGAAGAAAGTGAAAGCCCTGGTGATTTTATAGATGTGAGGATCTTCTCATCATGCAGACGATTCCTGAAGAAGCAAGGAAAGTGTGAAGTGCCCTAAGCCCACTAAATACAGTTGGTTCTTCCCACAGAGACTAACTGGTATAGTATCATATCGTATCGTAGAACTTCAGGGATTGGGACGTTACTTAGTTTATTTCCTTCAATTACTGATAGGGAAACAGGCACAGCATTTATGCATACTTCTAATGGCTAGAATTGCAAATGATTTAACAGACCTGAAAAAATCTTTTCCTCAAATTATCATCCTTAAACATAACTTTTTTCACTTTGGCTTTTTGATAGAAGCACTCTATCTGTTCCAAGTTAATGTTTCTTAAGAAGAACCTGGAGCTGTAGTCTACAGGGCTAACAGAGTACAGATACACTTGAAAGCCAGGCGAACAGGTGGTATGAGGTACCATTTCACAGAGACAATGAAGGATCCTGACCAGCATTGTTGCAAGGCTAGAAGGTTACCCCACCTTAACATTGTGGTGAGCTCACAAGTATTTTCAGCCAAAGCCAGGATTTTTCCAGGAAGCAGTTTTGAAACTGATCCAGCACTGAAATCAGTGCTGTGCTAAGATGCCAACATTTCACATCTTAGAACATAGGGAAGATGGTTTTAATCTAAAAGATTTTCAGAAGCAGAAACTATTGCTATAGTTAGAGAAAATGGAAATATTAAATGTATAAATGGGCATCACTTAACATTCACAGGATAATTAATGAATAACAATTAAGTTAGATTAGCAGTGTGATACTGGGTGGTAGGCGTATAGAGATGTCCTATACCACACAAGTTCACATGCTAATCAGGTACACAGAAAAGTAGAGAACTAACCCTAACGACCTGTAATAATTACTAAAATTAGAGCAGGGGTGAAACAATGGCACAGAGCAAAGTGTCAATTTTAAACCAGGCTTGAATGGGTCACTAGCATTTTACCAGAAAGAGTATAATATTGGGAAGAGGGATATGATTAAGCTAGGTGTTGGGGCAGGAGAGGCCTACTCACATTTTAATAATGACCTTCAAAATTTAATTACTTTTCTTACCATGAGGCCAGTTGGAAGCCTATCTTACAGATAATATTTGCAATTCAGATGAATAAAATACACATAAACTGAAAATTATGTGTCTCAAAAGAGCTATTTAGCCATTGGAATCAAGAAGCTCCAAGTTCCAAACAGAAGATTCAAAATCTCTTACAAAATGGACAGTGGCAAAAATTAGAAAAATGGACAATGTCAAATGTTACAGGGATTTAGAAAGGTAAAAACCATCACACATTCTGGTGGGACTGTAGACTGGTACAGCGATTCTGCCGAACAATTCAACACTATAAACCAGATAATTACATTACACATTACGACTCAGCAATTCTTCTGCTAGGAATTATATCTTCAAGAAATTCTCTCATTAAGCTGTAGGGTGACGTCATGGGTATATACTGAAGCATTTTTTGCTGGTGGGAGACAACTGGAGGCCACTCGGGTATCCAACTGAAGAACCCATGCAAACAAAAATACAGGAGAGAAAGAGTGCCTATGGGGGGCAAGGAAAACGGAAGCAGGGGTAGGAGATACAGAGGCAGGAAGGAAGAAAGAAAGGAAACCTTTCTCACTCTTAAGAAGACAAAGAAGTCAACAGATGACCATTGACAGAATACTAGTTGTATAAATAATCACCTACTTCTTAAGAAGCTCATAAAGTGGATGTAGAATTTTCAATTTACTAAATGTTCAAAATTACCTACAATATGCATGAGCAAAAGAAAAAGAATATAAGTATCTACAGAGTTTTGGTGAGAAGCAGTCTGGACTGGTGAAAAGAAGTATGGCGTAGCTCCTTACACGTGAGGACTGCCTCTCACTGGCTTAAGAGTCTGGGCAGCTGCTTACCTTCTCTGGACTCCAGGCCCCTCAGCCTAAGACTGAAGCACCTCTGACTAGCTCTATCAGGTAACATCTGTGTCTACTAAAATGTCCTCCAGGAAGATATGCATGTAAACCTCAATCTGCTTTGGCTTTAAAAGGTCCCACATCCCCAAATCTAGACTATCTAAAAAAAAGAGAGCCATATAAAAAACAAAACAAACAAAAAACTCTTAATCATTTAATGTTTGCCTGTGGCGTTCATAGTATTTTTCAAGATAGTACTTCTACTCTTTTTTCAGACAGTTAATAGAAAATTAAAGTCTCCACATAATGAAGAAAATTTTTTAGATAGTAAAAATCTCTAAGTTTTCATTTTTACTAGACATCAAAGAATGTATTACTATAAAATGGTTGGGAGACAGAAAAAAAATCATTTGACAGGGCTTCCTTTGCATTTAAAAGGCACTGATGTTTTGTTAAAGGTCTTGCTTTACAATATTGACTAATGCTATTCCTAGTAAAAGATCCTTTTGTCATAGCAACCTCCTTTCCCTGAGGGAGGGAAAGCGTTTCATTTGCTGCCATCTAAAACCATAGCTCTACGCCCACTTGGATGGGAGCATAACATTTACAGCAAATGTCACAACAACTATTATGAAACAATAGGCAGATGAGTCATGTGAGATTGGGGCAAAACAAGCGACATTTGGAGTACTTAACCTTATTATTAGAATCCTTTTTTAAAATCATTTGTATCTGCTGGAAAAAATTATTTAAAAAGTAGCGCTGCAGAGCCAGCCACTAATGTTCAACTAGAAATAAACCAGCTGCTTGGCTACTGCTAAAACAGCTATCAAATAAATCTACCAAATCTAAAATAATGGGGTTGATATCCATGGAAACATATTTGAACCCACAGGCCCACAGTATTAACAACAAAGTAACTAGATAGGTAGAGACATCTCCGACTGGAGTTGGAAATAGAAACTCCTGAGGTTTCAGCTCCCCAACCAAGTTTACAAATGAGTAAAGCAAGTAGCTCCAAGAATCCGAGTTCGGTACTGAGCATATGTAAGAAATGGAAGAAATGGAACAGAAGTGGTCAGAGCAGATGGCGACTCACTCTCATGAGAGCTGCTGGCATGAAGACAAACATGCTAATGAGTTTTCCCTACTAGGAGTCAGTATAGATAACAACAACAAATGAACTTGTTTCACACTTCACAATTTACTACCCACCTTCCAAACACTGATTCCTCACAACACAGCTGCTGGGGTAGGTATTACTACCCTTCACTAGATGAGGAATATGAAGTTCAGGGCAAGTTTAGCAACTTAACCAATGAGGAGGAAGCAGCTGGTTTTGGAGCTGGGTTCCTGCAGAGCCTTTCTGATTGAAGACCTGCCTGAACATGCTGTGCTGTTTCTTGAGACTGGACTTATGAGTAAATTCTCCTCCTACTTCTGACTTAACCTTTATCTAAATTATGCAGACATGAGAATTACAAGATAGAAAATTTTCTTTTCCTCTAAGCCTCAGGATCTTTAGATACAGCCTTACTTTCCTATTTCCTAAGCAGCAAAAGGGAGTAGAATGCCATTTATTTCCATGGGCTCTAAACTAGGTGACATGTTTTTCCACTTGCAGGTCATAGAATAAAGAGTTCATTCAAAGGGACACTGTTATACTATTTTTAAATGAAAACTCACCTGTCCTGCTTAAGCAAAGATGGTAGAATAAGCTGTTTTGTAAATGGTGAAGTATGAAACTAACTTTGTTTTTTAAAGTGTAGTTAATGATGTAAATTTTTTATACCCCAAAAATACTTCTGTTGACACAAAATTAAATGATATTATTAACCTTAGAAGACATCTGTAAAAATCATACCATATTCTAAATAATTGTTAATCAAGAATTGCCTGAAAACATTTTCTCTTTTCTCTAGTTTAGGTGGAGGCATTTAGTGTCACAAAGCTAGGATATTAATTTGCTGACAGTTCCAGTCTGGATTCTGCCGTCTCCTCTCTTCTCCAGTATGAATTATGCTACAGACCTCTGTGAACGCAATGCAGCAGAAAACCACATGTTAGCCATCAGGGTTGCATTTTTTGTTCTGGGCCACAGAGAGGCTACCCATCAGTGCATAAAGGTCTGCCCACCTGGCCTTTTGGATCATAGTTCACGCACACAATTAATTCATTATGAGGTAAGTCACTGCTTGCTTTTGAACTAGTCTTTCCAGCTTTGGAGGTGAATGTCCTGTCACTGACCTGGAGAAATACTTCTACTCTTTCAAACTCCATTAAATCACATTTCCTTCTGTTTTCTTTTTCTTTTTTTTTCTTCTTTAAATCGTGAGGGTGGAAGGAAAGTTTTGTCATGACAGAATATGTTCAACAATTAACTGAAAAGCCAGGGCATCTAAACAGATACTTATGACAATAAAGGTTCCAGAGATATAAAACAGATTCAAACAATATAAGCAAATTCCTTTCATTTACATTCACCACTGTATATATTTTGAAATCTAAAGTTAGGGTCACACAATCTGCGATATTCATTTTAAATTAACAGGTCATAAAAGGCTTGAAATAAAGAGAAAAATCTCACCTTTTCCATTCATTTCCAATCTCATGAATATATATTTCTTGATTGTTCCTTTACATTGTACTAAGTATTGTATGCATATATACGTATTTATAATGAAGGAGTATATGTATCTTCCTCGTTAGTAACAAACCATGTCCTCCTCCATTCCTGAGAGGTAACCATCATGGTAAATTTTGTGTTCATCACTCCTTTGCCTTTTAAAAATATACTTTTACTACATATGTTTTCCCAATCAAAATATTATACTGCTGTTTCTGAACCTAATAAAATACCATCATGTTGTAAGTGGTCTTTTGCACCATTTTGCACTAACAATGCATTCCTAAGAAGCATATCTGCTGTTAAGCGTAGTTCAGAGTGTCATTTTCATTTTCCAAGGGTAGCAAATTCATCCAGAGCCTATTTAGAAACCAGATCCTTTAGTGTTTCTGCTATTAGTGTAATGTGATTACTGAGAATCACATTCTTCAAACTGAGAGGAAATGGAAATCTAAAGTCTTTTAGAAATATTTGTGACCAAGTTGTTCTTTTCCTGGAAATTGATTAAAAGGTTGCAGAAAATTGACCACTACTGAGATATAACTGCACTAACAGAAATACAATACCTATAACCAATGGTCCAAGAATCCCACTTACATCCATGGCCACAAATATATGTGAAGTATTTATTCCATCTCATATCATGTTTTTGAAAGGATAATGAAAAAGAGAAAGAGGGGCAATAGGATGGTAAGAAACTAGAAATAGATGAAGGACCTGGAGATAATGTAGAGTCCTGAACTGTTATTCTTCAAATAGCTGAAAGACAATCATAAGCAAGAGGGCATCCATCTATTCTGCTCATTTTCGTTTGAAAAATTGGGGGAAATTTTTGAAATCTAGAATGAAGGTGTATTCCTCTAGAGAGGATTTATATTTGCTTTTTCCAACACCTAGGAGCACTACAAATCTAGGGCACTTTAAACCAAAGGTTTATGAGGTTGTGTAAATTTGGGCTGCAACTCCATGTAAGGACAACTTCTCAGGGAGAGATCTGCCCCTGCTCTGGTCTGCGTGCAGACACCTCTGGAGGTGGGCGTGAGGGGCTCACCAATGTAGCGTAGATCCCATAGGCCAATGTAGATCTTTGGGATCACAGCTTAGCTTTTGGAGGGTCTCCTATTAGATTCTCAGGTCATTGGATAAAATCTGCCTTGCTAGGCTGTTCTTCTGAGAGGTTTGTATGAAGTTGTTTTTATGTACTGATGGGTCTACTCCCATCAGAATAACCAAGAACCAAGCAGAAGGACTACTGACTTGCATGACTGCTAGGCAATGCATACTCAGCATCACTAAGAGTGACTTTTTTTTTGAGGATTACATTTCAATATTTTCAACTGTGATTGTCATACAGACTTTGTAAATAAGATCAAGTTTACTCAATCCCACACATTATACCTCTAAGAAAACTAACTGAGAACTGGTGGCTTTAAAATTCAATTCAGAAATATCACTTTGTTTTAGGGGGCCAATCAGGAATCTACTTTTTAAAAGAACCAAAATAATAGAGTCTTACCTCAGCATGAGGAGTAGGCGGCAAAACCGAAGTCTCATTTTCAGTAACATTTCCAGTTGGCCCATTATTTGGTGAACTAGGACCAGAACCTGGAGAACTGCTACTAACTGAGGATTCTGAAAAACATTGTGAAGTACAAATATATTCGTGGGAAACGTACAAAGATGAACTTCAGTTATACTCTAAGTAATACATAGCAATGAACATTGTTTTTTTCCCCTACGTGAATAACAAGCACCATTTCACTAAACAAAAAGAACTGTGAAAACTTCTGGAACATTCCTGAATTTTCATACCACTTTTCTCCCTTTGTTTTCACTGTGAAATATATAACACAGTAGTCAATAGCTTCTAGAGAAGTAAAGACATCCAGTTAGAATTATAGACACTTATGATGAGGAAAAAAATAAAGAAGGTAATCTTCTCTTACTTGCTTTTGTGCTACTTAAAATAACAGTAACAGAGGGCTTGGCCCTGTGGCCGAGTGGTTAAAGTTCCATGAGCTTCAATTTGGCAGCCTGGGTTTGCGGGTTCGGATCCTGGGCACAGACCTACTCCACTTATCAGGCCGTGCTGGGGAGCATCCCACATATAAAACGGAGGAAGACTGGCACAGACATTAGCTCAGGGCTAATCTTCCTCAAGCAAAATAAGAGGAAGATTGGCAATGGATGCTAGCTCAGGGCAAATCTTCCTCATCAAAACAAAACAGCAATAGAGATGATGGACTTGCACAGTTCAGAAAAACATGCCATCAGTATGTGAGGCCTGGGGCCATTCCTGTTTATGTGGAAAAATTGCTAATATGCTGTGTTATAAACAGCTCTTAATTTACAAAGGCTATATGCCCTTTTATAGCACAATTAGTCAAAGTTGTATGAAGAAAATACAAGAGAATGTAAAATCTCAACATTACATTGATGGCCTTGTACAACATCATCTAACCTTAACTCTACTCAATTTATTCTCCAGAAGATGAGAAATTGCCTAAATTTAATATGTTAAATTTCAAACACCAATATAACAAGAAGCTCATTTTAGCAAAAGTTAGATAACAACAATATAGATTATTTATTTAACCCATCTCTTTCATCTTCAGATATTAAATCACACACATTTCAACTTGTGAAGGAATTATTGCACTTATTAAAATATCTAATTGACAGAAATATAAACTTCCAATTCCTAGAAAAATAACTAAGAGAGGTCACCTTCTCAAGCCTTGGCAAATGATTTATTGAGCTCTAAACAATTTTATATCACCTTCTACAGTCCATTCATTTCAAGATTTCACTAGATGGCTCATCCCTATATCTTTCCTCATACTTCTCAGAGACTGACGACTTTCAATATGATTTCCACCAGTGATTTTTCTTTCTGCCTCATGGTTTTCTTATCCATACTCTCCTTTCCCATTTCAAAGGTAAAGCATTTCTCTTCCGCGCCCCTCTCCAATGTTAGCACATTCACTCTTATTCATGATCCCATCCCCCTTTTAGGATTTTACTCCATCAATTAATTTGAATCTTCAGGGCTTCTGTTTCCACTGGAATTGTCCCTCTAGTCTGAAAGCATGCTAATAATTTGTGAGAAGTACTCATTCCTCCAAGACCTGACAATCTGGCTAACTCACTATCAACTGCAAATGTTCTCTGCAACACCCCCAAATTTGAAGGCTTTTCACAAAACAATCCTCCTCCTCCCTTTTACAGTAACATTCTCCACCTCCATGTTTGTCTTTCTCTCTCTCTGATGTTTTCCCTTTTGACCAATTCCTGAATGTAGACATTCACCTAAGTTTGTGGCCTTATCTCTTTTCTCTTTCCCTTGTCAAAATCTGTCTATATTGTGGTATCAACTATCATTTTTAGGCAGAATAATCCCATGAAAGTTATATTTCTTGCTTTTACCTCTCATAGATTCCAGCTTGAGTCCAGTGGAATGCTGGACATTTTTAATCTCCCTTTCCATGTGTATCAAATTCACTGTATTTCAAGATTCAGTGTGCACTCCTTATCTGTTTATCACCGCCCTTGGTGTCATTCTCATTCCCTTCCTTACCCCAAATCTAATCAATTACTGGGTCATTTCATTTTGTTCTTTACATCATCTCTCATCTACTTCTGACTAACATCATTTCAGTTTTGGCCCTCAGACCTCATTATTCTCTCATGGAGTATAGCAAAATTCTCCTAATATTTCTGAACTGCTACAGTAGTCTCTTAGAACTTCCCTCTCAATAGTTGCCAGGTGGATCACAGAGAGCCAACTGTCACCATGCTCCTCTGCTCCAAAATGGAGCCTAACATTATTTCCGACTGTTGCCCTTTCTGTATTCTGCACTCAGCTAAATTTAAGTCACCTACTCTCCGTAAGCGCTACTTTCCCATTTGATACTTTCTATCTTCCTTTTCCTCCACCTACCTCACTGCAGGTCCAATCTGACCTCTAAGCTCAAAGCCTGGCTCAGGTACCATCTGTCCCCTAGTGAACGGGAACTCCCAATTTGCAGGCAATATCTGCTTGCACTCCCTTGCAACACCTACAACTTTCAACCTTCTGTTATAAATATTTCTCTACTCAGAACTGCAGGGCCAACAGAAAGAAAGTGAGGTTGGTGACAGAATTTTGATCCCGACACCTACTTAATGTGATCAAGTCAGTGATATCATAAAATTCTTAAACACATCTTGCTCACTGCCTTTCTGTCTATATATCTTGCTTATATTTTGATTAATCAGCTGTATATCTTTGCCTCTTTCTTGTGTACTTTCCTTTTAATGAAGAGAATAACATGGCTTTGGTGGGGAGAGATGCAGAAAACTCTTGAATTTGAAAAAGAGGAAGATGGCAAGTGGTTCCGTATCAACTACTGGGAGGAGAGAGGTGGCATGGGTTTGAGAAAAGCATATACTTGACCTATGAATTGGGGATGAGAGATATAGAGGTGCGAGAAGAACAGTAATAGTAATTTAACTGCTACTGATGCTATGATGGTCTCTGACTAGATAGCAAAAATAATTAGTATTAAGATCCAAACAGAGCTCATCCAAATTACATGAAAGCTGGCAGAGAAAGAGCAAGGAGTACAGGTGAAGAAGCTGTGTGTCGGGTAGTTTAGATCCTCCAAAGACATTTATAATAAGTGCAACATACCAGTTAAAAATATCTACCAAAACATCCACAAGTCCCAGCTCACTGACTAGAAATGTGTCTCTAATTAATGCACAAGTCTCTCTTTGAATATATTTCCTCAGATGAAAAGGGGAGTCATTATCTCACAAAATTAGGAAGAGAAAAATATAGTTCAAAAGTAAAGAAATGAGTAAAACTCTAGCAAATCATAACCCTTATAAATGAGAATTAATCGTTACTTAGATAGGTATTGAGATAAATTCCACTGTAATTTGGTAAGAAAAAATTCCTATTAATAGGAAAATAGAAAAGAACATTGGGATAAATATGACCTTAGATTATAAGATTCTAAAGTAAAACAAACAAACAAAAGCAATGTATTGGTTTTCTATTTTCTTCAAATTTTTCTGTTATGAGGGAGCCTACTCTCTCCAATTAGAAAAATCACCTATATCTATTTGCATTACACAATTGATATGTTCATTATTCTCTACATTCATTAGAACAGATCCACTTCCCAAATCCCCATCTCTACCAAGAACCACTATTATGAAAACTTAATTAAAATTTTTACTTACTTAAATACAAATATGTTTTTTGAAAAAAAGTCTGTACTCTGAATTTAGAACTCAATTGGTGTACGTATTTGATATTGGAAAATAAATATAAACTCTAATGAAATAATTTTAATTAATTTAATATTTCTTATTCCGCAAGGCAAAATGGTTGCAGATTACCACTTCTTTATTGATGCAACCAAAGGAAATGACCAGATACAATGCACAGCTCTAAGTAGGTACTCAATAAACAGTAGTCAGTATTATTATTTTTTGCTAGCCTTTTTGCTTCTTGTATCCCTAGGTCTTCTCTAATTTCAGACCAGGTACAACTGGGACTAAGGAGCTTTGTAAGACATCAGGTTGAATTTCCTAACCTGTTCACCCCACCACTAACCACGCAGCTAAAAAAATAAGAAGTCTTCCATTTGAGACTAGTGAAAATGACAGTCTCTTTCCCTTCATAAAAGGCAATATATCCCCCTCCTGCCATAAGTCCCAGTTCACTAGTAAACACATAAAGTCATTTATGAGTTCTGTAAATTTGTTGAAAAGTCAAGATTTTGCTGTTCCACATAGTTTAATTTTCCCAGATGAATTTTCTACATTCATGTCTGAGTATGGGGGAAGTGTTCTTCTTGGACCTCCCTCTGCTCATTTCTGATCAAATTTCATTAAAAGTTATAGTCTCCTGGTTGGCATTCCCAAAATGGACTGCCTGTTTCTGAAAAAATGAAGGTGAGCTTTGGCGCTCCCTAGTTATGCCTAGATTGACACATAGTTCTGTTTTTCATTCATTTCCTGTTTAGCACAGTTGGTGAATGCATGGCAAGGTTTGCTGAACTACTTGTGAGTTTTCAATATCATTTCCTTTCAAGAAATGTTTCTCCTTAAAATACTTTCAATATGCAACAGGCATATTTATTCTAAACTATTTTGTTTCCATTCCTACTACCAGCATTTTTAGTGTATGTCTGCCCAGTCCTCAATTACCTGTCACCTCAAACATTCGCTTCTTGAATGAAGTGACAACATTTCCATCCTTCCGCCTGAGTAAGGGGCTGCTTCTCCTCTCTGCCACTTTCTGTTTTAACCTGGACCGCACCTTCAAGTTGGGCTCAGAGGCTGGGGATTGAGACAAAGAAAATAGATAAAAATTAAAAAATAGAGAGCCAATTGCTCATGTGTATAAAAACCGGCTCACCCTTTTCTTGGTCCCTTCTCATCTCAAATTAAAACCCCAAGCATGTAAATAAGACATTGACTCTAAATTAATTAAGCAGACAAACAGAGTAATTATTTTGATGAAATGTGTGAAATGCTTTTCTCCTTCTCTAAATGCAAAGCGAAAAAGAAGTGAAAATATAAGTTTTCTACTTATTTTTTCCAGCAGAATTGGGATTGTTAATGGGAAGTTTAGTCACTAAGTATGTTTGGGCCTGAGTAAGATTTATTACACTTCATCGTCAGCCCTTTTAATTCTCTCAAGGGTGAAACTCAATAACCACAAAAACAGTACCCTAATGTGATTTTAGAGACTCCAGCCTGACTTCTGATCATAAGAAGACACCTCTGTAGCATAGAATTTATGTCTAATTCTGACTCCTGGAATATTTCTTTGTCAGTAGTTTTTAACCCGAAATCGTGGGAAAATATATTCAGTATAATAACACCAAACCAAGTCAAATCACTACATATAAATTGTTGTATACATTTAGCATACAAGCAAGTGGAGAGGATGGTGGCCAAGTCTTAGAATTGAAATTTCTGAGTTAGGTTGTATGTTCCAAAATATGAATGTACATTATTCATACATATGTTACTATTTCTTTGGTTAAAGTACTCTAAATAGTGATGCCCTATTAGTCATTATTTATTAGGTTTTAAAATAATTATACTTTAAAAGAATGGAAACATTGGATTAGATCTCTGTAGAGTAGAAATCGATGATGATGATGATGGTGGTGATGATGATGATGATATTGATGATGATGCTTATGGAACATATGTTTCTGATGACAATTAACATTCATATAATGATGTCTATGTTCCACTACTGTTCTAAAAGCTTTGTCAATATGAACTTGTTTAACCATAAAAAATCTGTATGGGATAGATTCTACTTATACCTTGATTATATCAATGAGGAAACCAAAACACAGAGAGAGGGTAAGTAACTTGCCCAAGGTCACCTAGGTAAAAAGGGATGAAGCCAAGATCTGTACCAGGTAGTCTAGCTCAAGGCTATTCTTCGAAATACTGAAAATACTGCTCTTCTGCCATTCCTCATGTACAAATACTATAACAATTATAAAACTGTTTCTTCCAAAGCATTACTAATCATCTATATCTAGATACAACATTAGAATGTAGCTAGAATTTTTGATCAGTGAAAACGTTTTCTGTGAAGGAATTTTATATTTTTGCCAGACCTATCAAAAGTAGAAATTACAATCTTTTCTTTTTTTAAATTTTTTTTTTGGTTTTAGACTTCAAATATCTGTACTTTAGTTTTCTCTTTGTTCTTTGTTTCCCCCTTCTCTGTAGCTTTAACCTGGCCTGAGAACCCTCACATTCTAAGTTTTCTTGGAACTGGCTAGGTGAAATAGAAATGTGAAAGAAATATTCAGTTAAAAAAATAAAACATTAATTTTTTGTGCGTTGTACACCTGATTTTGTGCCTGAAAATACTGAAAAAGTAGAAAATGGGCTTAGAGGGCAGAGATCAGGACTTAGAACAAGAAGCTCATTGACTTTGTTGTTAGTGCCCTTGAGTCATTTCTGACTCCTGGTGACCCTGTGTACAGCAGAGCAGAACCCTGCCCGGTCTTTTTGTGCCATCCTCTCACCTTCTGGTGCTATATTAGACAATGCTCTGCTTCATTGGGTTTTCATGGCCGGTTTTCTCCGAAGGGGGTGGCCAGGTCCTTTTTATTAGTCTTTCTTAGTCTGGAAGCTCCACTGAAACCTGTGCACCACAGATGATGAGGCTGCTGGTATTTGAAATATCGGTGGCAGTTTTCAGCATCACAGCAACCCCCAGCCACCATAGTATGTCAACCAACAGATGCATGGTGTGGTTCCTTGTTCGGGAAAGGAACCCGGGCCACAGCGGTGCCGAATCTTAACCACTAAACTACCAAGACTGACTAGAGACTCAAAATGTATCACTTCCCTGGACCTCCTGCCTTGAGGCAAAGAAGGTAAGGAGTTTGGGGGAAGGATTAAGGTTCTTGCCAGACCTTCCAGGAGTGTCAACCCACTTTATCTTAGTGGAGAAGTCTGAATCTGAATTACTAGCATCCAACTTACCTAGGATTAAAGGAAGAAAACGTGACTCTATTAATTTACTTAGACTTTCCCCCATATATATTTATTTTGAAATTCTTTAAAAACACCAGTTTTGTCACTGAAAGGCTATAGGTTTATAAATATATTCATCTAAAACCTAGAAAGGAAAGAATGGGGAACCCCTATGTGCTAACTATATTGGAATCCACTGTCACCTTGCTTATAATCCTAGGACAAAAATCAGATTCTGACTTTGGTCTAGACATGACTTTATGATGAAATCTAATGGCTTAAATACTACAGATTGGCTGTCCAGAGGGAGTAAATCAGTTGATTAATTACTTGAAAAGGCACTTGTTTCAAGTGGGAAGATGTGGAGTTAAGTCCACATGGCACCACTTTCCAGCTCTGGGATTTTCAGTGAGATTCTAGTACTTTCTGAACCTGACTCTTCATTTGTGAAACATGAAGATCTAACACATTCCTTATTTCACAAAGTTGTGGCCACCTGATTAGACACTTGAGAACAACTGTGAAGATCTAGATGAATGCAAAAGAAAAAAAGGTTTATGGAATTTTTATTATTGCTACTACTGCTGAGGGATACACAGCTAGGAATGACAGCCAGGACTAGACCCCAAATCTGATTCTCGGTCCAGTTCTCCTCCTTCTTGTAACACGTTGCACCAGCTAGAGCCAAGTTTCTGCAATCAAGACAAAAATATGCCAACAGCTTGGGAAAACAGTATATGCCATTTAAATATTCTACATAAAACCTAGAAATCCACAAGCTTTTCAGAAATAAATGATTTCTCAGGTGGGCACATAGCTTTCATTCCTGTGTTTGTCTATTTGTGAATGGGCTGGATATACAGCTCTTAAATTTCTTTAAATGGTCAGCATTACAAAAGTGAACACCAAAATAGAAATGAGAGCTGGGTTCTGATCATGCATCTCTCAGCTACTAAAATCAATAAATGAATAATTCATAGTCTCACTGAATACCAGTTCATTTACGCAAATCAGCTATGATGATACCTTTGTAGTGCACAGAGTAAAAGAGATGTGCATTTAAATGCCTGCTCTGTCCATTAGCTATTTGGCTTTGGATGACTTACTTTATATCTTTAAACTTTAGTTTCTCATGTTAAAATGGGGATAATTTTTTCTGGGTTTTCTTCTCCATTTGCCCCAACAGATTCCACTTTCTGTCTTTTTCTGAGCCCATGGGGCTGAATCCTGGGGTTGTGTCACTCCAGTTCTTTGCTAGTTGGACTCCATTTGGGCTTAACCCATTGGTAGGACTTGCTAGTGATCAAAGGATGAAGGAGGAGTGAGGGGCCAGGGTATCCTGTGCTCTCTGCTACAGTGCTACATTACTGACTACAGTTTTGCCTCTTCCTGACTTCATCTCCATCCTCCGCTCCATGACTTGGGCTTTCCCAGCACTCCAGGAACATTATTTCCTCTCCTTGCTTCTTCAGCCCTAGGGGTAGGAATGGCTTCCCATTATTGCTAGATTCTGGGTGCCTGAACATCCCTAAGCAATTGTAAGTAGTCCCTTCATAAAAGTCTATGACCCATATTGTGTAGGTTTAGTTCCCTGCCAAGACTCTGGTTAACACAGTCCTACATATTTTGGAAAATTATTGTAGAATCAAATGAAATAATGTCTGGTAGAGGATAAATCAGCGGTTCTCAACCAGGGAAGATTCTGACACCAAAGGACATTTGGCAATTTCTGAAGATAGTTTTGATTGTCAGTATGGGGAGTTGCTACTGGAAACTAGGGGGTAGAGGCAGCGATGCTGCTAAACATCCTACCATGCATAGGACAGCTTCCACAACAAAGAAATATCGGGACCCAATCGTCAATATTGCCAAGGGTGAGAAACGCTGGGGTAAGCAATGAGTAAACGGCAGTCGTTAATAACAGTACTACACTGGAATCATTAAAGGAGATGATAATAATTGTTAGAGATTCTCCACGAGGATGTAGAAGAATAAAGGAAAAGGAAAGATTATCAGAAATAAGGGAGTGCTCTACGTAGCTCGAAAATATTAAATATTTCAATACATTTTATACTTAGAAAATTATTTTTAAAAAATTTTCATACCACTGATATTTCTAAAGAAAGCAAAGTTAGTCAACTTCTATTGCTTATAGATATATGCAGAAAGAAATAATTCTCAATTTGGGGAAGGATAATATTTGAGGCATTGTGATATTTTTACTTTTATCAATTGAGGACATAGCTTTTTAAAAACTAGGAGTCACTAATATTCTTTAAAGTGTAACATAAATTTATTTTCTCAAAATGTACAATATGCAACTTTCATAAGTAAAGGTCCACATCCACTGGTTCTAGCAAAAACTTCTGTCTGTACTTCAATACTGGTTTTGAGTCACCAGAGACATTACTATCTCAGTGGTTAGGATGAAGGTTGGAATGATAGATAACCATCATTTAGTCCTTGTAATGCTTTATAAACTCACTCCTAACATTTCAGAAGCCCACACACCAAAGCTCAGCATGATACATACCCAAGCAGCAGAATTAATGACCTATTGTGCTGACTCAGTGTGCAGTTAGAGTTAATTCCATTTTTAATGCTCTGGTCTCCCCAAAGGCTGAAGATTTCCATTCTGGTGACTTACTAATGGGATGCAAATCCTGGGGAGACATTCTGTTTGTATTTGAATGTATTTCATGCCTAGTTGCACTAATTGCTTTTCTATTTTTACCCCACACCCATCACTCTCTACATCTCAATTAATCACAGAAACAGAGGGCAAGCTTTTTAGTGTGTGTGCTCATCTGAATGCATTTGTCTGCTGAGATGAAAACCTTACACAAAAATTATCATTATTGAAATGAAAACAATCAACATTAACATAAAGAAAACAGAACTAAAATATTTTTCTCTTTTCACTTAAAATAAATTGGGGGCCAGCCCAGTGGTGTAGTGGTTAAGTTCATGCACTCTGCTTTGGTGGCCTGGGGTTCAGATTCTGGGTATGGGCCTACTCACTGCTCATCAAGTCATGCTTAGGCGGTGTCCCGCATACAAAATAGAGGAAGATTGGCACAGACATTAGCTCAGGGCCAGTCTTCTTCACCAAAATTAAATAAATAAATATATAAATAAAAGTAGACAAAAGGAAACAGAAGACATGCGAAGAATGCCTCTTGAACTAAATGTATTTCAAATCTTTCTTCTCATACTGATCTCCAAGGTGCAGAGTGAATGTAGGCGTGACAGGGTATGCGAATAAACAACGGGAAAGGAATAACAAAGTTAGGTAGCAGAAGCACAGGTTAAAAAGTTAGGATTCCAAGGCACAATAAGTGACTTGTCATTTCACTAGGAAGTTGGTGTGTATGAGTGTGTATGTGAGTGTGGGGGTGTCATTTTCATATACATACACACACATACAGACATGGAAACCATCTTTTGTAGAAGCAACAGGTATCTGACAGAAGCAAGCCAGACTCAGATTTCACTGCTAACTTTTTATATGCTAACTGCAACCTTGGGTGAGCTGTTCGATCTCCATGAATCATTTTATCATCTATTATAGAACAGTGACAATGCCTACCATACATCACGGTGGGATATTAAAGGGTGGAATAAAGTATCTAGCTCAACTAGCTGGCTGTCACCAAAAAAGTTGTTCAACAGATAGATGTTGAATACATTCATGTTTAATGCAGTCTACACATAAGACTAAGGGACTTATTAAAATAAAACACACAAACTAAAAAGATAAGCAGAGGGCTAGAGGGCTAGAACAGGTCTACTCCCTTTGTCTAGGGCAATGTTATCTACAACAACAACAAAAATAACGATAGTCCTTTTCTGATCTTTTTTCAGTATATTTAAAATGCTTTTTGGTTAGGAGTTGACTTTACATATTTTCCTCACTTTTTTTACTTGCCTGTTTATAATTTCTACTCTATTTAGTTCTATGTCTCAAATACATCACCTTCTACTAAGAATGATTGCCTACTGTGCACATTTTGTCTTTGTTCACTTTTAAACCTAAACTAGGACTATTCTTTACACCAATAATTTGGACAAAAATTTGACACCACATATTGCGGTATATAGAAGTCCTTCGTTCTCATGGGAAATGATCACAAGGAGAAAAGGAAGAAGTCCTCCTTGAGTAGTGGTTCATAATATTATTAAGATCACTAATTATTAATCAAGATTAAGTACTAGATTAATAATGTGTCTTTATACTAATAAATATTTGGAATATTCAACAATTCCACCTGCAGTGCATGTTTAGCTCTATAATCACAGGTGAAGGGCAGGCCTCCATCACCAGCCTCAGATCCCTTCTCTGGCATTGATTAGTCTTCCCTGCTATACTAGACACCTCTTGGTTTATCCACCAGCATCTCTGTCTCCTGGATTTCTTCTGCTATCTCCCTGCCACAGGGCTACCTGAGGAGCTGCCATATTCTAACACTGTGTCTCTTGGAACCAACCACATATAATGAATCTCTCTTCTGACTTTCTCCTCAGCATGTAGACATGCTCAGATTTTTCCCATTCAAATAAAAATAAGCCCTCTTGAGATAAGACACTATTGGCTACTGTCTGCATTCTATGCTTTAATTCACAGTCAAGTTTTGTGTGTGTGTTTTTTTAAGTAGCCTTACACTCGCCACCACCACTTTATAACCTCAAGCCACGGTAACATGGCTCTCACCCTCATTGTTTCACTGACATTACCTTACCACACAGAGCACTCAGAACAGTAAATGTAATAATTAATTTTGTGTCTATTCTCAGTACTTTAGACTCATGCTGCGTCTCAATAAACTGTTGTTGAATGAATAAATGCATGTTTGCATATATCAAAACACGAAAGGAAACTTACATTAAAAGGCTGGGTTTCTAATGCTATTGAGAAGAAAACTAGCTGAACTTCAACTTCTTTAATTTCTAAGAGTTTCATGATGATGAACGTTATGGCAAGAGGTCTTACAGATCAGATGTGGGATGCAGAAGGAATTTCATTTTTCTGGCAAGCATCAAAAATACCATGTTTTGGAGTCAAGGAAATCCATATCCCACACAGTCTAGAATACCTTCATATGTCAATTCTTTTATATGCTTTAATTTTCAAATATAAAATATTTTATTTACCCAGGAAAAGATAATATTTGAAAGTCTGTATTTTGAAAATATAGCAAAATTTTGAATTACCACTTCAATAAAACAAACTAGATTAGGAGCATGTTTCAGTCTTCTTCAACTCAGTTTCTAAAATATCCTTTTAACCTAAAGCCTGAAGGTTTATATTAAAGTCTTGCTTTGGAACTAGTATTTCACAACTTAAATAACATGCTACTTTTGGGGGAATCTGAATTTACAGATATAGTTATATCTTTTTTTTCTTAAAAGTCCTCTTCAGTTCTAAAATCTATACTAAAAAATAAACATTCAGAATTAATTACTCAATTCTGCTATTAATCTTCTTTCAGTAATGAATTCCTGTTTATGCATGAAAAAAATTTTGCGGTGTACTTTACACTTTTATTTACCTCCTCTATTAGATGTATCTTTCATATACTCTCTTAAATAGAAATGTCATGAAAAGTAGTTTTATTTGTGGATGTAAAACTTTTTAACATACTTTCTACCAGGACAGTTCATAAGAGCTACATGTATAAACACAGGTGTGAACTGATTTCATGACAGGCTGAGGACCATCTTAGTGGGTGAGATCTGTGCTGGGGCAGCCCGGTATTTGATATGGACACATGCTGAGACAGCACGCAATTCCTCCCAGAAAACAGACTTACATCAGGATTGTATGGTTCAGAAAATTAATAGCTATTGCCTGATAACTCCCTGGGTATCCCCATAAATCTAACCTTTATTGTACTTATTTGTGCTCTCAGCATGAACCTCACCTGGTTACATTCATGAGTCTGGAGTTGTTTTCCAGTCTTGACTCTGCCACTGTGTGATTTGGGTAAGGTATTATTCAACATCTCTGTGCCTCAATTTTCTTGCTTGCAAATGTGGACAATAATATCCATTCTCCTGACTTTAAAGAATTCAGAAGTCTGAATATAAAGCTATACAGTAAATATAGTAAATCACTGTCTAATTTTAAATGCCATAGTTTATTCTTCAAATTATAATATAATAAATTATCTTATTCTTCAAATATATGACTTTCAACTTTTTGTCTGTGACGTCTACCTGAAAAGTTTTAGTTGATTCCTGTAAAACTATAAAATCATTCTCTAGCTTCTTATTTCATTTTTTTTCTTTGTTTTCTTCTGACTTGACCAGTTTATAACCATCCAGAAGCAGTTACTCAATCTTTTTCCTACAAAATATTACTGTGAATTAAATTCTCAAAAATTTTTTCATAAAGAATCTTCCTATATTTTAAATACCTAAAGAGATGTATATTAGTTCCTATTTTATTCCATATACTTATTTATTCATAGAAGAGAAATTTTTTCAGTGCCTATTATGAGTTGTCTAAAGATGCTGGGGATACAATACCAAACAAGCTATAGATATTATCTTCAAGGATTTCTTAGCAAAGTAGAGAATTTTAATTTTAATATAAACATATATGCACAGAGATATGTCCAGGTATACTTGGGCATAGATATTTGGCATAAAGAACATAGTGAGTATTTAGGGTAGCTTGGTGAGTGATGCGAAGGCACCAAGTAAAGCTTACCAGAGGTAAGTATGTATCAGCTAAGCATTTAAAGATGAGTCTGAGCTATTCAATCATACACTTTAGGAATAACAAGGACCATTTGGAAAACCAGGTGTGAATGGCTTGTATGAGTGTGAAACACAAAGTCTCATTCATGGAATTGCAAACTGTTTGGTACCGCTAGGGCAAAGTGGTATGACATGGTGGAGACGGGGAAGGTAAGGGAGAAGGTTAGGGAGGGAAAGAGGGAGGAGAGTTTGCACATGCCAAGGAAGGACTTCAGCCTTGTACATGATAAAAGAGGTATTAAATGACTTTTAAGTAGGAGGGTAGAAAGACTAGATTTAAATTTTAAAAAGACAGAGGGCTGACTGGACGGGGTTAAGTTGGAATCAGAGAACAGTCAATAACTGGAATGGAGATTGAACTAAATGGCTACTGAACTATAACAGAAGGTATGAGGAGAAAGAGGAGGTTTAAGAGCAAACAATGACAGAAGTTAGTATCTGATGAGATCAAGGAGAACCTGTAGCCCAGTGTGCCTCCCAGATTTCTGGACAGGTGACTATGTAGAAAGTGGTTCCATTAGTCTCTTTAGGGATCACATTGTTCAACTTAGTTTTAGTGACTTTCTGGTCAATCTTGTCATGTACATATATTTTTTTAACATTTAATTACTGCTACTTAGAACTGTTATCTGCTTTGATATAATTCCAAGTCTTGAGGTGCAACCACTAGTTTATCTGGCCCTTCAGAACCCCACAGATACATCCAGTTGCCATGGATCAAGAGCACCAATGACAAAGGGTCAGAGTTGACTTCTGGTCAACAGGAGTTTGTCTTCTCTCCAGCTCAAATGCCACCTTGTTTCCTGCTCTTCTTTTTCTGTTTCAAAGTTTCCAAGTCATTTGGGCAGCTCTTGTTATTATTTATTTTCCTTTGCAAGTTTTGATTTTGTAAACTTTACGGTTTTGGAATGTCCTTGGTAATTCACCTCTGCTTTAAGGGAATTCATAGCTTTACTTTGTTAGCTTCATGATAAATTTCCTTTATAATACATAATTATAAGGAAACACTATTATCTATTTCAGACTGATGTAAAAGGCAGTATTTTGCCTCTGGATTTAATAAGGTCACCCTAGAACCCTTCTCTAGACAGACTTTCAGTTAAACACCTTCTATTTAGCCAACTTTCTCTTGATGGTTGTCTGGATAAATAAACCTCAAACAAACTTCAAATAAAATGGTAAAGGAGTAGTAAGTCAAAGTGTGCTGTAGAAAATATCAGCCTAATATAAATTCTAACTAGCTGTGGTAGGCAGAATAATGCCCCTGCCAAAGATGTCTATGTTCTACTCCCCAGAACTTGTGACTGTTACTATACCTGGTAAAAAGGGAATTAAAGTTGTAGATGGATTTAAGGTTGCTAATCAGCTGTCTTAAAGATGAGATGATCCTGGATTATCCAGGTGGGCCCAATATAATCACAAGGGTCCTTTAAAAATATGGAAGAGAGGGGCAGAAGAGTGTCAGAGTGATGCAGTTCAAGGAAGCCTCAATTAGTCATGCTGGCTTTGAAGATGGAAGGTGGCCACAAGCCAGAGAATGCAGGCAGCCCCCAGAAGCTGGAACAGGCAAGGAGATGGAACAGCCCCTGGAGCATCCGGAAAGGAACACAGCCCTGCTGACACCTCGATTTTCGCCCACTGAGACCCATTTTGGACTTCTGACCTTTAGTACAGTAAAATAATATATCCATGTTGTTTTAAGCAAGTAAGTTTGTGGTAATTTATTACAGGAGCCATAGGAAGCCAAAACAGCAGTCTAATGAATTCCAAGGTTGGTATAGCTTTGGAAGTCTGAATATTCTAAAATATTGGTTCTAACTAGATCAGGTTTTACTGTGCGCTCTATTTTTATTGTATTATTTTTAGGTAAGGAAGTAGGGTACTAAAGACAACTATCAATGATATATGCCCATCACTTAGCAAAAATATCAGGACAATAATTTACTTAAAATTAATATTTACCAGTTTATCAGACTTAATGTTCTATAAAAGGTAAAGGTTTTATTAATATATTTACTTATTTGTAAAAAGACCCAAAGGAGAAAAAAAAGACAAAAGTATAGCTTTTTTCTTTTAAATTTTTCTGTTAAACTTCTGTAAGGATGTAAGTTAAGGATCATTTATTTTAACCCTAAAATGCTGATTAGTTTGTATATGTTAAACAGCCACAATAAGCAAGCAATTTCCAAAACTCATTCAAGTGGGAACATTTTACTTTTTTAAAGATTCCATTTGAGATATTAAACTATTAAGCCAAATGACAAGCGTATGATAAGGCCCATTTCTAAGAACAATTTCCCTTTTTAGTGCAATGTAAGTAAAAGGAGGGGAAAACAACCCAGTTTAAACCACTTTCAAAATGTAGGCAATTAAAACATTTTTACTTTTATATATGTTCTTTACAGTATGAGATACAATTCCAGTCTCCTACAACTTAATCAGCAAAATATAAAATGTAACCTTCCATCTGGTAAATTAATTTAACAGACATAATTGTGCCCTGCCATAACTCAACAAGACACTGAGGAAAACCATTGAAATGCTATTTCCTTTTCTTTAGAAGAGAATTATGTACAATTTCAGCATGCTTTGCATTTCTAAAAGTTAAAGTCAACAGGGAGGTATCACTCTCCTTTGCATGAAGTTCCCATGAGAAAATCAACAGCAAAGTAGAGAGCTTGTGCTGCTATTCATGAGACACTCCATAATATGAACTCGGCTTCAACCAGAACATATTATTTGGCAGCTAAACCCTTTAATTAGAGTTGCGGTTTGAACAGATTTTCACTGAATTTATGTTGTATAGGGGCTCAAAGAACATTGTTTTTCTAACCAGTTTATTCTATTTCAGGTGATATAAATGTGGTACTTGAGCTAGAGGTGGAAAAAAAGGGAATGTTGCTCTGATTCTCATTTTATTGGCTTTAATTATGATGGAACATTTCTGAATGAGTGCTAACAGCAGTTAGACAAGAAGAAGAATGAGACCTCCCTTTTAACAAATATTTACTGAACACTTGCCCTGTGCAAGGCTGTATACTGGGTATTATTATGAAAGAAAAAATACAACTAAAAAAGATGATTCCAACTTGAAAAAAAAGAAAGAGCTGGTGTGGGAAAATTGGTGATGGACTGGACAGGAAGAGAGAGAGGATGATGGAGCCAAAGTGGAAGCCAATGGTCAAACCTGCATAATGTAGGGAGAGGTATTAGCAGAACTGAGGAAATGAGGAAGAGGAGCAAAGCTTGAGGTGGAAGACGGGAGGGTCAATGTTTAAAATTAGTTAAAATAATTGCAGGACATCTTGGAAATGTCAGCCTGGAGTCTATGAAAGGGTTACGAATTAGAGATGTGGATTTAGACCACAAATGAAAGAACTTAAAGGAAAAAAATGAAGATGGTCCTGATCTGTCTGTTCATTGTATGAATAAGGAAGCTGGGTTAAACCCTACCATCAGAGATACGTACTGATTAGAATGAATAAGAACTAGAATTAAAGCCATTAAGATGGTGATGATAATTAAAACATGGGAAAATTAAAACAATGGAACAACATGCAGAGAAGAGACAAATGAACTTTAAAAGTCCCATGTTTCATGGGCTGCAGATATAAAGGATGCAGTAATGGAAATAGAGAGGAAAAACAGATGAACAGAAGTGCAGCACGTAAAGTTAAAATTTAAAGAAGGAAGAATTGGTCAGTGGGGTCAAAAGCCACAAAAGATAAAGAAAAAGGAAACCTCAGAAAAATTCATTGATTTCGCTATTTGTAAGTCATTGTTGTCCTTTGAGAATACTGCTACAGAAAAGAAAAAAAAGCTGAATCAGCTGATACACATTTCTACAACATCATAACCTAGCAGAATAACTAATATAGAATAGGTGCCCAATAAATGTTATTCCGAAATCAATCATAGATGCAATGATGGAATAGGCTCAAATTTTAAAAACAAAAGGAAGATGAAAATCTAGAACAATTTAAATGAACTTTTATTTCTTTTTAATTCATTTTTTTAGGAGAGGGACAGATTTTGAGCATTGAAAACATTACAGAAGGAACTTGTTAATTGGAAGACTTAGAAGATGCTTGCATTATGGGGATAACTGAGCAAAGTTTCTTAGAAACAGATGCTGAGCTCCTTGAAAGCAAAGATGATCTCTTAAACAGCTCTATGTGCTTGAAGTGACTACAAGTTCTGGCCCAGAGTAAGTGCTGAATAAAAGTTTGCTCTCATTTCCCTCTTCTCCCATCTTATAGAACAAAATTGGAAGGGCCAACTTTGAAAAGTATCCCTTTCTTTGAAACAGCTTAATTTTGAAGACTGCTAATGAAACTAAGAATGACAAAACTTAAGAACTGATCTTCCCAGTATTTTTCATCCTTTGTAATCTTTATTCTCTGAAGTACCAGAAAAGCAGACTATATTCAGTATCAGAAGAAGATGTCTCATTGATCACCCATCTCAATCTCTGAACTCCTATTCAATCCTTAATCACCTTTAATTTCCTTCCAATTATAGATTAAACATATACAACTTTTTAGACTATACATTTTAATAATATTTCTACCAACAAGTTTCAAAAATATTTCCTTCTAATCAACCTAAAGTTTCAAGCTTTAACGTACTGAGATTTTTTAAAACTCAAAAGTTCACCGTAAACATAAACTTCCTGATTTTTGTCTTTTCTGTTCTCCTCTTAGATTCTGAAACCTTAAGAAAGAGAAGAGACCTACTAGTCATGGTCTTTCCTCATGTGGCAGCATCTCCATTCTCTTCTCATGAAATATTTTCCTGTGTTCTTATGTTATTCATCTCCAAGATTTACCTAGTTCCACCTCTAGAGTATATGATTTACTTATTTTTAAACAAGTGAAAGGTATTATGATGTTTCCAATACCTATCCTTGAAATACCCAAAATTTCATTGCTTTTCCTACCTTCTGTAGCACGGAGCTCTTCCATCATTGAATTCTTTACCTCCTTACCTTCTTCCATACCTCAGAGAAGTCTGAGATTCCTCATTTTAATTTTCAAAACACGCATATTCATATCCTCCCTCCGTCTGTGCCTCTCTCTCTCTGCCTCTCTCTCTCACACACATACACACACAAACACACACATTTCTCTTCTAAAGGGCTCAAAAACTCTGAAACCTTTCTAAGTTTTCTATGTGACTCCAAGAAAACTCCAATTCTGAACTTTCAGTCAATTTACCTTTAATTTTACTTTGTATGTCTTAATCCCATCTTTCATCAGTATAAGCAAAGCACAATTCATTAACTTTCCTCTCAAGCCAGAAGGAATTACCTTCTGCCAACAACTGTACATCAATTGATTTTATCTTCTTTCCACCTCTAGTGAAATCGACAGTGCTATGCTAATACCCACACATTCTGGTGTCAGCAAGAGTAGAATTAGAACTCCACCTCTGTTGTTTACTAGCTGTGTGAACTTGGATACATTTATAAGATCTCTGAATGTTAATTTTTACAAAAGCTAGTTAGCTAAGCTCTCTGCTTTCCAGTCTCTTCTTTTATTCAGATCGGCACACAATAACCAAGATATATCTTTGTAAAGCTTTTATTGTTTCATGTTAATCCCACACATAAAAATGTATTGCACTGACCTTTTACTCCTTTTCCTACATCAGGTTTCAGGAGAAAGTGAATTCCTGCAAACTGTGTCTCACATAGGCTTCCATGATATGGCACTACCCTACCTAGCAAGAGTTTCTCTCATTGCTGCCTAAAATAAGTCCTCCACCTTAAGATGCTCACTCTTCATCACCTTGCCTTTTTTTGCTTCTCCCTAACTCTCCACGTAACCGTTCAGGAAACACTGTGAACCCATTTTCGCTACCAAGACTTCCCTCAATGTTCCAGCCTTCACTCTTTGCTTATAAAACTCAAAAGGACTTTAAAAACTTTTAAAACATTATCTTTTTTATTTTTTTTAAAAGATTGGCACCTGAGCTAACAACTGTTGCCAATCTTCTTTTTTTTTCTCTCCCCAAATCCCCCCAGCACATAGTTGTATATATTTTTAGTTGTGGGTCCCTCCAGTTGTGGCTTGTGGGACGCCGCGTCAACGTGCCCTGATGAGCTGTGCCATGTCCGCACCCAGGATCCGAACTGGCGAAACCCTGGGCCGCAGCAGCAGAGAGCGCAGACTTAACCACTTGGCCATGGGGCCGGCCCCTAAAACATTATCATCTTAATCATATAATATCTACAGACACATCAAATCTTTCGAGGAATAAAATGGGTAACGATTTAAAAAATAATCAAATGAATACTTAAACAGATATGCCTCTATTTGTACTTATTGTATGTGTTTTCACAAATAGACTAGTTATCTTGAAGGCAAAAATTTGGTTAATATATCATTTGAATCAAAAACAGCACAATACTGAGCCATAACGGGAACACAGAAAATGTTTCTGGAGTTTAAGTATAAATTTTATACTTTTGCAAATTATAAAATCTTTGAATTCTGGCATTTATCCATAGAAATATTTCACTCTTAACATCTGTCCACTCAAGAAATGTCATACATGCCCATTATTTCTATTTTTTTTCCTGTTCCTAATAAAACTGCAAGGGCAATTTTGTAATTTAGTTTGTATGTTATGCCACCTTTAAAGGAATCTGAAGATGCTCTCAAGAAATGGCATAAATTAAACTGGCAAATTTTTAAAAAATAAAGTTCCCTAGGATAGGTTAGGGTTCAGGGATATAGACATCTTTTCATTTACTGTAGTTAGGAGTGGAAAGTGAAACAATTTTTATAGAGAGAGTTTAAAACAGAAAATATACTGCTAGAAATCTATTCTATAGAAGTAATAAGCAATTTGCCCAAAGATGAACTTTTATAAAGTTTATTGCAAAATTATTTTAAATACCAGACACTAGAAATACTTTAAATGTCCAACATTAGAGGACTATAAATAAATTACAATACAGCTGTATAATAAACTATTATTTACCCATTAAAATGACATAGGAGATTCATACTTGATACTAGAAGACATTAAAAAGTGAATGTAATACTTATGGTGCCAACATAGAAATTACAGGTGTTTCTATTTCATGGATTTATATAATTTTTTTGCAAGTAATGTGGATTTCTTTTTTTTTTTTTTTAAGATTGGCACCTGAACTAACAACTGTTGTCAAACTTTTTTTTTTTTCCTGCTTTTTCTTCCCCAATCCCCCCAGTACATAGTTGTATATTTTTAGTTGTGGGTCCTTCTAGTTGTGCCATGTGAGACACCACCTCAGCATGGCCTGATGAGCGGTGCCATGTCTGTGCCCAGAATTCAAACCGGCGAAATCCTGGGCCAATGAAGCAGAATGCGGGAACTTAACTACTCGGCCAGGCCACGGGGCTGGCCCCCTGGATTCCTTTTTAATTACAAAAAGAAACAGTAAAATCTGAATTATAATAAGCCAATACACAAGTAAGGAAAATCTCTGCATAGGCTAAGGATAGCTAATTCAAAGGAGCAAATCGAATAGCTTAGTTTCTGACAGAGCAAAAGGAAAAATATAAAGAATTGTATAGTTGCAGTAAGTAAGCATATTAATTCTTCAAAAAAGACAAACGTTATTCTAGTAATAAATCCAAAGGGAAATTATTTTACATGTATGTATATGTAATGGTAATGAAAACATAATGAGTGTGTCTTTAAGAAACAGTTTTTAAAAGCTCGAGAAATATTCTTCATATTTTTTCTTATAACTATATTATAAATGAATAACAATAAATTTAAAAAGTAAAATAGCTTCTACATGGAATAGTTAAACACACATAAAGTCTGTATATTAGTTGTGATGTATCTACAAGCTTACCCCCTAAAGAAATCTAGTGGATTTGGAAAATAATATTTTCTTGTATAATGACTGCAAAGTATCATATTTTGGCATTAATTTTACATTTAAGTTTCTCAGAATTCTGTCATTGATCAATAAATCAGCTCATATTGTTTGTGGCAAACATATTTTAATGATGATGATATTTTACCTCTGGAATAGTTTATTTTAAAAAAATGTTTAAGAATTTAAATGAAGAAAGAATACATCAATTTGTGGTTTTAAATAATTTGCTTTCAACAGTAAATGTCTGTAGTAGTTGAACATATGAAGAATGATCCAAACTCATGTTATTTCTAAAAATTTTGAACGTTACTCACCATTAGACTAAAGTTAAATTACAAATGGTACAATCCAAATTGTTATGATTCACTATTTTTATTAGGATGGATCAACACGGTGCTTTAACTTTAGCAAAACTGGCTTTTTGAATGATACTAGATACCACTTATTTATGTACAAAACATAGGGGTTAAAAAACCAGGTTCTGAATAAAACTCCCTGTCTGCAGATATGGCATTGCACTTACTGCTCATATAAATGAAATGAGAACTGAGGAAAATTACTAACCTCTCTGTGACGGGTCCCTTGACTATAAAACTGGTGAGAAATATAAAGATGTATTTCAAGGGTTATTGTATGGAGTCGATAAGATACATAGATAAGATACTTAAAATGGTATCTAGCACCTCGTAACCAATGTTATCTAGTACCAGCATATAAATCTAATGTATTTAAAAATATATATCTAAATATTATTCCTGCCAGTAGTAACCTTAAAATCCACTGATTACCCATTTATTTTTGACCAGCTATCACAGCAAAGTAATTTGCTGCTCTCTTGTTTGTCAGTATTTTACTGCAGAGCAACACAGCATCTGAAGTAGGTAAACACCATCATCACGTAATTAATCTTTATACTCTTCTTAATATCACATTCCTTATTCCCAAAACATGAGTTATATCACAAAGTTCTCAGTGCACTTCTCGGGCAAATATTCATTTCATAAGCCTTGCACGATCATCTTCTATAATGTTTCGCAAAATGAGGGATGTGGTATGAATCTATTATGTTGTAAACAGCATTTTAAAATAAAATAGAATAGGAAGGAAACTATTATATATGATCAAAGTATTGTGAATTTTTATTTGTTTTTCAGATGTGTGTTTTGTTCCACGTTGTGTAGTAGTTTGTCAGAGCCAAAAAGATTTGAAAGGTGCTGATATATTACATTAAAACACTGTGATCTCCATTGTTGAGGCCACAAAAATAAAGCACAATCCTGCCACCGAGTAAATTTCATTATCATGGAGGGGCAGTGTTTACATGGGAATAAAATAGGTAGCAAGGGCAAATTAAGGGAGTTGAATTGTAAAAGAAATTTCAACACCATTGCTTTAGGGCAAGGAGGGTAGAGGATTTGAAAAAGTTTCCTATAAACTGCAGTGCTCAAGATGGCTTTTGAAGAGTGAGTAGCAATTCAGGATCTGAAGAGCCCACCGAGGAAAGGCCTAGGGCATGTGTGAAAAATCCACACACAATTTGAACAAGAGAGTAAATAGGATCGGAGCTGCCCCTTAGAAAGATGAATGCTGGTCAGAGTTTCATTCTCAGACCAGGTCATCTGAGAGTTACTGTAAACTCCAAACTTCCAATGTGGGCAAGTGAGGCAGCTCCCCATCCCCTCCCCCCAGCATAATTTATCTCTCTGTGAGTGTGATTGATTCAAGGTTGGTACCTGACCCAGGCTGTCCAAGTAAATTAGCCCTAGGAATTGATCAGAACTAACTGAGAGGAAAATGTTTGGTCTTGCTGTTCTCATTAAGCAGAGGTAAGCCTAGGACTGTACTGGGTTATCCATGTCACCATTTGGAGAGAGCATTACTGTCTAGAACCAAGACAGGAACTCATACTTTTTTTTTTGACTCATACTTCTTTTTGTTTTTTGAGGAAGATTAACCCTGAGCTAACATCTACTGCCAATCCTCCTTTTTTTGCTGAGGAAGACCGGCCCTGAGCTAACATCCGTGCCCATCTTCCTCTACTTTATATGTGGGACACCTGCCACAGCCTAGTTTGCCAAATGGTGCCATGTCCGCACCCGAGATCCAAACCGGCGAGCCCCGAGCCATGGAAGCTGAACATGCACACTTAACTGCTGCGCCACCGGGCTGGCACCTGGATCTTTGATTTCACTCAAGAATGTTTATAATCTGGAAATGTGAAATAGTAGTTCCTCGAGAAGTAAGGGTTCAAATGCTAAATTAAATTGACTTTCAATCAAACTTTCAGGAACCTACGGCATGTACCTCACTATGAAGACTATGAGCTTCTTTACAGCAAAAATCCTTTTTTATTCACAGTGATACCCAATAATAGGCCCAGCACAAGGTGTGGTTTGTCAGATAAGAAATGAAGATGTTGCAAACACTCTCTTCAAGGACATTTTTACCATCTAACCAGGAAGAACAAGATAAAAACAACAGTATGAAATATGATATCCAATAATGGGCATATGATTGCCAGCTTTTATAACAAAAATTACAGTGATGTGGGAATACAGATAAGGAAAATGTCAGAAATGAGGTTTTATGAAAAATGACTTTTGAATTTATCTTGTATATGGATAGGTGGTAAAGAATGGAGGAATTAGTACATATATTGAAATAAAAATAAAATTAAGAAGCTCAAAAGCAAATAGCTTTATAAAAGAGGAGATTGGTAAACAGAAATAATGATACATCTGGGTAGGTAAATTAAGGCCACTTGATGAAAAACTAGCATGCCAGGATAAACTCTTATTATGTGCTGCCCTGAATACTAAGAAAGTTTTGTTTTGTTTTGTTTTTTTAAGAAAGATTAGCCCTGAGCTAACATCTGCCGCCAATCCTCCTCTTTTTGGTGAGGAAGACTGGCCCTGAGCTAACATCCATGCCCATCTTCCTCCACTTTATATGTGGGACGCCTGCCACAGCATGGCTTGCCAAGCGGTGCCATGTCCACACCCTGGATCTGAACTGGCAAACCCTGGGCCACTGAAATGGAACATGTGAAGTTAACTGCTGTGCCACCGGGCTGGCCCCCTAAGAAAGCTTTTGAGCAAACAGATAATGGTTTCCCTCAGATTTCTTTGCCATAAAGGACACTTTCACTTCAAAGTAATTCAGTGGGTGGCTGAAAATTTAAAGAAAATATAATCGCAAATATTTCATCATTTATATCATCTTTTAATTTATTTCATTAGATATGTTTAGACATATATAAGTGCATATATTTAGGTGGACTATTTCCCCAGTGTTTCAAGTTATATAGTTGTGAATAGTACACATTAGGAGTCATTTTTCAATCATTTTCAATCATGATTATACAACAGATGGCTAAATGCTTTAAAAGTCTTAATTATTATTTTTTGCCAATTTCTTTTTCCAATCTTATCTAAAATGTCCTGCCTGTTTCTAATTGAACATTTTACGGAGAGTGAAAAATATGTGATTAGACTTTGCTATAGTTAATTATAATGAATTTGAGATACAATTCTGCAGAAGCGCCCTCATTTATTTCTTGTATGTTCTTCAAATTATTAGCATTTGCTTATCCTATTCTTCATGAAACATAATACTATATTTCCTTTTTAGGCTTATACACAATCTTAGGCATCATTTGGTCCAAATCTTTCACTTAACTGAGAAATATGAGATCCAAAATCATGAAGTGCTATGCTCAAGTTCATATATTAATGAGAGGTTAAGACGACAACTCTAGACTCCTTTTGCTATTCTAATTCTTTTACAATTATACCAGGTGGCTACTAATAATAATTCCTACCATGAATGCCACACCAGTATTCTCATACCATTATATCACACTGGTAATATGTGCAGAGACTCTGCCATATGTCAGGCAATGTGCTGGGCACTTTCATACAATATCTTTATTGCTTGCAATAATCCTGCAAGGCAAATATTTCCTATACTTGACACTTGAAAAAACTGAGGCTCAGAGAAGTCCTGTAACTTGCCCACAGTCACACAGCTCTAACTGGTAGCACCATGCTGGAATTCTCAGTCAGGTATAACCCCAAACCATGAGATTACTTTCGACGCTTTGTCTTTCTAGGCTATATTGACTTTTTCACACTAGTTTCCCTCACAAGCAAATAAATTGAATTCGATTTTCAAAGTTCTTACAAAGTTGATTAATTATCACACAATTCTCAAATGACACTTGCTCTTAGCTCCAACTAGTTATCACACATATCGAATGTACAATCTGTGAGACCAGCTTCTCACTGATTGAATTGTGAAACTTAAACCATTTTGTTCTTTGATTCTATCTCTAACCAAATCCAACTTTTGAATCAAAAACGTCTTAGGAACATTAATTTCCATTATGCTTTTTGATTTTTAAATGAAAAATTACATATTATAAGTTTGGATTCTTTATCATAAGGAATCTTACTATTCTAAACCATTTAATTCTTGGGTAAATACTACAGTAATTTATCACTGTATCATGCACTATTACTTTGTACACCACTAAGAAAAAAATGCAAAAACAAAAAACACTGCTAGTTAAACTATGATATATCATCCATTAGACCCATCCAGATTTCAGATGTGTTTTTTTTTAAAATGAGCATCTTACAATCAATGCGATATGGTAGTTTAAAATAGCTAACTTTTCATAATCTACATGGTTAAATCTATAAAAAAGCCTTCTTTTAAAAAGTAAATTATCTATGTAAAAAATTAAAGCCTACAGTTAAAAGGAGCTGAATTTTCTAATTTTTGGAGGACCAAAGACTGGTTTGTTTTTCTTACCTTATTAAATTTCTAGTGTTTGATAGTATGAGAAAAGTAAGAAAAACACAGAAAAAAAGTCCTTATAGTTCCCGTCTTGCTTATATAGTGGTTTTACTTTGTTCCAACCCAATTTTTCATAAAACTTATTTTCAAAATAGCAAAAATCAATGGAGTGTTGATTCCATTAAGGAGAAGAGAGAGATGACATATAGATGAGGGCATAGAACAAAATACCATAAAATGAATCATTAGGCAAAGACTTTAGCACAAAGTATTACATTCCTTCCAAAATGTGATTTAATATTATTTGTTTATTCTATCTCCGTCCTGTTTTTAGCACATAGATTTGTTAGTCATGACCAAGCTGAGCAGAAAGAGAGTCAATCATTGATGTTAATCTTTTTTTTAAAAAAAAATCTATTATAATTAATTGGCAGACAATTATATTGCTATAATATGAATCTGTCACACTGAAAAGTTGTGTTTTAAAATTTTTTTTAAAATATTTTATAGGTTTGGAAGTCAGTGGCAGACCTGCTATCAGCTCAAACATGAAAAGAGCTTGGAAATCTTCACTTGCGTCTTCACCACAAGAAAAAAACTGAACAAATTAAAAATCAAAGTGATTTTCTTAGATCCATCAGAGAAGTGAGGTCTCAGAGCAAACTGATATCCCAAAATCTGGAGAGAAAGCAAAATTTAAAAAATCATAGCCGTGATCAGTTAGTAGGAGCAAAACCCACTGGAGCCAGTAACTGGTAGGAACACTTGCATGTTAATTTTGATGAGTTGCTGGAGGCATGAAATGCTGGAAGCTCAGTGTGGGCTAGGTTGAGAGTTAAAAACTACAGGGGTCCAGTCTCGGGGGAGAACCCTACACATTCATAGGTTTTACTTATAGGAACCCAACCACGTTCTTTCAGTGAAGCTCAGTGAAAAGTCCCCTCCTGTGTAAGTGAGGGTACGAATTAGGGGTGGAGGAGGGGAGAAAAGTAGCCATTTTGAAATATACCCAGAGGAGAAGCAAAAATTTAAAAACATACCCAGAGCATTCAACATTAAAAAACCTGCCCTCCAAGGAAAAATATTTTACCAGATCTTTATTTGACCTAGAGGGAAGGGCAATTAGCCAACCCCAGCTCCTTCTACCCTTTCTAGCTCACTTAAGGGGAGGATAAAAAGAAGCTAAGAACCAGTTGTGGAGGTCACAGACTATAGACTCAGGCCCACTAAAAAAGTGAGATTTAATCACAAGATTACAGAACACGGCACCTCCCCAACATCTTACCACCATATCAACTGGGTTCCAGTAATAATAACAGTAGATTACAATTGAGAGAGCTGCAAGACACAGGCTCTTTGTATGAAGGAGCTCTTAGGGAAACCCCAAGACAATAGAGGAAGAAAAACAAAACAACACAAAACAAATGAGGAATCTAAAGCCCATGGCAGCTTCATCCACAACATTAAAGGCAGCCTAGTACCAGCCAGATTAACATAAAATCTCACACCAAATCCTAACCACTCAATTTCTACTTTGTAATATATCATGTCCAGCTTTCAATAAAAAATTGCAAACCATGCTGAAAGGCAAGAGAAAACAGTCTGAAGAGACAAAGCAAGCATCAGACCAGACTCAGAGATGACAGTAAGTTTGGAATTATCAGATAGAGAACTACTAACTATCAGTAATATGTTAAGGGCTCTAATGGAAAAGGTTGACAACATGCAAGCACATATGGGTAAATGTAAGCAGAATGGAAACTCTAAGAAAGACTCAAAAGGAAATGCTTGAAATCAAAAACACAGAAATGAAGATTTCCTTCAATGAGCTCATCAGTAGACTGGACATGGCTGAGGAAACAATCAATGACCTTGAAACGTGTCAACAGAAACTTCCTAAGTCGAAAAGCAAAGAAAAAAAAAAGAACGAAAAATGAACAAACTACTCCAGAACTCTGGGACAATTGCAAAGGATGTAACATATGAATAATGGGAATCCCAGAATAACAAGAAAGAAAGAAAGGAGCAGAAGAATATTTGAATAATGACTGGAATCCATAGATACAGGAATCTCAGGAAGCATGAAGTATACATACCCAAAACTAAACACCTCAGCATATCATATTCAAACTGCAGAAAACCAAAGACAAAGAGAAAATCTTCAAAGAAACCAGAGGATATTAGAAAACAGCTTGCCTATAGAGTAATAAGGATAAGAATTACATCACATTTCTTGTCAGAAACCGTGCAAGCACAAGAGAGTGTGGTGAAGTGTTTAAAGCGATGCAAGAAAAAACCCAGCAACCTAGAGGGCTGGCCCCATGGCTAACTGCTTAAGTTCCCATGCTCTACTTTGCAGCCCAGGGTTTCGAGGGTTTGGATGCTGGGCGTGGACATGGCACCACTCATCAAGCCATGCTGAGGAGGCATCCCACATACCACAACTAGAAGGACCCACAACTAAAAATATACAACTATGTGCAGGGGGGCTTTGGGGAGAAAAAAGGAAAAACAAAATCTTTAAAAACAAAAACAAAACCAAAGAACCCCCCAGTAACCTAGATTTCTGTATTCAGTGAAATTATCCTTTAACATGAAAGAGAAATAAAAACTTCTCACACAAACAAAAACTAAGGAAATTTGTTGCCAGTAGACCTGCCTTGTAAGAAATATTAGTTCTTCAGCAAGAACTAATAAATAAAGTTCTTCAGCAAGAAAGAAAAAGACATAGGTCAGAAACTCAGATCTATATAAAAGAAAGAATAAATTAAGGTAAACTAAAATATTTTATTTTTCTTATTTTTAACTGGCTTAATAGATTATTCAAAATAATATCAACAATGTATTAAGTAATTTTAGCTTATGGAAAAGTGAAATTAATATTATAAAAGATGGGAGGGAGGAATTGGGATACTCTGTTATAAAGAACCTATACCATAAAGCAGTATAGTGTTATTTGAAAGTGGATGTAGATTAGCTGTAAACGTGTAATTCAAACTCTAAGAAAACCACAAAAGAAATTTCTTTAGAGAAGTACAATTGATATGCTAAGACAGCAGAGAACATGGAATCATACAAAATGCTCAATTAAAATCAAAGAAGGAAGAAAAAGAAGGGAGATTAAAAAAGCAGAGTAAGTACAATGATTAGAAAACAGTTACAAACATGGTAGATATTAATATAACTACATCAATAACCTCTTTAAATGTGAATGGTCTGATACACTAATTAAAAGATACTGGCAGAGTGGATAAAAATAACAAAACAAAAACAAGACCCAACAATATGTTGCCTATGACAAAACCATTTTAAATATACTGCCACAGATAGATTAAAAGTAAAAGGATGGAGAAAGATACACCATGCTAATATCAGGAAATTACAAACTAAAACTACAATGAGAAAACACAATATGCCTATTAGAACGGGTAAAATCCAAAAAACTGAAACTGAAAATACCAATGCTGGTGAGTATGTGGAGCAACAGGAACTCTGATCTCCTGCAGGGGGGCATGCAAAATGGTATGACCACTTTGAAAGACAATTTGGCAGTTTCTTACAAAACTAAACATAGTCTTACTATAAGATCTAGCTACTGCACTCCTGGGTATTTACCTACTCAAGTTGAAAACTGTTATCCACACAAAAACCTACACAGGAATGCTTACAGCAGCTTTATTCGTATTTGCTGAAACTTGGAAGGAACCAAGATGTCTTTCAATAGGTAAATGGATAAACTGTGGTTCATCCATGCAATGCAACCTTATTCAGCAGTAAAAAGACATGAGTTTTCAAGCCACAAAAAGACAGGGAGCAATCTTAAACGTATATTGCCAAGTGAAAGAAGCCAGTCTGAAAAGGCTCCATACTGTATGATTCCAACTATATGACATTCTGCAGAAGGCAAAACTACAGACAGGACAGATATCACTGGTTACCAGGGGCTGGTCAGGAGAAGGGATGAATAGATAGGACACAGAACATTTTTAGAGCAGTGAAACTATTCTGCATTATAGTGTTAATGGTGGATACATGACATGACATTATGCATTTGTCAAAATCTACAGAACTTTACTACACAAAAAGTAAACCTTAACGTAAATTATGGACTATGTTAATAAGAGTGTATGGAGAGTGGTTTATTAATTGTATCAAAGGTACCACACTAATGCAAGATGTTAGTAAGAGTTGAGACTGTGGGAGAGAGGGGAGAATAATATGGGAACCCTCTGTACCAGCTGCTCAATTTTTCTGTAAACCTAAAACTGTTCTAAAAATTAAACTCTATTAATTTAAAAATGAAGTTAGTGGCAGAAATTAAAACTCAGTTTGGCTCTAGTGAGCACAGAGCATCAATTAGTGTTCCTCCCATGGTAAAAGGACAGAAACAAGTTTTTGCTACTTTTTGACACCATAATGGGCTCTGAAATGCCAAAGAGTGTGCAGAATTAACAAAGACCTTTATTCCTATCTTGACATTAGCATTGCAAGTTGCACATAGCTTAAAAAGAAAATATTTATCACTTTCTCCTCAGTTTACCGGTTTTATCAATAAAGGTGGCAGAATACAAGATATTAAAAAGACTTTCCACAATAAGAGGTTTAGTTTTAACCTGATGAAAATAAATGAAACTCAATTCCTTATCAATTAGAAACATGTTAAGATTAACAAGCACTTCCTAAGTCATGAGTATGATCTTATGTGCATTACATGCATTACTTAACTGAATCCTCAAAATAGCTGTATGAACCAAGTGCAATCATTATTCCCATTTTACAGATGAGGGAATAATGGCTTAAAGAGTTAAGTAAATTTCCAAAGATTGAGGATCCAGATTTCCAACCAGTAGGTGGATTCAAAGCCTTTGTTACTGTGCCAGATTGCTTCTCAATTCTGGGAAAGCTGGTATAAAATTTATCACAGAGAGTATATTTCAATCATTTTAAGCAAGAATAGCCACAACAATGGAACTAAGATAGAGTACTAAGATATATAAAAATGCTCCAGTTTTTGTCAGTCTGGAATAAGATTCTGAGTGAAGATTTTTATAAGCCTTAATGCTATCTTAATGTTATCTGTGCAGAAATGTGTGTACATGTTCATGTGTGCTCATGTACATGTGTTTGTGTATTATGAGAAAGACAGAACTAGAGAGAGAGGGGAGAGCAAGGGAGATTTTAAAACTTTTTTTTAAAAAAACCTCCTTGTATTAATTCTGAGTTATAATAACTTGAACAGGTCACCAAGGTACCACAACATAACTTCTAACTGCTACACTGAGAGAGATTTATAAAGCTATATATCTCATGTCTGCCTTCTTTCCAATTTACTCAGTGTGGAAAATGACATTGGCCTTCCAAAACCCTAACTTATGTTTGGACCCTTTCCATCTTTGAGTCTTATTCTAGTGCTGCTGACCATTAAAATGAATATTTCAGTGGGGCTGGAACACTCCTATTAGCCCAAGCCAAGCTTTATATGGCTTGTGCACTTTAAGAGGTTAATCTAGCCAGCCAACTCACTTTGTTCAGAAGTATTAAATGGAAAGACTGTAAGATTCAAAGAGAGGCAAAGTTCACTGGGTAAGACCCCAGTAATATAATGGAGCATAAAACCTCTAGAATTTTTTACCATAATATTTTATGAAACATATGCACACACTCACTGCAACAGGATCCAATTCAAACGGTTTTGAAGGTCAGTTCAAAGTCACCACATATGCAGTATCTTTGTGAGAAATATGTACTATTTCAAAGTTCCTGGACCCAGAAGCTTCCTTTCCCTATTTTATAGTTTATTATCAGCCCAGCAGTATACTATATTAGGGGAAAAAGTCACCCACTACAGCATGATATAATTTGCAGCCAAAACATGAAGTTTAGTAAAATATTCCAAATTTCAGTATCCACAAATCCTTGTGTTATGGGACAAAAGGAATCACAGAGGGTAATTCTAAAAGGAAGTGCTACTTTAAGGGGGGCAATAAATATAAAAATTAAAAACAATTATTTTATTTCCAGCTTCACAACCAATTATGAAAGCCTTTGATGTTCCTTGTTGTGCAAGGAGCAAAAGTCTCTCAACTCCTACATTTAAAAGAAAAGTGAACTAGGAATGGGCCTGATTAGAGCCAACTATTTCTATTCTGATGTTTTTTCCAAAATGCCCCAATTCTATGAGCAACTATCATTCTCCTAAGGGGAAGGAAGTAAAGGTCCACTTTGCATGACGAAGGTCAGATTTCTGCAGGCAAACGAGACTTCTATGGTTGACTGTTCCTAGACTGTCACTGTGCGGCTGGGTCCTAAGAGGTCAAGAGAGGTTCCAAATTGCGCTCACGGCTCAAGGGATACCCCTGGGGCCATTTTAACCATTTGAAGGTCATTAGGACTTTGCTTACTCTGGTTCCAGCTTTTCTCCCTTAAATCCTGCTAATACATATTGGCAATTCGGTACCACCGTTGTAGGTTAAAAAGAAATTCAAAGTATTTGATATTACATGCGGATCAAAAGATAGAATCCACTTTATTTAACAACTTCTTTTAAATCTAAGATTGAATCAGTGAAACAGAGGAGGATAATCAGACCCAAATAGAAAAAGCTTGACTGTATTATGGCTGTCCTGGTATTTACACTATGTGATCAATGCTGCGTTCATTTAATACAATTTCATTTAATATGATGTAGCTTTATGTGAAAATTATCTTAAACCGTTTCCCCAATCATCACATATGTTTAATTATGGTAATAGTTTACTGTTTACTTTTTTTGTAATAACTATTGAGCCACTAAAATATAGCAAATGCTGAAGTAAAAACTATTATTTGACTGTATTTCAATGCTCTTCTATTTAGTGCAAATATATGTCTAAACTTTCTCACAGTGGATTGGATTATATTTATAAAATTCGGAAGAGTTCCACCTATTTGTAATTAATGAAGGGTATCTCTAAGTATTTTAGATAATGTGTAGGGAACATCTGTATTTAATTATATCACAGTTTTCTTAAGACAATAGAAATTGAATTAAGGAATATTTTGAAACCGCGGTAGAGATATAAAAGTATTAATGGCTGTTCACAAACTTTATTGCTGCAATGCTTGAAAATGTTTGGATTTACACATCAATAGCCTGACACTTCATAAATATCAGATTTTCAATATAAAGGGAAGAAACAAAATATCAGGCAAATACAGAAAACATACCACTAGAAAAGACAAGGGCTGTATCTTCTCATTATTATTATATATCATATAGACAGAAACAGAAAATATCTTTCATATTAATACAGATTTGAATAAAATTTTGTAACATATATCCTGAGCAGGACTTCTTTTTGAATTTTGTTGTGGATTGAGAATTTCTACAATAATAAACTAATGGCTTGCTATTCATTCTTCACAGAAGAAAAATCCTAAGCTGTTCTCATGGAAACAGTGAGACACAAGTATGGGTTTTCAGTACTTGTTCTTAAGTATTGAAAAAGATCAGGTTTTCTTTCTAGATGCTTGTTGGTTCCAAATGCCACTTCTTTTCAGAGTCGGTGTCAGTTCTGCAGTCAGTTTTCAATCTCCCAGTGGTAAGAATATATTCAAAGGCTGTGTGCACAGCAGGGTAGAAGTCTTTCTCTGTGAATGTAACTATATCACTCATCACTAACCTCCCGCCATGAGGGGACTTGTGTTTTCTTTCCTTTTAGTGACTCCTTGGGCTCTTGAATGCCAGTCACTGCCCTGAGACCTGGGGCAATAGTCATATAATCTCTGTCAATAGTTCCTGCACATGCCATTGGTGCAACTAAATGTCAAGGCTGCAGATCAAAGTCCCCACATTCTAAAACTCATGTCCTTTATGGATCAATTTTCTCAAACTATACTCTATGTTTTAGAAATACATGGAGACTCACTCTTTGCTTTCTTCCTTTCATTCCAGGGAAGTTTATTTACACAAAAGGCAATCTGATTTGTAAATAATAGTGTGAAATTTTGATGCAATACATAAAACTCATTCTTTCCTTTGCATAGCCTTCTACTGAAGTATTTTACTGCACCTATGGACTTATAGTAGAAATGCAAAAGTCTTTGGGTGATTAAAATAAAGACTCACAGATTGTTTTGCAATACTTGACCATCCTTTCCCAGTGCCTGGTACAATATGGGCTAGATGGTAGGTAAAAAACTCTTACTCAGGATTGATTTTATTTTTAAATCTTCATTATGCTATAGGCAAATTATATGACAGAAAATAGCTTCAGCATGTGTTTTTTACAATCTATATGCATTTTAACTATTCAAAATGGCTTGGGAAAATGAATATAATTATTTGAAATCATTTACACAAATTACATAGATCTATACTTCTCCAAGTAGACCTGAGTAAAATACAATGGACCAAATTATCTTCCCTAAAGACCTTTTCAGATCAATTGTGGATATAAAAATTTTTAAATTTACAACTTTCTGTAAAGAACTATATTTGAAAAACATCGTAAGATTTAGTACACAAATGCTACTTATGCTGATATCTAGCCAAAGTTTAAATATATTTATTATAGAGGTAAGAGCATATAACAAATTAAATATGCACATATCAGAAGGCTAAAACAAAGAAGATGGGAAAATAAATACAGGCCTTACAGCCACAGAGCTGTTTACTAAATTCTAAATAGAAGCTTCATTGTCCTAGTTCCCCTAAGCAAATTTTAATATAATTACAGGAGATTATTAGCTACAAAGCTTTACCCTGAGATCTACTGTAATCTGTGAGACATTAGGCAAGTCACTTACTCAGATGCTAACTTTGGTCTTATGTGTTTTAATAAACAATTAAATTTAAGGTTTTTTAAAAGTGTAAGGAAAAATAGTTTATGATGTCCATTTTTGTAGTAAATGGTTGAGGCTCAACAGAAATCAGATAAACGGAGGAAATTAAAGAGTTCCTCATTAATGGAGAAGATTTAAATTTCCTGAGAAATAAAATTTCTGTTTCCCTTAATCTATTCTTTATTGCTAATAAGAAAATAATTTCTCTAAAATCCAAATGTGATAAACCTTTAAATTCAAAAAGCTTCTTTGGTTATATACTGAATCAATTGATGTAGAAATAGATGTGCGCACACACATATATTTGTCTACATTGAGGGTGGATGTGAAGAGGCCATAATAGTTATGATTCAAATTCTGTGACTTTCCTCTAGAGGGATTGCAAAATGAAACTACAGGTATGTTATGGAAGAGCAAGTGGAGTCCTCTTGTTAAACCAACTTACCAGTTTTTCGAAGGGGGAAATCGTCCTTTGCATCTTGTGCTCCTGGTAATGTATATTTGTAGGATGGAGACGTTCCACTCAGGGGTGGAGAGCTTTGATCCAATGACGTGTGGTGGGCAGCCCTACACAAGAAAAAGAAGGTTCACCATTTGCACTGGAGTTTTTACTGCATGTTGGTCAGCAATAATCAGTTACACATGCTGTAACATGTGTCTCAGCTGTGTTTATGTTCTTTCTTTTTAGTGTGTACAAACCACAGCCTCATGTAACCAAGTTCACTGTTGAGCAGTATGTTATGGAATGATGCAGGATGCGTCAGAATGCCCGCTGTGTGTTTGGTCACACGATCACATAAAAAAGTTCGCTTCACTAACAGAGAATTTACCAAGAGTCTGAGTTTTGATATCTGAGATTATTGTGTATGTTTTTTTAAGAGTCATACTAGTGGAAAATTCATCATCCGAATCCTTTTTAGTCAACGATGTAGAACAACCAAGGTAAAAGTAAACATACAGAAGGACTTCATTTGTAAAAGTTGCTAGGTAGTACACAAAAGTACATGAGGGTAGCTTTTCTACTGAAGAGAGGGTACTGTGCCACCAGCCTCAGGTCTCCTAAGTCTACAGAGGTTCCAAGGTAGACTGGAGATCACATCCTTCTGCTGTATGAAACTGATTTTTAAAAATGTTTTGTCTTTCCTGCGTTAACATAGTGAAAGAGATGCAATGTGTTACTGGAGAATAGTTTACAGAACTGAACGTAGACCACCCAGTGGATATAAATAACCATAATTATCATATACGAAGAAAACAATGGACAGGGCATAGTATCACCACCACAATGACTATTCTATCATTATTACTTATTTGAATTATACATTCTCAAGAATTAATTGGTTTAAAGATATTTCATCTAGCTATAACTTGAAAAAAAGTATTAAATTCAGATGCCATAAATTAATAATTTGTGGTTGTCTGGAGTTGGACTCTACTGAAGTTCAATTCAGTACCAAAAAAAGATTTCTAATAACATTGAGAGCCATGTTTAATATACCCAAGGGAACAGCTAAAGAATTTTCAGCTGACAAGTTGTTTGCATGTAGTTGTTTCCCACTAAAAAACAGGTACAGTAGTTCCTAATTATCCACAGGAGATACGTTCCAAGACTCCCAGTGGATGTGTGAAATCGCAGATAGCACCAAACCTTATGTTTTTTTCCTGTACATACACACCTATGATAAAGTATAATTTATAAACTAGGCATAGTGAGAGATTAACAACTTCTCTTCTGCATATCTGAATTGCCAGCATCACTACTCTTGCACTTTGGGGACATTATTAAGTAAAATAAGGGTTACTTGAACACAAGCACTGCGATACTGTGACAGTCAATTTGATAACCCAGATGGCTACTAAGTGACTAATGGATGGGTAGTACATATAGCAAGGATACACGGGAAAAAGGGATGATTCACGTCCCAGACAGGACAGAGTTGGATGGTAGAAGATTTCATCATGCTACGCAGAACAACATGCAATTTAAAATTTATGGATTATTTATTTCTGGAATTCTCCATTTAATATTTTTGGATTGAGGTTGACCGCAGATAAGTGAAACCACGAAAGTGAAACTGTGGATAAGGAGGGACTACTGGATTATCTCTTCTTAAAACAGGATTTCACTTAGAAGAAATATGAATTAGTTATAAATTATGTATGTAATTTTAGGTAATAAAACAGTATTTCTTTTCAAATAGTGATGTTGATCGAACATTTGAAAATGTTCTTCAGGGATTGGCTTCTTAAGTCAACTGACATGCATGATAAAAATTATGTAAATAATAGAAAAGTATTTATAAAGCATTCTGGAATTTGCTTCAGTTACCTTTTTTTGGATGCCGAGGGGGAAGATACTTATAAAATAGAATTACAAGAACAATAACTCTTTAAATAGAACTCCTGGGATGCTTACAATTTCTGAGTAATCAAGTATGCACTCCCTTATCCTTATGATGTGAGAGATTAAAAAAATATGAAAGTGTGGAGCCAGCCCAGTGGCGTAATAGTTAGGTTCACATGCTCCACTTCAGTGACCTGGGGTTCGCCAGTTTGGATCCCAGGTGCAGACCTACACATCTTCAAGCCATGCTATGGAGGCATCCCACATACAAAATAAAGGAAGACTGGCATGAATGTTAGCTTAGGGACAATCATCCTCACCAAAAATACATATGTCTATATGAAAGTCTAAAATCTTGTGGTCATTCAGCAACCATATTTATAAAATGAGAGAAATAAAACTATTATCTGTTAGTCTACTATCCAAATATGCTTTGCCTACAGTTTTTGTCCTAATTTTTAAAAACTATCCAAATATGCTTTGCCTACAGTTTTTGTCCTAATTTTTAAAAACACCACATCCTTCATATTTTATAGAAGAAGAATTGTGTATTGCACAGTATGTCTTCACTGGACTTGGGGAAACATGGTTCCATAAAAACTGTAATGCCACAGTGTATTATGTTGTCAGCTTGTGTGTCAGAAGCCAATCTACTCTCATTTTACTGGGAGGGAACAAATGAGGTGAGGTGGGCAGGAATGAACTAGTCACTGAAGACTTAGATTGAGTCAGTTATTTACCTCCCTTCTCTTCCCTTCTTTTCCCTCCCTTGCTTCCTTCTTTTTTTTTTTTAAATTGCATCAAAAATTTTCTGGACTTTTAAAAATAGCTCAGATCTCCATCTTATATTAAGCCAAGTAAAATAAAAGCTCAACCTGCCAAGTCTTCAGAAATTATTGTAAAGATATCAGATGAACCATCTGAGAAGAGAAAAATGCAAAATATGAATTAATTTCTATGCCCCATCCCACATTTGTCAATTATTCATTCAGCATAGAACATATGTACTTCTTTGCCCTCGAGATGATGCTTGCTAACGTTTATTACCCTACCCTCTGTTACATAGTTGACCACATCATCTCATAGGACCTTCCTAGCAATCCTAGAGGGCAGGTACAATTATTATCCTCTTTTGACAGAGAAGGAAACTGAGCCTTAGAGAATTCAAGGCACTTGCCCACAGCCCCATAGCTCAGAACTGTCAGGCCCCGAATTTGTGCCCAAGCTGGCTAAATACAGAATGTGTGTTCTTAACCGTTGGGAATGAGAACAGCCAAACACTGAACATACGTGTACCAGAGCTTGGGATGGCGGCTCACGGAATGATTTTTTCCATTAGTTGGAGTGTCTTTTGTTGCTGATTTACTCAAAAGGAATTCTTGAAGCTTCTGCTTTACTTCTGTACTTGCCACTGCCCCTGAAACATACACACGAAGAAAAAGATGTTGATTTGGGGTTTTTGTCCTTTCAAGCTTCTAGAATATTTACAAAAATTAAGAAGTAATACCGCTGGTCACAGTATATGAAGTTTTCCTATTAAAAGAAGAAATCAAGAGTCTAAACCGGATTTGGAAAATGGCATCATAATGTTTTGTAACCACTGCTTCAGCTGCCAATTTTCGAAAGACCTTCGATGATTTCTTTAATTGCTTTTGCAGAAAGGGGATTCCCAGAATTAATACCAATTTTTTTCTGAGCTTTAGAAAATATTGCTAAGGAACAAAACACTGCCTTTTAAAAATCAAAAATCTTGGGTGACCATATAAGTGACTGAACACATTAAAATTATCTTTTCTGAATTTCTAGTTTAAATAACTAACTTTAAAAAAAGGTTTTTTTGAGCATTAAACAAATAAATATTGCTGACAATTCCAGTTCAAGTCGTCTGACTTTAAACCTTGCTATGACCTGATTTTGAACTGACCTCATACAGGGGAATTATTTGGATCTGTCTCCCTCTTGTGGATAGTTTTTTTTTACAAATGTTCAACCTTAAATCTTCCCAAAGTCTGGGTACTTGAAAAATAAATGGAGGCAAGACTTGACTTACAGAGAAATTATTACTTGAGAAGGAGAAAAATATAGTGGAGAAATGTGGAAGCAAGTTTATTATTAAATAGGATGGCATAGCTAGAGTGCCTTAGTATTTAACATTATTTTTAAGGTCCCAAACAACAGAAATTAGTTTCTTCATCAAACAATGCTATGTTTACTTCTTGAGATGCTCTGCAGACTGAATGCAGACAGCTGATATGTGAATGTCAAAGCTTTACATTTGGATCCTTAATTTATTCATTTAATTAAGCACAGACAGTTTTGACAAGTTTAATTGCACTCTTTATCAGGCTTCTTTCTGAGTGACGCTCAGCTACAGACGAGGGAAGAGATCCATCTTTTACCCTGGTGCCTCTTACTTTCTCGTCCTCTATCTTTGCCTCTGAGAGGAGGAAGCTGCTGTTCTCTGCGATGCCTCTCTACTTCCTGTTCTTGCCTCTGCTGCTCCAGTTTCTGCTCCTTTTCTAGAAGTTCTTGTTGCTGTTTTATGGCTAGAAGTTCCTGTTGCAACTTGCGAGAAGAGAAAGACATGAGAGTGTGCAATTTCTTTAGGCTTCATAGTCATCACTGACCAAAATCGAGATGTTAAGAGCTTCTGGAACTTATTTCTATTTATTTTACATTTTTACCCACTTTTTTTGTAAATTGTTGAAATCTAAAGACAAGTAAGTAATGCCATAGATGGTCTTAATGTCATCAACAAGCAAATTTTTAGGCAGCTTCATTACCTTTGCTGTCTTATCAAAACATTACCAAATTCATTCAGATCTTCAGTTCCCTGAGTAACTTTTCTTTGTACATCTGAAATATACGACACAGGCAAAGGCAGGAACATCCCAGACGTGTATTTTACAAAGTCTCTCACATTACAAATGAACAACTGAAATGTTCATTTCTCATGCTGAGAAATGGTATGAGAATAATCCAACTGAATAGAATGGAGAGATATGAGTTAATTTGGGGGAAGTCTACCTGAAATAGAATGAGTGCTAAAAATTTCAAAACCTTACAGAGAAGGTTCTCAATAAACTAATGCAGTCTACTTATCCATAATTAGGTCTTCTCTCAAAACAGCAAAGTCTAGTTCATTCATCCATCACACAAAAACCTTCTGATTAGAGAGACTGGTCAAGAAGAAATCACCTCCATTAAACTACCCCTTGATGCACTATTGTTTGCTGTCTGATTCCCTTGAACTCACTTTCAAATAATGACTATCATGAATATGAAGTGCTCTTAATAACTATTTTGAGTTGTCAGTTTTTCATCAGATTGAGAAATAGACATCTATGAATAATAGTAAATGTACCCACTAAGAATAAGTAAAAACTGAGTCCTAGTAGACTCTGACATTATGAGATATGAGATCTGGATAACTTACTAAACTACTCACAACACTGCTTGCTCATATGTAAGATAAATCATCTCCCTCACACATCCAGTTCATTATGTATGTGAAATTTAGTTTGTAAGTTTGAATCATACTAATTTTACTTAATATTATGGTTTTTAACTCTCAATACTAATGAAAGTTGTGTAAATTGCTGTTTATATTAGATAGGTACCTAAAACTCTGAAATTTACACTGAAAAGTTAGTAGAACAAAAATAAAAAGCTATGTGGAATGGCATCAGAGTCACTCTGGAGGAACAGGAAGCCAACTCTGTATGTCAAGCATGATGGCCTCACTACTTCCAGAAGGATATAGTCAGAAGCATTCCTGGTTACTCTTCACATTAAGATCTTTGGCATTTTGGCTTTGATATACCAGTCTCTTAATGAATGTTTTTAGATGTTCCATTCTAACAGGAAAATTTGTAACTCTGCTTAAACTCTGCCTTAAATATTAATACTATACAGACATTGGGGTTGCTCAAATTGATTCAGTGCTTCACCCAAGGTCCCAATGGAATTGAACTTTAATCTCTCTTAGGAATCTAGTAAAGCACACAATTTAATTTCCATAGCTACTATTTATTATGGAAGATTACAGGAATGAAGTTGAAAAAAACCGAAAGAAACAAAACTTCACCCCTCCAGTTTGAGATGTTCCACTTCAGGAGAGGGGCAGGATGATGTGGTAGCTTTGGAGACAGACGAGGCAAGACTACAAATTCTGCAGTACCCACCTATTGGCTGTGTGGCCTTGGGCAAGTTACAGTATTGCTCTCTGCCTCAGATTACTAGGTGGAAAAATGGGATAATAGCATGGAACTCAACAGATGTTGATTACAGAAGCCAAAGAATCAAAACACTAACGTAAATAAAGCATCATGCACTGCTTTTCCTCATAAAAATAAAATCTAAATGAATATTTAAAGCATCAACTTTTAGCCGTAACCATAAAAAAGTAAAACAAAATAAAATAAAAATTTTAAAAATCTAAAAACTTCCTAAACTTAAAAGAAATTTTTAAGTATGTCTTTAGTTTCTGAGAAAGCAATTTATTACTTTAGAGAATCATTTCAAAAGCTAAAATTCCCCCTTTAGCTATCTCAGAAACTTTTTTCTCTCAAGAGCCTCCTCTTTTTCCAATATTTTCCAGATGTCAGTAAACCTACTATATTACTTTGTTGGGGCCAAAGTAATAATTAATTAGCTACTTGCTACTATTAACTTGTGAGTAAAACCAAACAATAAATCACTGAAGAAAAATTTTATATTGATCTTTACAACTACAAAAAGCATCCAACATAAATGAAGCAAGTATCTAAGGTAGTAACTTATCAGTATTGCCCAGTATTCAGGGCAATATGGCTCACGTACCACAGGAAAATGAACCATATAGTTACTTAAATCTTAAAGTACAAACAAAATCTTAAAGTATGAATCTTAAAGTTATGAATACAAATCTTACTCATCCATCATTTCCATCTTAACGTGCCTAGAATGAATGAAGGAGATCTAGACATCAATGCTCTTATTACTGTTTCAAAGGTCAAATTGAAATAATGCTTCAGAGTCATTAATAATTCTATAAACAACATAAAATAATTCTATAAACAAAATGAAGTTTTCCTATAGAGCAACATATAACCATCATTCCATATGGGACCAAAAAAAATACTCTTATTTTTAAGGTTTCTTATAGGATTCTTTTAGTAAAGTTCACTAGTAAAAGGAAAAAATTATTACATTTTATTTCAGGTATCAAAGAGCTTTTTTTTTGAAAATAAGATAAAATAGGTCTTCTAGGCTAAGGAAATATAAAACAAGGAACATAGAGAAAAAGATAGCATTTTTACCTTCTCAGACACTGTAATATTAATGTGGTAAATTTATATAATATTAACATAGATTAGTTATCTATATTAACCCCACATAAACGTTCTTCTACTTGATATGCAAGTAAGTAATAGATTGTGTCTATAATACAATATAATACAATATTCAATATAATAAAATATAACAGATAATTTATTGTATTAATAGATTATCATATACTTAAGTCATTTTTGAAGGAGTTGGACATAAAAATAGAATTTTTCATTACAAATATTTGCTGCCTTATATTACTATCACAATAAATTCAAATTAAACGTCTACTTAATCAGACCAAAATAGCTTTGTTTTAGATGTCTTTGTCAAGAAGTTGAAAGACATTTTACAAATAAAGCTAAAGTAATATTTATCTCTGAAGATACAAGAGAAGAAATAGATACACAGACCCATCTAAAATGATCTGATAATAAAATAGCTCCTCATAAAAAATTCTGGGACATGGACATACTTCTCCTAGAATAATTTAATGACTTGGGTCTCAAATTGTCAACTATTCTTATCTATAGTCTATTAGACTCATATAAAAACATCAAAAATGTCTGCATCAGTTTCTTCATATGTAATTTTCTCGAGCTTTTTACTGTGTTATTGCTCTGAATGTATACATTATGAGGTCCTTTCCATAGGACAACTAGGACATACTCAGGACATCTACTTAGTGACCAAAGACAAAGAAAAAAATAGGCTCTCTTAACATGAAGTGACTAATGTATCCTTTCTAGTAAATAGTATTTGCAGATTCTTTAGAAACATAAAATGGGTCTTCCCAGGCTCGTGGTTCTTCTTGGTACAGAGGAGATGGGGCAAATGAACAAAATCATGTAGAAGAGAATCTAAAGAGAGGGTGGGAAGTTACTATTCCCTACTATTGATGCTGTAAACTAAAGGCTGAAAGAGTGGTCAGGCCCCTCTCCAAGAAGCAAAGCAGATTTGTTGCCAGCATTTTTACTACTTACCCAAGGTTTTCACTAGTACAACCACAATTTCCTTCAGGCCATACATCCATGACTTATCACAGTGAAACTTCCCTCCAGTGCTCCCTCTTATGTCCAGGTCTTGGCTCACGCTCCCTAAGAGGTCACAGACAAAGAAACATTTGCTACCTTGATGTGCTCCTGAAGTTGAGCCTGGTGCTGCCGTGTCAAGTTCTCATGCTGTTTCTGAAACTCTGCAATCAGGAGCTGCTTCTGGATTTGCTGCTGTTGCTGGATGAGGAGTAACTCCTGCTGCAGTTGCTTCTCACGGACAACAGGGTCCACCACGGGCATCATCATCCTGAGGTCTGTCCTTAGGTCTAAAGGTGAGATGGGCTCCAGGCCCACAGGAACCTCTGATTTCACATCCACTGGAGAAACAGGGAAAATAAAAAGGGGAGGGACGACAGAGGATAGAAAATTAGCATATTGATTTGGAAACAAACAAACAAAAAAGGTACTATAGCCTGTACAACAAATTTTATGTTAACAAACCTAGTCTTTTTTTTATAATGATGATAAAAGGTCTTTTGTACATCGGCTTTGATAAAATGGACCATATGCTAATTTTCACCCAGTAATTTGTACTCTGCCATGAATCTTCCCCATTTCCCTTTTTCAAAGAGGTAACTCCAATTATTAACGGGAATCAAAGTAATTTATCAAACTTATCCTACTGGACCTTACAAAAGTCAAGACAACTTAGGACAAAAAAATGCAATTCTATTGAGGAAAGATGTCATGTTATAATACAGAACTTCTAACAACCAAATTTGCACACATGTGAACATTTTTATTTGTAGTCAGTCAGAAGATACATTCTAAGCTGTACTCCTTAAGAAGTAAAGCTTTTAACATAATGCATTTGCAGGGGTGTTGGACCTGGCAAAGAAACAACACAAATCTGCATGCTAAAATGATGGCAATGGTGAGTAGATTAGGTAATCAACCACAGCAATGGCGCCAGGTCAAAACATCAAGGAGTAAAAATAGCTAAGTTTCCAGGTGCTGGGTTTTTTTTTTTTTTTTTTTTTTATTCTTACGTAATTTATTGCAAAGCCCCAATTAAACAAAACCTCAGGTGACTGGAATTTTCTCCTCACCATTCCTTTTTTTTTTTTATTGAGTTATTGATAGGTTACAATCTTGTGAAATTTCAGTTGTACGTTAGTCAGTCATGTTGTAGGTGCATCACTTCACCCTTTGTGCCCACCCCATACCCCACCTTTCCCCTGCTATCCACTAAACTGTTCTTAGTCCATAATTTTAAATTCCTCATATGAGTGGAGTCATACACAGATTATCCTTCTCTCGCTGGCTTATTTCACTTAACATAATTCTCTCAAGGTCCATTCTAGGTGCTGGTTTTTAAATGGTAATAATCTGTAGATCTGTTGCCTTATTCCTCAATAGGCAGAAAAACTGTGAGAAAGCTTAAAACAAGTCTTCAATCAAAACACTGGAGGAAGAAAGATTTGATGATGAAAATGATTATAGGATATTTAAATTTATAAAAATTAAGTTAGATAACATATAAAATTCTTAGCATAATTTCTATTAGATAACTTCTTGGAGTGGTAAAAGCACAAAAGCTCACAGACAGGGTACATCACAGAAATACCCATTATTTATGGCTGGGTCCACTCTGATTAGTCAGTGCTTACACCAAACTGTTTGTTAGATATTTTGAACATGACCCTTGCCCACAGGCATCATGAAAGTTCTGTAGTTGAATGAAACATGTTTAGTGAAAGACAATAGGGATTTTGGAAAGAAAACTGTGGTGAACTGGACTGCCTGGCTCTTCAAAGTGGTCAGCCATTACTGAGATCCAACCAATTATTGGTGGGGGAAAAAAGAAGAAAGAAAAGAAAGAAAATACAGACCCACTGTAGAAAGAAGTCACCTAATTAAATTTAAAAATAATTTAAAATATTTAAACGCTATAGGAACCAAAAAAAAAATAAATGCTTCAATAAGTCTACTTTTGACATGCAGGCTGCTGATTTTCAACCTCTGTTCTAAAATCTAAATGTCTGTTCCCACTCTTCTAATTGTGTTAACCTGAAGGTGTTATTTAAGTTCTCTAGGCCTCAGTTCCCTTAGATGTAAAATGGAGATAATTACAGTTTAACAGAAACAAGAGAGAGTTGTTAAAAGGACAAACGGGGTGATCTACTCAAAGACTTACAGCATACAGCACATCCCTCAATAAATGCTTTGGTTTTTTTCTATTATATAAAAATGGATACTTCCTGTATATTAAAATAAATCATCAACACTATGTATCTAACAAAACAAAAATATTAGGAGCAAGTATGAAAATAAAATTATATATGATTTCTATTAAATATTAGAAAATACAAACACTAAAACTTCTAGAAAAATGGGAAAAGAAAATAAGAGAATATAGTTAAACAATGCAAAAATATTCACCTTACTAATAAAGAAATGCAAATTTTAAATCAAAATAAGGCATCATTTTCTAATTATTAAATATTGTATGATTCATGTGTATGCATATGTGTATGTACAATGTTCCATTGTGCAGGGTAAGCATATGACCAAGCAGACAATTATATATTTTAAGTGGCAGGGCCAGTTGTTTAAAACTTCTGAAAAACAATTTGGTGATATGTATCAAGAGGCATTAAATATTTGATTTTAGTTTTCCAACTTTAGGAATATATCTTAAGGAGATAAAACCAACAGAGGAAGAAAGATTTCAATGTCACATTGTTTACTGAAGTAGTATTATTTAATTAAAATCATCAACAAGAATGGGGCCGGCCCGGTGGCGCAGCGGTTAAGTTCGCACGTTCCGCTTCTCGGCGGCCCGGGGTTCGCTGGTTCAGATCCCGGGTGCGGACATGGCACTGCTTGGCAGCCATGCTGTGGTAGGCGTCCCACGTATAAACTAGAGGAAGATGGGCACGGATGTTAGCTCAGAGCCAGGCTTCCTCAGCAAAAAGAGGAGGACTGGCAGTAGTTAGCTGAGGGCTAATCTTCCTCCAAAAAAAAAAAAAAATCATCAACAAGAAAATGTCTAAGTAAAATATGTCACTCCATTTGGTAGAGAAATAGGCAATCACTAAAAATGTTTATGGGAGGGGCCTGCCTGGTGGTGCAGCGGTTAAGTTCGCATGTTCTGCTTCGGCGGCCCAGGATTCCCCGGTTTGGATCCCGGGTGTGGACATGGCACCGCTTGTCAAGCCATGCTGTGGCAGGCATCCCACATATAAAGTAGAGGAAGATGGGCACGGATGTTAGCTCAGGGCCAATCTTCCTCAGCAAAAAGAGGAGGATTGGCAGCAGATGTTAGCTCAAGGCTAATTTTCCTCAAAAAAAGAAAAGAAAAGAAAAGAAAAAATGTTTATGAGAATATGAAAAACAGTGTTACAATATTAAATGAAAAAACTGTTAATAAAAGTGACATATACCCTATGATAACTCTTTAAACTAAATAAATATACTTAACTTAGTTGATATACACTTAATGAGAACCTTAAATTCTCAGGCTTGATTCTAGATGTTGGGGTTCAGTAGTAAAACAAAAAAGACAAAAATTCCAGCCTTCACAGAGCATATATTCTACTGGGGTTTTAATTATATTAGTTTCTGAATTCTAATAGCAAAGAGTGGTAAGATACAAAACAGAAGGTGGTTGTATTTTGGGTGAAAATAGGAATAATTTTCCCTCTTCTAATTTTCTATATTTTTCCAAATGGTATCTAATGCTCCGACTACTACTACAAGTAACTTGGATCTGCAGATTCCAGGTTGGGAACTACAGTTAATATTCCATGTGGAGTTAAGAACTATTTTCAGCAAGTCAAGAAAGCCTGAGAGAAATCCTGTCTATAGAAGTTAAGCCAGCAAACACTAAATGAAACATTAATGTCTTTGCTTATCATTTGAATTGTGTGTGTGAGCAGGCACGTGTGCGTGCGCCTGTGTGTAGGGGATGGGGGGGATACTGGTATCAAACTTGGATTGCTAACACTGGTTATCTTTCAATGCATTGATCAGAAGCTTGCATTGATGTTACTACATGTGTCACTTTAAAGAAAATGGTAAAACAATTTGTTAATAAACCATGGTTTGGAGGACAATGTCTTCTAAAACATGATTATTTGTGAAAGGAAAGATATTAATTGTGACGCGTTTCAAACTAGATGAGGATGACAGTGTGTAAGATCTCTTAGTTGCAGTGTCCAATGTAGAACTTTCAATCAAGGCTCGGGAGTAACATGAGATTTTGAGCATTAATTTATAGAGTTGGCATAATTCCAGCCAAAAGCAATGGCTGTTAATGATATATTTCATTTTTACATTAAAAAGCCCAAACTACAGCCTCCAATTTTTACATGGAAATCCCAATAAACAAAGGTCAGAATTTAACCCTATAACGACCAAATGTAAAATTTCAAGAGACTCTGGGGTCTCTTCTTGCTGGCTTTCTTATTATCCATAAACTGTAAACATCACATCCCTAAAAAACATCCCCTCTTCCAAAAAAAAAAAAAAAAGATAAGGAAAAAAAAGTCCCAGAACTCTCCAAAACAGCTATTGTAAACCTCAAAGGGTAATTTGACTTCTTAACCTGCTATCCCAACAGAAATGATTGTGTCTAACTGCTTGCCTTTGTTCAGAGACTAATCACTAAATTGTGAAAAATCACCCTCAACTTACAAAAACTGCTCTTGATTATAAATAATTGCCCAAGACTGAGAGAAAGCGGCAGGCAAGATCCCAGTCTTTCATCCAATTTATTCAGCAGCAATCCACATTCCATTTGTCTAGACTAAATATAGCAGCGTTTATACAAGAAATCAATAGTGCTCACAGAGAGGAGAGCAAAGGCATGAATATTTCATCAAACTCAGAGAGAAATGGCAATCAGCAAACTGATGGTTCTGTGTAGGTCATCTTTGGACTGCTGGATTAGTTCCTGTTACTCGGACAATAGCTCATCTCTGGCTAATCATAATCATATCATTGCCATTCTTTCTATTTTTAACATTAATTGTATTGTGGGTGACAAAAGCTCGTCGCATTCCAAAAGGAATGATGGATTTTTCTTACATCTTCTGTGACAGGCTAATAAGCCTCCCCAGGAGCAATAACAGTAACACAATACCAGGGCTGAATTTCAACAAGTTACAGTCACTTTCATATCACCAAACGTGAAAGAAAGAGCATTGTCCACAGCTGCTGTATTACCACAATTAGAAATAATTAACTTACAAGGAAAAGTTAACAGCCTCTTTTAACAGTGGGGAAATGAATCATCCCTGTTCACAACATTTCTTGTCTACGAACATGCAAATTCCTTACAAATTCCTTAGAACAGGTGGCCAGTGATACATAAGTTAGAAGGAAGTTGATGACAACAAATATTAGTGCTAGCTTAGTTATGAACAAATCATGCTTTCTTAACAGACCTCAAGACCTCATCACTTTATTTGGACTCACCCTGTTTATCTGAGATTTCAAATACATGCCAACATATTTAAGTTATATTTATATTATGTGTTATTCTAATACCACATGCCCCGTCACAACATTTCTGCATATATATTAACTAGTCTTAATTATCACTTTACAAAGTCCTGTTCATCTTCTTCAGTGTCTTTCTTAAATGCTCTTTGATAGTTATTCCTTCTGTTTAGCATTTATGAACTCACACAATATTTTCTAGAAACAGTTTTTAATGAAGATGGAAACAAAAACCTTTCATTTCAAAATAAAAATCTCAGATCAAATAGATGCTTATGATAATTATATTTATTTGAACAAGATATATACCTGTTCGTTGTAAATTTCTGTGACAAATATGTTTTTTTAAATACTAAGACCACCAAAGAGTTAATTCAGAGTCCTAAGAATAATCCAGTAGCCATTCTAATTCTTCACTTCAGATGCTGTTATTTATAGCACAAGTAAGTGGGAGAATTTTCATATGCTCAAAAATAGGAATCTGGAGCCCAGCCCCGTGGCCAAGTGGTTGAGTTTGTGTGCTCCACTTCAGCGGCCCAGGGTTTCATCGGTTCAGATCCCAGGTGCGGACATGGCACCACTCATCAGGCCACACTGAGACAGCATCCCACAGGCCACAACTAGAAGGATCCACAACTAAAATATACAACTACGTACTGGGGGGGTTTGGGGAGAAAAAGCAGAAAAAAAAAAAGAAGATTGGCAACAGTTGTTAGCTCAGGTACCAATCTTTAAGAAAAAAATAGGAATCTTTGGTTGCTACTTTATCAGCTGACTTACAAACAAGAAGCCACCCATTTTAAGAATGTTTCAAGTGAACAACTTGCAAATCTCGTGAATGGAAAAATTCTAAGAATGCACAGTTTTGACCATTTACAACTATCACAACTATGGCTAAAGACTGCCCATGCTGTTGCTCTGAAATGAAATTTAAAAGCAGTATACTGCAAAACACAGGTTTTCACGAAAAATTGGCACAAGCACAATCTCACCACCAATGTGTATGTGCCAATTTAGTTAAAAATTGAAACTTGAAAAAAGGAAATAAAAACTGAAACCATATTTACTATCTCAGTTAATATTCATAGTTACAGCAGCTATAACTCAGGATACAGCATCACCAGTGTTACCAGGAGCCAGTTCACACAGAAATTAAGTTCTTTATACCAAAGAAACAGTTGTCCATAACCACAATGGCAAGTGGACATAGGAACTACAATTTCTACATCTGGGGAGAAACAAATGTTGCTCTGATCATCTGTTCAGCTTCTTCTGTTTCTCTTTTCACGCACAGAAATTTGTGAGAGTTTGGGCCTGCTGAGTCTGCCCACTGGAAAGGCTGCCTGCTGTGCTGTTTTCTGCCTCAACATTGTCCAATCAAATATGTAGTCATATAGGTAGTCTAGGGTTCAGAAAAGAATGTGGAATAGCTGCCTCAGACACATGCCATGAGTGCTTCCTCAAAGTGTAGCCTATAATAATAGTTTCAGTACATGGCAAATTCTGCAGGAATTTATATAAAACTTCAACAGGAATAGATATCTTCTTTTACTAATCTTTTCATATTTGTTTCTTTCTTGCAGCCTTTTTTGCCAGGGCGGGCTGGTTCTATTAAAATACATCAACATGTTCCTAATGATACCATGTCATCTCTGAAACTCTGCTCAATACCAAGATGAGTACTGATGCTAGATTGTTAGGTAATGCCAGGGAGATTATCATCTTCTCTGTATCATATGTGCTGCCTTGTCCTATCATTTCTGTACTTTCTGGCCAAACCAAAATCAGTAAGGATTAAGTTACATCTACTACCTATTACTATATATATAGTGTATGCATATGTATCTATCTATAGATATATATAGATATATTAAATATATACCTATTACTATAGAAAGTTATCTGGTTTACTGTCTCTGTGTATTAAACTCTTGGTATGCACATATGCAATTCTACTGATCATCTCGTCACCTAACATAAGTACAGTTTTCCTTGTGAGCCTTCTTGAACAGAAACTGAAGCGGTCTTAGAGGATGAGTGGAAGAAGATCCGTAAGCAGTACACTACAGTCTTTGTCCTAACCACACCACTTTATTCGTGGGATGTCAATCCCATCTTGGATCTCACTTTACTCCAGCAACGGGGATACCTAGCTTTTGTGATTCTAGCTTCACAGCCACTTCCCTCGTCATTATGTTGATTGCTGGAGAGAGTTTTTCAGGTAGAATCCATGAGCTTTTGGAAATAAATAGAACTTAAGTCTTTTTCTTCCTTCAACTCCATGAAGTGGATTTAAATTCATTTAAACCACCCTGATATTTCCTTCTCTGAAATCCTGCTACCACTTCCCACTCCCTTCTTTTAACAATGATTTGGAACCAAACAAATACAACTTTATAATTTTATTTACATTTTTATTCTTTACATCCTGTTGGTTACATCATAGCATAAAGCTAACTTGAGGACAGGGCCATGCCTGATGCCTGTATGTATCTTGTTCCTCTCATTCTTTGCCTCAATAACTATGCTGTGGCATAAATTCTTAAGTATTATACTGTCTAAAGAAAGTATCAGAGATTGTTTAGGGCTGTATGTATCTAAATAACATTGAAGTCATTGTTTTTATAGTATTATCAGGATGACATACCATTTTTCATTCACTCCTTTATTCAGCAAATATTTGTAAAGCCCTATTAAATGCCAAAACAGTTTTTAGTCAACAAGAGAAGTAAAGAACTGCCTTCAAGGAACCCATCTGCTGATGCAGAAGATCAATGCATAAACCTATGCAGAAAACGTGATGCATTAAGGGCAATGATGTTGGTGCTCCAGAATCCCACCTGAGCCCTCTTCTATTTTCTCTCCAGGACTCTCCGTGGTGATCTCTTCCATCCCCAGAACTTTATTTGCTTCTCATATGGTGACAATTCTATCTCTAGCCTAAACATCTATTCCAAACTTGCGATCCATAAGTATAACTATTACTGGCACTCTTCATTTAGCTGTCATACTGCTCTTTCTCCAAGACCTCTGGTCTCAAGTATTGCAGCCAGAGGAGAACATGGGGGTGATATTTGACTCCTCTCTCTCTTTTATTATCCATATCCAATTGACAGAAAAGATCTTTTCTCCTCTTAAAGATTTTTTTAATTCATAAAGATCTCTCCACTGCCACTGACTGTTTTATTAAAGCTGTCTTCTGTCACTCTCCTGGCTAAAACCCAATCTTTTACATGGCTGTCCTGTCCCTCCATGGTGTGCTTTCTGCCTGTGTTTCCGGCCTTAACACCATCTACTCTGCTTCGCTTGAGTCATACTGATCTTCTGTCAGTTCCTTAAACACCATGCTCTCCTAAGTCTCAGAGACTCCGCCTACATGTTATCTCTTCCTAAAATCCAATCCCATTCCACTTTTCTAGACTGATTCTTATTTATTCTTCATATGTTAGCTAAAAATGACTTCATACAGAGTATCTTTCTGAGTCTTATTGCATGTTCCCATTAAATTTTGCAATTCTTTTCATAACATTTGTTTAATTGTCTCCCTTCACCATTATTCCAAGTTCCATGAGAGGAGAGACTATAATTTCAGTGCCTAATACTGCACAAAAACATAGCAATGTCTCAATGCATACCTGGAATGAATGAAGGAATAAATGAATGAATGACAGTCACAAGAATCATATGGGAATAAAATTAGAGACACAGGTGCACACATGCATATACACATACCAAATTAAAATCCTAAAGCAATTACTTATTAGGGCTTTTTGTCTGTCTGAATTCCAGATAAATATTACTTGACTGCTTAAATTATTGACAGTGAATAAGCTTCTAGCAATAGTGATTAAGTATTTGAAAAAAAAAGATCTAAAAAACTTTTCCCCCTAAGATATCATTTCACATTTCACAGACCCCAGTGTACCTCTTAGAACTTGGTGTGCTGACAGACGACAACCACCAAAGTGGGGTAGGAAGCACTGAGGAAAATAAAACTGACCCACCCATGCTGTTTGCCTCAGTAGGGATGACCAAAAATGACCACACTCCTGAGTTATCTAAACAATAAGGCCTAATTCATGAATGATTACCCCATGTTATATTACTAGAAAATTAGACCAGAACTGATAAACTGTAAGCTAAGAAGTTTTTAAATCTCCAATTTGAAAAATGAAGAATTAAATTACTAAATGTAAATCAAAAAGAATAAATCCTCTCGAAGCTGTTTAATCAAAATTCTTTAACATTTTATCTGAAATAACCAATAATTGATTTTTCTAAAAGAATGCTGAAGTGCTTTTTAGTGAAGGCTCTTCAGTGAAATGTCTAGTATTATTTCAGTCTTGGAAGGCACATTTTTTCTGAAAAAGAAAATTAATGAATTTGAATGTGCCTAACATCAAAAATTGAAAATGGGAAAACAAGTAATACAACCTCAGTTTGCTGCCCAAATTTCACTTTAGTAATACAAATATTCTTAGTCGATTTTCCATTTTTAATATTTATGATAGCATCAGCATGAAATTTTTAAAAATTAGTAAATTATCAAACATAAAAATAATTTTTATAACAAGAATTATTTAAATTGATTAGTCCAGAAATACAATTCTCCCTCAAAGTGATTCTGTTCAAGTTATACATGTCTTCAGTTTCTTTAAAGTGCACTAATACAGAGCATAAATGAAAAGAAAATAAATGCAAGAAGCAATCTGGGCTTTGATTTACTATTCTCTTATTTCCCAGGGGCCTGAACAGGAAACAAAAATAACCACAAATGACTAAAATATCAGTAGGCCTTGAAATATCAACATTTAAGTTAAAGAAAGCTAACTTTTTAATCACAGCCTTACTATTTTGATTTACTTAATTCAAATTCCCTCTCTGCAAATATGCTTTTGAATTAAGCAGTCATAACAAACCATAACACAAACATGAATTGCCAACTCATTTGTAATACCCACTTAGTTCTGAAGTATTGCAGTGTTTCTAGCTCTTCACCATTTGAGTCCCAACTCAAAGCTGCCTTCAGCTTCTTGCAGTATGGAAACAAAATCAAGCCAATTTATGCGACTTCAAGGTAACAGGAGCTAAGAAACTAATCCACGTTATTTTGTAATTTGAGATAAAAATTTAATCTGAAATAACGGTACCTGTAAATGAAACCTTCGGTAGATGAGAATTTTAGTGTTTTAAAATAGAAAATATAGGTATTAATCTAAAAAGAGTTATCTAGCCACATATAACACTCATCATCCGGGACCTAGAGCAAACTGACTTTTACAAGAACTACAACGAGGGTGAGACACAATGTCTCCTTCCCCAGATTTTTTTCTACAACTCATATCTTCTTCTAGGTTACACACACGTACTAAATTATTACTATTTGCAAATGGCTAACCACACTTCTTCCTCTATTAAAACCTACTATTTGAGGCAGGGCATTCCCTTCTAACTCCAGAATCTAGCCCATCACCTGATATGTAATATAAGTTTAATAGATAAGTTTAAATTTAATGAATATTGGTTGAATAAATGACCCTTTCTGCAGCTCCCCCCTCTAACAACACTTTTTGGAAACAAATCACATTTGTTTATTCAGCAAATAAAAATTTTTCAAAGAATATGTTCCCACTCTTCTATCAGGAACACTTGTTTGCAGAAGTATGTAAATGTGTTCTGTTTTGATAGAAAAAAAAGAGCTTTTATTGGTTCTTGTGTCCTGCCAGTCAAGAAGCAACTACCTTTAACTATAAAAAATAATCCATTATTTTCTGGAAGCTTCAGTGATTAATCTATTCTGGCTAACAGCATACATTAACAGTGCAGGAAAGTGGGAGGAGAAAAAGAACAGAAATGCCATGCATGATGAGTCTCTCCTTTTCCTCCTGATTCAAAACGTGCCTTTTCCTTTTTTACCTCCTAAGCTCCAGTCCTGCAAAATGGGAATAGGACTTCAACCGATGCACTTTTTCTCTTTTCTTCTCCAGATCTCAGCTGTTTCCTAAGTTCTAAGGAAATCTTACTACAAAACAAAAAGTCTTAAAGTCCCACTAAAACCTTCTAATATAGGATTCCACTGGCTTTTAAAAAGCAAAAAGATTTCTTTAAACAGCTGGACACCTTCTTCAAATAAAATCTTATGAATAGTCCCAACATATAAAACCAGCACGAGTTTAACCATTAAGGAGGAACCAATGTCCCACCCACTCACTTCCTCTCCGGCCTCTTCCCTTGGGAACCCAGACTCCGTGGAATTCAGTTGGAAAATCAGTGTTCTAACTGCATTATTCCTTTATTTGTTAAATTCAAATTAGAGGCAAATTATATTACTTCTCTTTCAAAGAGCAACGCATTAGTGTTTCACAGAATTATGGGAATTTGGAATTTTTGAATTGGGAAAATAAAGTTTCACTTCATACATGCAATTTGGGAGCAAAAAGTTAATGTTAAAAAATAAAAAATTGTCTAACTTTGCATAATTTCAAACCTAGTCAGACAAATGCATAAGCACCTGTGTTTATGTTATTGCCACATGGTGGCACCACTTTTGCTGATAAGTAGAAATACCCACCATCCTTTGTCAGGAAGCGGTTTGGATATGTGAGTTTTAAAATAATGATGCAAGCTCGGAATTACTCGAAGTTTTCAGGGCTTGAGCATTCTAATAAAATGTGACTTCCCTATGCCGATTCCAAATTTGGCTTTCTAAACTTGGGTAAGACAAAGACTAATATCATAATGTTGGTCGTTCTGGAAAGTTGTTTTCTTTTAATTTAAATTATGAAGCCCACACCAATACAGCACTAATTGTGTGCCAAACAGTGTTCTGAATGCTTTATAAAATAAATTTTAATTCATTTATTCTTCTTTACCACACTATGAGCTTGTGCTATTGGGTAACCTAGGGGATAGACATGATTATGATCCTCATTCACAGATGAGGAAAATGGAGGCCGTAGAGGAACTTGGTGAACGTCACACAGCTACTATGTGGTACAAAAGGAATTCAAGCACACACCGTGCAGTGCCAGAGTCCATCCTTTTAGCCATTCCACTCTTATTTTTCTTGAGTGCTACAAAACAGGTATCCAATTTAATTCCTACACAGTTCACTTTGGGGTATGCCTTGATATAAATGAGACTTAAAACTTTTTTTTTGTTAAAATGATATTACATATTTTTATTTTTAGAGGTAAAGAAAAGCATTTACTTGTACCTGCCAATATCTAATGTGGAGTGATGTGTAAAAGAACACATTTCTGAATATTCTGACACCTTTGTGTATTTTCAGGTGAGACCAAACATCTTTCTTAACATGTGTGTTTCAATAGTCTTTTTAGAAACAACTCTGTATTTAGGAATTACAAATTTGGTATTTTACCCTTTTCTTTTAGCTATAGAAAATTCTGTTCAGTCTAGACAATTTTCTAAAATTCACCTTACTCTCCAATCTGTATCTACTAACTCACAGGTAAAGACTGCCTAATAATGAAGTCTTCATTAGTACCTGATTAACTAAATCCCATTGGATTGTATCAGAGGTAGAGATATTGAGTCATAATTAACTGTAAACAGTGTTAATGAAGTTTGAATGTATTGTTCATAAAATTTTAGATTACTTTTTTAATTGAAGAAAGTAGTAACAAAAGAGAAGAGGCAGCTGTTTCTTGACACTATGGGAAAAGATTTGACAGGATAGATTGTGGTGGTTTAGTTTTTCTTATTTCAGGGCTTTTTTTGGCTCATGATTCCCTGTGCATTATGAGAGATGATCACTAGCCATTGAGGCACAACACATTAGGTAAGTGGAAGGGTCTACCTCAAAGAGAAGCCTGAAGTTATTGGAAAAATCTAATTTTTAAAAATACATAAATAAATAGAAATCGACATGTCTATATATATTCATTAAAGACATTCATAATTTGGCATAAGAAAACGTAATAAGTTTTCTCTGTGGCTTCTATTTAATTAGACGTCATTAAAATTTCTATTTCTGGTAGAACTCCTAGTATCTGTTTATAAAAACAGCCTGTATTCAGAGAACTGTCAGCATTACAGAATGCTTCTAAATATTTTAAGCACAGCTTTGAGATGATAAGTCCACAATTTGAAGTGGAACAATTTGTACAAACAAAAGTATAGGAAGTTATTTAAAGTATTAAAAACGAGCAGGACTCCGCAGAGCAGCGGTCAGCAAACGACAGCTCCCGGGCCAAATCCAGCCTGCCCATGTTTCTTTTTAATGCCTGCTACCAAAGAGTGATGTTCATATTCTTAAATAGTTAAAAAAAAGAAAAACATTTCATGACATGCATAAATTATATGAAATTCAAATTTCACTTCTCATAAATAAAGTTTTATTGAAACACAGCCACTCACATTCATTTACTTATTGTCCATGGCTGCTTTTGCACTACAAAGTCAGAGTTCTGTGTAACAGAGGCAGCACAACCTGCAAAGCCTAAAATATTTACTGTCGGTCCCGACAGGAAAAATCTGCCTAACCCTGCTGCAGAGAATCTACAACCAATTTTATTCTCAGAGTGGCACTTCCCTGTGACAGTCAAATTCCCAAGCCACCTCCCTACACCCTACTCTACTGGTTTAATGCACAAGGTTAAAAATTACCATAGCTTATTTCATCTAAAATAAAACATAATTAGGAAGCAGAATATGCTGACGAGAAAAACACCATGTAAAAAGAAGCTCTAAGTATTTTCATTGAATTGATATACGAATTTTAGACTTTGTTGCTTGCTCTTCACATTAAGCAGTTAACTGGAAAACAAAGATATAAAGAAGAATGATGGCGTTTTAAAGTGAGCAATATGTGCTGAGCATTAGCTACAATTTTTGGATGGATTTTTTTCATTTAATACCACAGCCTTATTATTATTGCCATTTTAAGGGTGAGGATAAGGAGCAATAGACAAGTTAGAGCTAGTCTCTCCAATCTCATGTATACAACATCTTTCTCTAAGTATTACTTCTTTATCTTGCTTACTTAAAATCATGGTAAATATTATTTTAGTATGATATTAAATGAAAGTCATTGTATCATATTCTATACTAAAAGATTCAGGTGGGATCTTCTTCTAATTTCTCTCTTTTCCATGAGGCAGAGATAACATACCCTACAAGAAGCAAGATCTAGAACAAATATTTGTTCAATTGAAATTTCTTTTAACAAAATAAGGCAAGGACACAGACTGCTCGCATCTGTGTAGTAGCTATTACATAATTCCATATATATTATTCTATAGAATAATATAAAATATATATAAAAATAATATACTATATATCCTCAAAAGGCCAGTACATCTTATAGAAATCGACATGTGAATGAGTTTAAGAAAGGAATCTTTGGAAATTATAGAATATTGTGTTTATTTGACATCAAAATTTTTGTTAATACTGTGTGGGTTGATTTAGTTTATACAGAATATTTTAAAACCTTGAGGTTTTAAAGAAACATCATATGTACCTCAAAGCTACAATAATACTACTACAAGGTTGGTTATTATACCCTTGTGATAGATCTGTAGCCAAACCACTAAAGAAATTTGGTGCCTCAAACAAAATAGCCCTAGCAGTTAGGCATTGTAAGAAGAAAAAAAAAAAAAGAACTATGGAAAAAAATAGTTACACAGATGTTCTTCCAGATATTAATGTAATTTTAAATTAATGTAACCCAAGATCATAGGAAATACATTGCTAATCACAGAGCTTAGCAAAGCCTTGCTGAATCCAATAGTCTCAATTTTATTTTCCACAGAATTTATAACATAACTTACATTGGAGCAGTAGAGGAGATTCAGCAGCTTGAGAACTCATTTGTTATACAAAATTTCAAGTTCCAGGTTTTTTTTTCTAAATGCTTTAAATCAATGGTTTGGAATTTATAATCCTTGAAATAAAAAAGAAAAAAACACCAAATATTACCTTGGTTAAAGAAAAGAAATAAGAGAGACCAAAAAATAGACGCAATTTTTCTTTATCCTACGAGAAATGCACTTGTATAGGGGTTATTCAATTTCCTATTCCTGCCGGGGTAGGGGCAAAAGTAAGGAGCTAGAAGCCCCTGTGATTCCTCCTTAGGTCAGTAAGGAAATTCAACCTGCCATGTTAGGTATGTCTTTATTAGGTTTATGTAGGTGGTTCAGTTGGGTTTATTCCTCTCAACGTAAATTTGGCAGGATGCAGGATTTAGTCAAAGCCAAGGTTCAGAAATTTCTGGGCACGTCTGGAGTGCAGGTGGGGCTGGCACAGCAGATGTCCATTTGCATAAATGACTAAGGCACCTCCTAAGAAAAACTCATCTTCAGCAAAGAGGAAGCCAGGCCTGACATACTTGACCTGATAAGCAAGCCTCAGGGCCTGAGGGATTCTGATTCTGAGCAGTGCATCCTTCCTTGGTCCGCTTTTACCTGCAGGTCCCGGGGTACAAACCTAGTGTCCACCTTTTCTGCTGCTCTGAAAATGATTTCTACAAACTCATCAGTAACATCATGTTGTTAAAACCAAGTCTTTGTCTTACTTGATTCTCTTAATCATGGGACACAGTGGTTTTAGAGAATAAATAAATGAGTAAATATTTCTATCAACCCATCATCCTTCAATCACTGGCTAACGCCCAACATCTTGCCAAAGGACAGAAGCAGAACCAGGCAGAAAGAAAACTGAGTCCCCAGTTCTAATCTTGATCACTCCACTTCTGTGGACCTTGGGCTCCTCGTGTATAAAGCAAATAAAACAAAGAGGGTGAAGTAATGATTCCCCAGGCTCTTTCTAGTGCCAAGGCTATTCTCTCCCACACTCAAATTATATGGAATATATATTAGTCTCTATCAGATAGTCTATGTCATGAGAGAGGCAATCACTGTTGCCCTTCATTGACCTCTTTGGGTGAATTAGTAACCAGCAGAGCAGTTTCTGACCACAGAGAAAGCAAGGGCTCTCAAGAGGGAAGAGAGGGACTCCTACCAAATAGGAGAAAATGACAGAGAATGGAAAGCAGGAACTCCTTTAGAAAAGCTTTATCTAATTAAGTATTACCGTAGGGCAGGCTTTGCCCTAACTTTGCCCATAACTCAATTAAGGTCAAAATTGTTTTATTCCTTGATTGTGGTGTTTGGAAACTTCTCCTCAAATCTTCCATTTTAAATAGCCAAACATTACTTTCCATTTTCTGTTTCAAAGAAAATATATCTTTTTCTACAAGAGTTGTTTCTCAGTAGGGTATAATGAACAAAAATATCTACATTTTGTAATTCATTACTTGTGAAAATAAGAATAAACATTTTCCTCACTTAAAAAAGTGCTACTATAGAGCAATACAACACCCAACTGAGAAAAATCAGAAACATTATTCTGATCAAATGAAATGTGATGGATATTCAGACCCACATCGCTTAATAAAGTAACAGAAAACTGCCAGTAATTAGGAACAAGAAAACCAACCAAAGTTGAAAAGTAATACTGAAAAAAAAATTATCCACAATTTAAATATCTTAGAATTTCCTTTTTTGGTTAACATAAAAAGATAACATTACTTGCAAAGGCTTATATAAGTAAAATTAAAGCCATGTCACCAATTTATTTTTATTATTTCAGGGCATTTAGATATGAACTGAACCATTTTTTTGTTTTTTGCTGAAAGAATCCTCCTTTTTCGTTTTCTACAGAAGTATCCTATACTGTCCAAAGCATTTGGTCCTGTTCAATAGCTAAAGAACTCTTCTTTTTCCCCCTCTCTCTAGTTTGGCTTCAAATCAATGCTGTTTTTCTCATTCCAACTGTTTTGGACATATGCTGGCCCAACTAACAATAGTAAACACAGCAAGCTGTCTCTGATACGGTGCTGATTGAGTCATCTTGTGAGCAAGCAGAGTTTGGATGTTCAGATGCTAAGAAAAAAATTACTTTCAGAAATTCTCCTCCCTTTGAAAAATATTTGGATTCTTTATTTTAAATTATATGATAAACAAACCATGGGATACTTCAAAAAATACGCTCATTCAATGTTGGCCTAGGCATTTGAGATATAAAGAAAACTAAGACATGATCCTCATATTCCTGGATTTTACAGTTTAAACAGATAAGAGGAAGTATAGGCAGCAGTGGAGCCCAAAGATGAGCTTAAAAATAGCTTTCTAGAGAATGGCACTTGCTATATCTTATAGGAAAAAAAAAGGCATAAAAGTGAAATCGTGAATACTTTGAACTTTATTTTAATGTCCTATTAGTAAAATATTAGTACTAAAGTAGTATCTTAACCAGAAGAAACAGGAATAGAGATCCAATGAACGTCATAAGCATGTAGTACCAAATAATTGGAAGGAATATAGATATTGTAGTACATGTAACTGTTATTCAGAATGACAAATTTTTTTTAAAAAACTGGCATCTTAAATTCTGTTTTTGTACATTAGAATGGAGCACTTAATTTATGCTTAGCTTAGATTGCTATATGCCAGCTTCCCCTCATTATGCAAATAGAATAGATAAAACCAAATTGCAAAATAAAGCCAGGAATTCAATTCTTTTTTAAAAATGCATATATATTTGGAAGCTTAAGAGGAATAGGCAAGTCAAAAAAAGACCACCTCAAACTTGAGCAAACTGTAACATCTCGTTTACATGTCAATAAAGCTCTCACCAAGTTAATACTATCCATAATTAGCCAGATAGGAAAGCAAGACAGATTAATTAATCTATAATCACGAGGAATTTTTTTCAGCTGTACTTTTATAACTTAGTTTTCTTATTTCTAAACTATGTAGGCCCTGAAATTAGAAAGGTGGGGAGTAATCACTAGTTGTTACTATCAAAAGATTTACAATCTAAAGCAGGATGGGAATCTGGGGGAAGAGATGGAGAGAAAATATATAAAAGGTATAGAATATGATAAAGGCTACATTAAGGATTTGAATAGATAATTATCAATGTTGATAGGTGCCAAGTTTTGAGAGTTTTCCTGTGAAAATGACTGCGCTAAGCAACTTAAATACATTATGAAATCATAGAAGTAGGAGAAATTAATTCTTTCTGTAGGGGTCATAAGAAAGGCTTCTGAGTACAAGATATTAGAAGCTGGAGAATGGGGAAATAACTAAAAAGCTAACAGCAACAACAAAAGAAGACAAGAAGAAGATAATCATTGAATAATCAGGGCTTCCAAACACAGATAGAATAGAAAGAAAGAGATTAATTTAAGAGAGGTTTTCAAGGTCTAGTCAGCAAGATTTGAAAACCAATCAGATGAAACAAGTAAGAATTCTTTTTTTAAAAAATCACTGATATATTTAGGTTATGGTAGCACTGTTATGGCAACGTTGAACTTTTTTATTACTTTTAAAATCAGAGGGCAAAAGAACATATAATTTTTTTTTTCTTAAAAAAGGCAAAACCTTTTGACAGCAAATGGGAGCACTTCAACTAGAAAGATCTACAACTAGAACATACCACTATGTACTGGGGGGCTTTGGGGAGAAGAAAAAAAAATGGGAGCACATAAATGGCAATACAGTGATGCACCACATAATGACTTCTTGGTCAATGACAGACTGCATATACGATGGTGGTCCCATAAGATGAGTACGATATAGCCTACAGCCTAGGTGCGTAGTAGGCTATACCATCTAGGTTTGTGTAAGTACACTCTATGATGTTTGCATATGATGAAATTTCCCAAAGGCTCATTTCTCAGAACATAGCCCTGTCATTAAGTAACATGTGACTGTAAATTATTTTCTTAGTCATCACATAAGTTCTCTAACTGTACGAAACCACATTATAATATATTTAGAAATTCTTGGAAACATTTGATCAGTAAATATAATCAAACTATGTAAAAGATCAATAAAAACTTGACCTACATCAAAAAAGAATAAAATTCTTAGGCATAAATTACGCAAAAGAACTGCAACACTTGTACACTGAAATTATAAACCATTTTGGGAAGAAATTAAAGGAAATCTAAATAAATGGAAATATATCCCATGTTAATAGATCAGAAGCCTTAATATTACTAAGATAGCAATACTCCCTAAATTGATCCACAGATTCAGTACAATCCCTACCAAATTCCCAGTGACATTTTGTTTGTTTGCAGAAATTGACAGGCCGATCTTAAAATTCATATGGAAATGGAAGGGACCCAGAACAGCCAAAACAATCTTGAAAAGGAAAAACAATATGGAGGACTCACCTCCTGATCTCAAAGCTACAATAATCAAGACAGTGAAGTACTGCATAAGGACAGATGTATAGATCAATGAAATAGAAGTAAGAGTCTATAAACAAAGCCTTATTTTTATGGTCAATTATTTTCAACAAGAGGGTTAAGACAATTCCATGGGGAAAGAATAATCTTTTCAATAAATGGTGCTGAAGCAACTAGAGATCCAAAGGCAAAAAAATGAAGTTAGAATCCTACCTCCACCATCCACAAAAAATTAACTCAAAATGGATCACAGACCTAATTGCAGAGCTAAAATTATAAACCTCTTAGAAGACAACATAGGATTAAATCTTTTTGACCTTGGATAAGGCAACGGTTTCTTAGATAACAAAATGAAAAGCATAGGGACAAAGAAAAATAGATAAATTGGTCTACATTAAAATTAAAACTTCTGTGCTGAAAATAACATTTATGCACAGAATGGAAGAAAATATTTAAACATTGCATCTGATAGGGCTCTAGTATTTAGAATATATAAAATAAACTTGTAAGAGTTTAAACTCAACAACAAAAATATAAACAACTCAATTAAAAAATGGGCAAAGGACTTGAAAAGATATTTCGTCAAGCAAGATATACTAATGACCAATAAGCACTTGAAAAGATACTCAACGTCATTAGTATTCAGGGCAATGCAAATTAAAACAACGAGATACCACTTCACATCCATTAGAATGGCTATAATCAAAAAGATAGATAATAACAAGTGTTGACAGGCACTTATAACCCAGCTATGCCACTCCTAGGTATATACAATAGGAGAAATGAAAAACACATCCACACAAAAACTTATATAAGGATGTTCATAGCAGTATTATTTGTAATAGCCAAAAGATAGAACAGTCCAAATGTCCATCAACTGATGAACTGATAAATAAAATGTGGCATATCCATACAAGGAAATATTATTCAGCAAGAGAAAAAATAAATGAAGTGCTAATACATGACAACAGGTTTTCTTAAAAACATTATGCTGAGCAAAGGAAGCCAGTCAGAGACGACCAAATATTGTATGATTCTATTTATATAAAATGTCCAGAACAGGTAAATTTATAGAGACAAAAAATAGATTAGTGTTTGTTTATGGCTAGGAGGAGGGAAATGAGGAATGACTGCTATTGGATACGAATTTTTTTAGGGGCCACAAAAGTATTCAAAATTGGATTGTGGTGAAGTTTGCACGACCCTGTGAATATACTAAAAAACATTGACTTGTACACATTAACTGAGTAAATTTTATGGTATATTTCAATTAAGCTGTTAAAACAATCTAATAAAATTGATTAAATATAGTTAGAGCTAGGAATAAGAAACAGTTACTGTAAAGAACAAAATATCTGTTCGTTTCAGAAACATAAAAGATAATCGCTTAGGAACTATTATGTTTCCTTTAGAAACTTAAAAGTATGCAAAGTGAAAGTTGCCAATGCCTTATTAATGTTTTCATTCTAGCTGTTTAGATTACATTTTTAATTCAGTACATACTATTCCCAGCTTCTTTTGGAGAAGCATGGATGCAAACATCAACTTAAAATGCCACCACAAATATTGACTCCATCCTTTTAACCAAGACATCGAATTCTTTCACATGAGCAAGAAAAATTATTCATTTTCTTGTTCCTTTTTTTCCCCTGACACTTTAAGCTTTCTGGGGCTAAGTGATACAGAATGTAGGGACAGATGTGGTCCAGCTGCTTAACTGAAGAACCACTTTCTTTCTAATGCCTAGAGGAGAGGATAAGACAAGGTAAGGTCCACACAAAACTTCTAAATGTGTAACTTGACTTCCATGGCCTTCCCCTTTGCCTCTTGCCTTTTCTTTAACAGCCTCTTTCTTCCCACCCACTTAATGTTCCCTCTCTGAGGTGAGGAAAGTCCCGTGGTCCCCACAATACCCATGTCATCAAAATATTTCACCTTTGTCCATTTCCCCACTATGAAAACAGAATCGGCCCTCAGCAAGGTTGCTTAATTTGTGCATTCACTCATACAGCAAACACATACTGTTTATTATGTGCCAATCACTGCACTGAGTGCTAAAACATTGAAAAAAGCACTAACTTGGGGAGAGAAATAAATATTCAATTTACACTACAGTGAAGATGCCTGATGTCAGAGATATGCAAAGGGCACCATGGGTGCTCTTTGTACAGGAAGATCTTGAAGCTGGGTATATGCAGGAAACTTCAAGTAATTATTGTCACAGAGGCACACGGAGGATGTTGATGGCAGAGTGGCAAATGCTGAGGGTGGGGAGTAAGTGGAAGCTAATAATACATGACAAAGAGCTTAGGACTTAAAGAGTTAATATGTATTGAGTGAATATTCTGTTATAGAAACTGTACTAATGCCTTTAAATCTATCTTGTTCAGTTAATTCTTAAAACTTTGTAAGGTCTTTAGTATTATGATTTCCATTTTACAGAATACCAAGGTTTAGCACAGTTATATACCATGCTCGACGCCTCTCAGCTGAGAGTTAACATATGTGGAAAGCTAAGTCAAATCAGTCCGAGCACAATTAGGAAATTATTTTTTATAATTTTCCACACGAACCTTGAGATTTCCAGAAATGTTTAATAATTAATTTTTAAAATAACTAATAAAATATTTGCCTCTTGGAAAGGCAAAGTGACTGGGATATTGGAGCACAAGGAAAATATACTTGTCATTATATATTCTCTTGCATATTTTAGATTTCATATCATGTTACATATTATCTATTCAAGTGAACGAATAATCAATCAAAATAAATATACGAAAATTACAAGATTTGCGTCATCTTGACCCCTCTTTAGTATCTAAGCTTATATTTAGGTAGTACAGCCAGCATCTAACAAAGAATACAAAACAAATAGATCTTAGAATGTGATATTTAAATGAGAAAGTATCTCATAGACTACATAAAAGTTTAAAAAAAGTTTCATTCCCAAAGCTTTTACTAAATAGTTGTCTCTATTTTGGCTGAGGCCCCAAGAGAATAGGTGTCAACTACTCCCACAATCTAGACCATCCATGCAGGATAGCAAAGAAATAAATTGAAACCAGTGTGGGGACCCTTGGCTTCCCAACACTGAAAGGTATAAAAGAGCTGTAGTAAAACTAAGGAGTAGGAGAAAAGAGATGCAGAATTTCTTGAGGGAGAGTGTCAATGTATTCCCCATCCCTGCCCCCTCCTCCTTCGTGATGTAAGGCTTGCTTGGCTCTCACCTTAAGAATAGTGACAAGGGCTCCAAAGAACATACTTAGAGAGCTTGATATGTTTCATCAAGTTCTGGAGACAAAGTGGACAAGGTTTCTGACTCAAATCTGAGAAATCTGAAGGATTAAAGCCAAGGCTGAGAAGGTAATTGAACCCACTTAGGAAAAGATGGCGTACCCAATGAGCAGGTCTAAGGTGTGTGTGTACTGGGTAGACCAGATTTGGACCAGGAGAGAAAGAGAATAACAAAACTGTCCTGGGACTGTCTTAAAATTTGCCCATGAGGGCCACCTAATTGGTCAAGGAGACTTCAGCTGATATGGTCCAGAGGTATACAGGCTGACGCCCAAAGAAAGCTGGGGAGGACAGGGAAGCTGACCATGCCTTTCTTTTCTCTTTCAGGCTCATTCATGCAGCTCATATGAACTGAGTTGAGAAACTTTTACTTTGAATTGTTTGACTGTTATATTGATAATTACTGAACCGAAACAATCTAGGATTACAGTGCCTAGAGGACTTTTAATTATCTGAGAGTGCCTAGAAAAGTCATGGGGCCTACAGTTCCCCTCCACTGGTAGGTCAGGCTTCTCCTCCATACTAGTTTGAAAGGACAGAGAAGAAAGAGAAAAAGTTGGTTTGCTGTTGGCACCCTACAAATCTCACGTGTTTAATACAAAGTTAAAATAGTTGTGAAAAGAAATTAGCCCAAAAGGGGCTGTCTACATATGATCTTGGCATATCGAACCAAGTACTAGTGTACTAGGCAAGGCACAACCCCAGTTTCCACATCTCTCGAGTACTGTGTATAGTATGGTCCTGAAATGCAGTCTGGAAATGAACCCTGATATATATAGTTTTTAGATGACTTTGGCAGAACAAAGTTCTCAGAATGAGATTCTTGTCATTTTTTACCCCTTATATCTCTCCAATTCCTTTACTTATCATGGCCTGTGAAAGAAACACCAATAATTGGAAATACACCACACGTATGAATAAACTGTTACGTTTATTTATTTTTAGTAGTAGGAAAATGAGTGTGTTTTCTGAAGATCCTGAAAATGAAATACGTAAAAGACGAGAAGAATAACCATTAATGATTGAGTCAGAAAAGATGACTGATTACGTTAAGTTCTATATGGCAAAGACTGTATCCAGTAGTTTTGGTTTATTACGAAAAGAAGTGTTTTCTGTATCTGGGGGCCAAAGTTTAACAAATATAAGAACATTCTTTAAACAGCTTTTTAAATTGTTTCAAGTGTTTGTACTTGCTTATTCCAGGCCTCATATATTGTTAAAAAATTTTTAATGCTAGATTCCTTCAAGTTCTGCATGTGGTGGCCACACTTGTAAAAATTGAAATAAATGCAACTAAATGCTGAAACGTAATTAAATATTTATCAAGCCTATAATATGGCAAAAGCCTAATATAAACTTATAATTTATATGTAAATAAATAAAATCTTATCTTGTTTTAAATTATAAAAGTAATAGTATGTTCATGGCAAAACATTTCAACAGTACAAGAGATAAAGTAGAAGGACAAAATCCCTCTTTCTCACTCCTTATCTCCCGCTACTGTTCCTAGAAGAAATCTGTATTAACAATTTCTTGCATATTCTTCACGAGGTCTGTCTTTCATGAAATGTTATGTTTCTGTCTGTGTATTACGGACAAAACAGATACTATTGTAGAAATAAAGAAGCAGCATAAGAATTATATTTTTATTTTCACTTGTAATAGAGAAAAGTTAGGAAGAGATGACTTTAAAATATACCAGGAATATTTAGATTGGATATAAAGAAAAACTCACTATCTTTCCACTGCTTTAAAGTTGTCAAAACCCCAGGATAAAACACCAAAAGTGTTTGCAGAATCTCCTTTGACCTACATCTGCTTTTTAAATTTTAAGTCAATATCACATGGAGAATAGATCTAGAATGTTGAACTAACAGGACTCCAAAATAGCTTCTTCCGGCTTTAAAAATAACCATAATCATACTATTCCTAAAGTAACTAGAAATTTGAGTACAGAATATTCCCTCTTCACTTAAAACTAAAATACTAATGAGATTCCTCTTGAATCTACTGGAATCCCAGGTAGATTTTCTGGTTAAAAGATATCCAGAAGCTCTCTGAATAAACAGTAATATTAATGGCTTTCCAAATTTACCATATAGAAAGAAAATAAAGATGGTTAACCAGTAAAAGATCTAATAGTTCATATTAGATTTATTCAATTACTTCAAAGAATGATTTATCATTCTTAGAATGGTTACCCCAAAATCATTCTAAATGAGGTAGAATCCATTTAGTTTTCTGCTGAATTATGTAGCATTACCAACTTAGCAGACACACGAAAATGTGTGGGGAAACATTGGGAAACAGAAGTTTTATTGAGTTAAATATTAAGATAAGTGACAGTAAATTTTAAAATATTCAATTTACTTCGAGAGGAACATTTTTCCATATGTGGCATTTGGCTGCTGACTTCAATACTGGAATGAGACAGAAATCAGGGAACCTAATTAAAGAGCTGAGAGAACATCTGGAAATTCAGTAAATATTACCTAGATAGTAAAGATTCTTTGGACTTTTGATTACATATGATATTGCTGTTAGAAGAGAATTTAACCTTCTTCCTATTTTTGGCCAAAAGGTAAGACAACAGTCAATTTTATATATCCTCTTACAAGGTATTGTCTCCTCTTACATTTCTTATTTCTGACTCCCTCGCACCCAAGACCATGCTGTACAAATAATTATTGATTGAATGAGTGAATGAATGATTTAATGAAAACTAATATTAAGGAACCCAACTTTATGCTGAATTTACACAAATCCTTGGAACCATTTTGCCTAGAAGGAATTTGTAGATTTTTACCCTATCCTTACAGAAAACATAATATAATCTCCTCCTAAAGGTATTTCTAGCACGAAGTGTTATTTTTTTTTAAAGATTTAATTTTTCCCTTTTTCTCCCCAAAGCCCCCCAGTACATAGTTGTATATTCCTTCTAGTTGTGGCATATGGGACGCTGTCTCAGTGTGGTTTGATGAGCAGTGCCATGTCTGCGCCCAGGATTCAAACCAACGAAACACTGGGCCACCTGCAGCGGGGCGCGTGAACTTAACCACTCAGCCACAGGGCCAGCCCAGAAGTGTTATTTTTAAAAATATACAGTCATGATTTGCAACTATAACATTTTGAATGGCCTGAGACAATATCATTTAACTTTTGATTATATACTAGAGCTCTTCTAATAGAATTTTTGATGATATATACCTTCTCCAAATAAAACCCATTATATATTCATTATTAAAAAAATACAAGAAAATAAAACTCCAGGATTTTTTCATCTAGAAACAATAACTGTGAGATCTACTTTTAGAGTATACACGAGACCAAACTATGTAAAAAAAATTTTCACCTTGCTCTTTTCATTCAATATTATTATAGAAACTTTTATCACATTATTAAAACTTCACATAAATATAATGAAATAATCTAGAATGTAGACTTATACTAATTTAACCATTATGTTACTCTGGCACATTTTAATTGTTTTCAATTCCTTGTTTTAAAAAATGTCCCTTCTTATTACACCTCTATAATGGGTATTGTAGAAAACTAGGAAATACAAATAAAAATCAGAAAATACAAATATTAATTCCTAACGCCCAGAAGTTACCACTGCTAACCTCTGTTAAGTGTTAAGATCTTAATATATCCTGTTGGATCTTTTATGTATTTACATATCTTTCTGTATTTGTATGTGTATATGTGTACTAAAATGAGCTACTCATACTATTTTGTAGCTATATTACTCTTATGGGTTAAAGATCTCCACCTTTCTATTTCAGAATAATTTCATCTCATCTAAAGGCCAGATCATATTCACACACAATTCCCCCAAATTGTCCATTAGAATTGGTTTGTTGAAAATTATCAAAGTCCCTATTTTTATTACCCAGAGTTGATGAAAACTTCCCAATTTTTTGCTATAAGTAATAGTACTGAAATGAAGACTTTCATGCATAAGACTTTTTCTATTATTAGAATTGTTTCCTTAGGAGAGGTTCCCAGAAATGGAATTAATGAATCAAATGCCATGAACTTGTAAATCTCTTGATACCTACTGCCAAATGACTTTCCAAAGCCTTGTACCAAATTACATTTCCAACAGCAGGGCATGAGAATTTTTTTTAAACAGCATAGTTAAACAGTAAAGGAGACTTTTGAACTTAATTTTTATTTGATGTCAAGAAACAATGAAACTACATAACTTTATGTGCTTTCATCATTTACCTGTCAAGTTCAAGTCAGCTTATTAAACATGTACTACTACACACACAGAATTTAACTAGGTAGGAAAGACGTATACCATAGTTTCTGCCCACAATAAGCATTCAATCTTTTGAGCATCTATAACTGATCAACAACAGATGATGTCAATATAATGCTGGAAGACAATGACAGAGATATGCCCAAAGATTTGTAAGAACGACATTAGGAATCACCCAACCCAGTCTGAGAAATGAGAGTTAATGATGGCTTCTTCGAAGCTCTAACAATGTAGTTTATCTTGATGATTAAGTAGGAGGTAGCCAGGAGAATAAAAAGTAGGAATTAAAAAAAGATGATAGTCATAGCAGAAGGATCAGCATGAACTTCAAAAGTAATCTGTAAGCTAACTTGGTATAAATAGCGGCAACCACCCGAGCCTTTTTTCCTGTCTTTTCTCAACTTTTATTGTATGTATCATTTCTTTAACATAGTTTCAACAACAGAGTTCTATACTCACTTTGTATCCACGTAGAGTATACTCCAGCCCCTCCAATAGTTCTCAGGAGGAAGGGCTGTAGTTAACAGCCTCTCTAGAGGACATTTGATAAATATATGAATATATCTTTCATTGTCACAATAACTAATGGTACTACAGACATTCAATGGTCAGGGGCCAGGGAAGCCTAACTTCCTTCACTGTGCGCCACATTCCCACACAACAAAGATTGGTCCTGTCTAAAATGCTAATAGTGCTCCACCCTCCCTTCTTAAGAAATATTGAGCCAGACTGTAAGTTCCCTGATGAAAAGATGGTATTTTACACATCTACCCTCATCACACCTAGAACACATGGATGCTAGATGTTATAAATGTACATTGAATATCTCTTGAAAGATTAAAATGAAAATGAGTAAAATTTCAAATATAAGTAAATTGTTCAAAGCACTTCACCAACTGTCTTATTATTTACTTTACTACTTACCATCCATCACCATGAGGGGCATTACCAGAAAATGATAAGACTGTAAGCTGCCAGTCTGTGAAATAAAATCAATGGCAGCCACCCATCTAATTGTTTACATTGGCAGAGAAAGCAAATCAGCTTTAATTCCCTCTATCACTTGCCACAGGGGGAAAAAATTCCTAGAGCCATTCAAGATCTGTGAACACTTATTTTTCAATAATTGCAGCTCTAATCCCCTATGAATGGTCACCTGGAATTAAAGCGTAATCTTCTGCAGCTGAAGACTTAACATATTATGGAAAGTGAGGAATAGAATGATACATTCACACAAGTACAGTTTGTTCCTAATTGTTTCATTGTACTTTTTGAAGTCTGCAGCAGGTATTACCTTTAAAAGTTTCTCCTTAAAACAAAATCGCCGTGATTTATTTTTTACTAAATCTTTACACACCATTAAAACACAGTCATTTAGTCTTTTAAGACAACCATACTGTTCTTGGGGGAAAAAAACACCCTAAAAACATAGGGTTCTTAAGATTTTTATTTTACAATAAAACAGGCCACAGGCAAATAAACACAATTCAGAGTTAAAAGTGGTAGGAGCATTAGGTTTCAGAATTATCGTAAAACAGGAAGGTTGTGAGGGTGTAGCATAGGATGAAAGCAGCCTCAACCCTGGAGCCTTCCTGCTGACTTGGGCCATGCCAAAATACACAATGGTTCACACACATGGCGAAGACACACAAAGGTGCACACACACAATACTCCAAGGATAACGTACTTAGGATAGCTATTCTCTCTCAAAAATTCCAGTTCAAAAGTCGAAGATAATAAAATAAAAGGTTCATAGAGTTAATTCAACTACTTCTGAAAATAACATGCTGCCAGTACATCTGGATTAGAAGTGGTTTTCAAGCATGTGCATATTAGCAGTTTCTATTAAGGTAATGCCATCTGGGAGAATAATCTTCTCTCCTTGATGATAATTCTACAAACACGCATACACACTGAAATGCCTGGAAAAGGTTGTACCTCGACACCTTTAGCGTCGAATTTCTCTCCGAACACTTGCTTAGAGACCACACCTCAGAGAAAAACTAAGCATCTGCATTGGTAAATATGACTCAAAATATACATTGTGGTAAAGAAAACATACGTTGTGGTCGAGAGTGCTGTACCTATAGTTATAGCCACATTCCAATAAAAGGAGTAGGACAATGTGCCAAATGGAGGTAGCAGTTAAATTGCTCACCAGAAAAATAAACCAAACCATGTCGTTTTTTTCCCTTCCCTGAAATAAAGAAGCAGCTTCTGCTTAGTTTGGAACAGTCGCTGTAGAAAGGGAAGCTTGTGTTTATTCAGCTCTGTTCTTCTCAGCAGTCTGGTTCATTATGTTTGTAGTTTTTGATTTTTTTTTTTTTTTACTTTGTTACAATAATCTGTGGGTATTATAAAGCCTACTCCTGAGATGGCGACTAAGAAGAGTACACAGCAGACTACAGGCAAGAGGCAACACAAATATACACAAAATATATGCAAACTAATTTCAAAATATTCTGTAGACTCAAAAACCTTTTGTTAAGACCTAGTCCTGTTCCTAGATGGCAAAACTGCATTACTAAAAATTTATGTTTTTCATCTATAATCCTTCATATACTTGGTATATGAATACTTGATATCCTGGAATAAAATATATGGACAAATTCAATAAGAAGGGTGTAAACTTCCATATATAAGTCACCACTTGAAATAAATTCCTGTATAAGTTTAATCACAGTTATCACAAAGGATTATTTAACAATTTCAGGTCAAATGCTTAATTTTTTAACCTGCGCATGCATTAGAAGCATATGAAGCCCAAACACAAAAATAGTGTTATTTATAAAAGATGCTAATAATAAAAAAAGATCATAATAAAGAGAAGAAGCTTAATTTCTTTTTCCTCAAATAACTACATAAAAAATACATTTTAATTTAGCTTCCTAGAATAAGCGTAATGGGTAGCTTATTAAGACATCACATCATCATTTACTCTAAATAATGGGTCAGATAAATCCAGAATCACTCTAGAAGAACCAATAACACCAAACCTACTTCTCAAAGCAATTTAAATCAATGTTGATTCTCTGTTTGAAACTCGAGCAACAAAAAAACAAGAATTTAGCATGCTAAATTTTTAACAAAAAATTATCTTATTTCCCAGTATAAAAAATAGAATTAAAAAAAAATAACTTGGGGTACAGCAAGACTGAATCACATCACACCCACTTGCACTCACGGTAATAGATATATTTTTAGTAATTGGATCCCTTTGATACACATTCCTCACTTGGTTTAGAGGCCAGTACACTCTTAGGTTTCCTCCTCTTGGACTGGCTGTTGCTTCTTGGTCCCATTTATTGGTACCTTTTCTCTTCCCTGACCTCTTAATTCTGGAGTTTCCCAGGGTTTAGTCCTTTTCTCTACCTATACTGACTCCCTTAGTGACCTCATCTAATCTCATCATAAATATCACTATGTGTTGGTAACTCTAAAATACATATCTCCGTTCTGGACCTCTCTCCTGAACTCTAGACTCATATACCCACCAGCTGGCAAGCAATGTCTATTTGTATGTCTAAAAGATATCTCAAAGTTACCACATTTAAAAATAAACTACTGATTTCCCCCTCAAACCCGTTCCATCTGTGGTCTTCTCCACATTGGTTGTTGGCAATTCTATCCTTCCAGTTGCTCAGGCCCACGACTTTGGAGTCATTTTTTAACTCCTTCTGTTCTTTCACATTCTCTACATCAAATTCATCACGAAATTCTATTGGCTCTATCTTCAAAATACACCGATTTCTTCTTCTTTTTTTGGTCAATAATATGAGCACTTCTGTGACTTTACCGCTAACAGTATAGAATAACCCAATGTCTTTCTCAATGAGATTACCCTGGTCCTAAACTAATTCAGATCGCTAGGTCCTCTGCTGCAAACCCTACAATGGCTGGCCATTTTGTTCAGAGGAAAAGCCATGAGCCTCACAGCCCTATGTGATCAGATCTTTCTTTTTCTCTCTGACTCCACCTCCAATGAATCTCCTTCACTGACTCTGCTCTAGTCACACTGGCCTTCCTGCCGTTCCTTAAACATTCCAAGCATCTCGCATCCTAGTCCCCAGAAAACTTTTCCCTCAGATCAATTTATAGTTAAATCCTTTACCTCCTCACAATTTCTCACACCTTATCTTGTTTGAAAAGTATAACTTTCCCTCTGTCCCTACCTCATCCCTCCCTTCTGCTTAGCTTTTTCTTTTTGTCCATAGCACTTACTAACTTCTAACATACTATAAATTTTATTTATGTGTTGTGTCTATTTTATTTCTGACTCCCTTCTTGAGATGTAAGCCTTACGAGAGCAGCAATTTTGATCTGCTTTGTTCACTGGTACATGCCCAGCCGTCTAGAACAATACCTGGCACATGCCAGATACTCAAGAACTATTTATGGAATAAAATGAATGGAACAGGTTGAGGAATCACAGAATGGAATCAGATATAACAGAATAGGTTGGTAGGGGAAGTGGTTATTCTGTTTTGCTACCCACTCCACTTTTTTTTTTTGTTAAATATTGGCACCTGAGCTAACATCTTTTGCCAATCTTGTTTTTAATTTTTTTTCCTTCTTCTTCTGCCCAAAGCCCCCCAGTACATAGTTGTATATTCTAGTTGTAGGTTCTTCTGATTGTGTTATGTGGGACGCCACCTCAGCATGGCTTGATGAGCAGTGAAATCTCTGGGCCCAGGTTCCCAACCAGTGAAACCCTAGGCTGCTGAAGCAGAGCATGTGAACTTAATCACCCAGCCACGGGGCGAGTCTCTACCCACTCCACTTAATAGTACTGGCTCTGCTTTTGTTTCTAATCTGTAAAACAAGCAAACAAACAAACAAATTGCTGAGTACCAAAAGAATGATGACATAGCTATGAAATGATCTGGACTTTTCAAAGAAACCATATATCCAAATTATAATCATCATAAGTTTAATTGACTAATGATACAAAATATTGCCTTTCCAAACACAAAGGCACTAGTCAGAAGGCCAGAACCAGTAAAGCATACTTCTAAATGAGAAAAATAAGAAATCTCAAAATCCCACACAGAAAGAGAGAAACAATTTTGGCCAGAATAAATGAAATGCCTACACTCCTCACTCACTGCAAAGTAACCCTTTTCCAATGAGCAATAGTGTGTGTGTAAAGTATGGCTTAAAAGAAAATACCTTTCTATTTTGAAATAATTTTAGAGTCACAGAAATTGCAATATTTTTTGTACTATTTTGTACAGAGAAGACCCCTGAGTACCCTTTACTCACTTTTCCCTAATGGTTACATCTTCCATAATTATAGTACAATATCAAAACCAGGAAGTTAATGTTGATACAATGTTGTATAAATGGAATCATACGGAATGTGTGTGATCTTTTGGGATTGGCTTTTTCACTCAGCATAACGCCCTTGAGATTCATCTGAGTTGCTGTCCGTACCAATAGTTCGTTTTTATTGCTGTGTAGTGTTCCATGGGTGGACATATCACATAGCTTTTTTAATCATTCACCTGTTGTGGGACATTGTGATTGTTTACTGTTTTGAGCTATTACAAATAAAGCTGCAATGAACCATTGTGTACAGTTTTTTTGGGTGTGTGAATATGTTTTAACTTCTCTAGGATAAATTCCCAGAAGTGCAATTGCTGGGTCATACAGTAAGTGTATTTTTACATTTTTAAGGAAAAAGTCAAACTGTTTTTCAGAGTGGCAATATCATTTTACATTCCCATCAGCAATGTGTGAGTGATCCAATTTCTTTGCATCCTCACCAGCATTTGTTATGGTCACTATTTTTAATTTTAGCTGTTCTAATAGGTGTAATTGATATCTCATTGTGGTTTTAACTTCATTTCCCTCATGGCTAGTGATGTTTAACCTCTTTTCATGTGCTTATCTGCTATTTGTATATCTTCCTCAGGGAAACGTTTCTTCATGTCATTTGCCCATTTTCTAATTGGACTAATTGGTTATTTTACTGCCCAGTTTTGAGAGTTACTTATACATTCTATCTATGATTCCTTTGTCATATATGTAGTGGTTGCTAAAGTAGTTGCTACGTAATTTTGCATATATGCAAAACATTGCTATTTTATATAGTCAGGGTTTCACCTGTGCACTCATATTATACACACTTACTAAAGCCATAAACCCAAGAACTCATTATGCAGCAGATATAACTTTACTGAAATGAATCATAAAAATTCCTCTCTTTTGTTGTTTTTGCCTTAGGTGTGTCAGTGTCCACTCATGTTCTCTCTCTAACTTTTCTCTACTTCCTCAGAAAAAAAATTTAAATAAAAAATAAATTTCTAAATAAAAAAATCCATGTAAATGTACATCCTACCTTCATTCATGCACACTTATTCTGTAGATGCATGTAGCATGTATTACTATAAACTGATACCACATGCACACATACACAGACACACATACACACACACTATTCTTAGCTTTTATAACCATAAAACAAAAACCTCAGGGTCAAATCTTGTCCTTTTGTCACTCGGTAGAACATGGAACAATGGGTTCCCCGTTACTATATTTCTAAGGTTCAACAGTAGTTTCTATTTTACTGAAAATCAAACATACTCTTTTACTGTAAGTGACAAAGTCCTCACATTCTTTTTGATAATTTGAGAGTTTTTTATTTATATGCATCCTTTGTTACAAAATTAAAACCTGTCTATTTTAGCAAGTTAAACCTATGCTTATGAGTGAGGCCCTCTGTTTCTCCTAAATTTCTTTTAAATGTTACGTTTTCTGATCTTTCAATCACATCACTCATTATCAGCAGTCGTAGAAATATCATCATCATCACTGCATTAGTCAGTGTTTATTCAGGGAAATAGAATCCATGCAACCTGCCTCAATAGAATAAAATCAATAAGGTGGAATTCATTGCAGAAGTGTTGGAAGAGATGAAAAACAGAGGAAGGTGAGGTAACTCAGGGATTTAACAAGTGCTACCGCCTCAAGGATCAAAGGGACAAAGAGACGATATGGACACTAGATTCCAGAAGCTGGGTTGGGAAAGAGGGAGCCAGAAACCCAGAAGGCCACCAAGGTACCATCCTTATGGGCAACAAGGCCAGGGCTGTGAGGGTAGGTCTGGGACCATGGAGAAAAAGCAGCCACTTAGACAGATACGAAACCGTTACATACACTGCGACCATAAAGGGAAGAGATTCCTGAAGAGAAGGGGGACAGAGTGGGGAATGGGGTGGAAGGAATACCAGAGCTTTTCCATCTGCCCTTCAGTCTCCAGCCAGTGCTTCCTATTTGCTGAACCTAAGAAGGAAATAGTTGGCAACGGAGCCTGGGAAATGTGCCAGCATTAGCCCCATGCAAAACAGAGCAGAACAGGGGAAGGGCAGAGAGTGACCACTGACATTGTGAGCAGGGCTAATATACAGTAAACTGAACTGAGGAAGTTAAGCAAGCCAGATTTCACAGTCAGGCCACGTTTTAGCAACTCTGTAAAAAGATCTGGTAGAAGTTAGAACTATTACATAATTTAGCTTTATTGATTATCTTGAAATATGATTATCGATGGGGTCTATGATCTCAAATTCTTCCAGACTAGCTGTAACAACTCAACAAGACCAAGGAATGCACAAATGGGCAGAAGTTTCACTGTGAACACGCTCAGGAAGGGAAAGCTGGAATGGGCTCCTGGTGACAAAGCTGTTCTCCAGTTCTGCTCCTGCTGGGGCACTTTGTCTGAATGTGTTTATATTTTTTAACGCACTACTGTTTCGCACCATTAAGAGGGAAAATACCACCATACAACACAAAATACCAACAAAACTAAACTCTTGTCTATTTTAAAATGGTAATATGTTCTATCAGCTTCATCCTAGGTCATTAAAACCAAACAAAAGAGTGGGAAAAAGGAGAAGGAAGGTGCCAGGATAAGCCAAGGTGAAAGAGAAGGAGAAGCTACAATGTATCCAATATCTCCTCTGGTGTCAGGCAGGTTGCTGGCTACTTGCCATCGGCTAACTTATCTAATCCTTATAACTTGAGAGGTAAGAATTTTTATTCCAAGTTTACAGACAGCAAAACTAAGAATCAAAGAAGGTGAACACCTTGCTCAAGATGTCCCCCAGTGAGGGGGGATGCAGAGGGCTGTTTATATCCTTTTCCAAAAGCCAATTTCTTTCTGCTACACCAAGAATGTTTCTGTAAGTTTATACTCTTTAATCATACTCTTATGATGAAAAGATTCTTTTTTACTTGAAACAAAATGAAATTACTAAATCTCAGCAGAACATCTTTCCAGCATCTATGCAATCGCTAGGCAAGGGCATGTAGTGCTTGGCAAAAGGGACAGGAAGAAAAGCAGCCAAAAATTGAGGAGATATTCAAATTGTTCCCTCTTACATATTCCTACAGAATAAGATCACAGTTGTGTCAATATGCATAATATAAGTCAGAATAGAAATCTGTAATGGTAAAAATAAATTTTGTAGTGGTAATCTGAAGAAGCAAACTTCCAAGAACTAAAATCAAGACATTATAATCTAGAGACTCACAGGCCAAAGAAAGTCAAGCAATACAGTGCACACGTGCCCCCTTTATTCATTTATTCCATGCCCACTATTCTATATTTACTAAATTTCCTACAATCTTCACATGGATGTACACTTGTCATCTCACACTTCGTACTTGGACCATGACTGTGCTGGGTGGTGGGGATGTACAGTACTAATACACAGTACCTATCCCAAGGAACTTCAAATCTAACATAGCAGTTCCCAACTTTCTCCTTCATGGTGCCCTTAGCATCTCAGTATTTTTTACCCTAAGCCAAAAGAAATACCTATCGATTGAGTTTACTGAGTTGTCAGGTCCAAACAACTTAGTAACTATTTGTGTCCTAACAACCCGACACCTTTTGGACACTGTACAACTTCTCAAACCTTGGAATCGGGTTGGAAACCACCACTCTCACTTCCTGTTCCAGACTGAATCTCACAAAGTACTTGATTTTTATCAGAGCAACCTCCAAAATCCAAGTTTTTATGTTATTAAAAGGATGTTATTCAAAGGAATGAAGAGATTTAATACTCAAACTGTGATCTTCCTTTGGCTAGTAGTAGTTTACATGGTGTTTGACAGATGTTTTTGTGTGTCTATCCATCATTTGAAATATCCCACAGCACCCTTGTGGGTCCACCCTGGGAACTGTAAGTTTAGCGTAGGGTTTCTCAACTTTGGCACTGTCAGCATTTAGGGCTGGATAATTTTTTGTTCCAGGCGCCTGCCCTGTGCTTTGCAGGATGTCTAGCAGCATCCCTGGGATCTACTCAATACATGCCAGTAGCACACACCCCTCTCAGTTGTGACAGTCAGAAATGCCTCCAGACATCGCCAATTGTTCCTTGGAGTGCATATTTTCCCTGCTGGAGATTCACAGGTTTGAGGGAAAGAATAGATGAATAAATCAATATTTGCCAAGGGGTAGCGTAATGACTGTGAGAGAGGTAACCACTTGGCAATGACCCTTATAACACAAATCCATTGGTAAATTCTTAATGCATTTGATTCAAAGGATCACCCTCCCCTTCTTAAAACACTATCTTTCCTTGGGCTTCTAATATTCCACACTTTCCTATTTTTCTTTCATCTCACTAACCATCCCTTCTCAATCTTTTTGTTAGATCCTCTTTCTGCTCTCTATATGGTAGAGTGGCCCAGAGCTCAGACCTTGTTTCTTCGTAGTCTGTGCTCACAGCCATATCAGTGGACATATAGTATTGTCACTTCAATTACTATCTATATGCTGATGATGCAAGTTGAAGTCTGGTTGGCATTTCACACCTAATACAGCCAAAACTCAATAACATGTTCTCATTCCTAAACATTCCCTTCACCTAGTGTTCACTCTATCAATAAATACCACCAGAAGCCATCCAATTACTCAGGCCCAACATTTCAAGAGTTATCCTTTCTTATCCTTGAGGTTTCTCTTTCTCACCACCAAATCTATTGAATCTTGTCAATTTTACCTTCAAAATATTATTCAACAAAAAAACAGCCCACTAACTGGGAAAAAATATTCACAAGTAACTTATCCGACAAAGGGTTAATCTCCATAATACACAAAGAACTCACACAACTCAACAATAAAAAATCAAACAACCCAATTACAAAATGGGCAGGGGACATGAACAGACATTTCTCCAAAGAAGATATACGGATGGCCAATAGGCACATGAAAAGATGCTCATCATCGCTAATCATCAGGGAAATGCAAATCAAAACTACGCTAAGATATCACCTTACACCTGTTAGAATGGCAAAAATATCCAAAACCAAGAGTGACAAATGTTGGAGAGGCTGTGGAGAAAAGGGAACCCTCATACACTGTTGGTAGGAATGCAAACTGGTGCAGCCACTATGGAAAACAGTATGGAGAATCCTCAAAAAGTTAAGAATACAAATACCTTATGACCCAGCCATCCCACTACTGGGTATCTATCCTAAGAACCTGAAATCAGCAATTCCAAAAGTTCCATGCACCCCTATGTTCCTCGCAGCATTATTCACAATAGCCAAGTCATGGAACCAACCTAAGTGCCCAGCAACTGATGACTGAATAAAGAAGTTGTGGTATATATATACAATGGAATACTACTCAGCCATAAAAAAGGACAAAGTCGTCCCATTGACAACAACATGGATAGACCTTGAGAGCATTATGTTGAGTGAAATAAGCCAGACAGAGAAAGACAAACTCTGGATGACTCCACTCATAGGTGGTAGTTAACATATGGACAAAGAGAACTGATCAGTGGTTGCCAGGGGAAAGGGGGGTGGGGGGAGGGCACTAGGGGTGAAGTGGTGCACCTACAACATGACTAATAATGATGTACAACTGTAATTTCACAAGGATGTTAACTTTTATAACCTTAATAAAAAAAAAATATCATTCACATCTGATCACTTCCACCTGCCTCCACTCTTATCAGCTAGATCCAAGCCACCATCATTCCTTAACTCAACAACTATGAATGCCTGTAACTGACTGTCCTGCTTCCATCTTTACTTTTACATTCCCTTCTCCACACAGCAGCAAGGTTGGTTTTAAACAAGATTATGTTATTCCACATAACCACACGTAGAATAAAATCCAAACATCTTACTATAGCCTTCAGGATGCTCTGGATGTGACATCTGGATGCCCCTCTGGTCTAATTTGCACTGATCTTGTCTCAGCCCAAATCTCATAAACCCATTTTCTGTTCCTGGAATATACTAAGCAAGCCCAGAGCTTTTACATGTGCTGTTCCCTATGCCTAGAATGCTTTTCCTTCAATAGTTCTGTTGCTTGTGAAGGAAATCAGAATATGTTACCCCCAAATATGCCTCTTCGATATGAAAATTATTTTGAGCTGAAAGCAATTAAGAAGCAACAAATGCAGGAAATGCTGTTTCCATCTTCCCCCTTTTCTGCATAAAGGCAGGTATAAATTCTTCTTTTATTGGAAACAGACTCTTATCAGCCCAGAGACAGCACAAGAGGAATCTGCAAACAGACCTTACTGTCAGTTTCTTCCCATACTTTTACCTTTCCACAGTTTGCCACCCTTGGAAGCCTAAAACTACTTTTTTTTGTCCTGTCATTTCTCAAAAATTTTATTGTTCTTTGTTGATGATATATAAGCTGGAGTTCTAAGTCACCACTTTGAGTTACTCTTCATAAAGATTTCTCCTGCATAATATGCATGTATGCATTAATAAACTGTTTTTCTCTTGTTAATCTGTCTTTCTGTTAATGAGTCTCAGCTGAAAACCTAAGATGGGTAGAAGTAAAGCTTTGCCTCCCCTACACTTACTTGCTTCTTCCAGGTCCCACTCAAAATCCCCTCTTAAGATAAATTTAGATTTTCTGGTCTACTTGTTTATATTTCATCTTTTCCACTGGAGTTGTGAAGACCTCATGAGAGTAGGAAATTTTGACTTTTTTTTTTTTTTTTGCTCATCAAGACTATAGCCAGCACTTAATATAGTACCTGGAATTTACTAGTAGCTTAATACATATTTGTTGAATACGTGAATAGCAGAATAGATGAATGAATGAATAAGACTGTATGCCATGCCACAAGAGTACAGAGCAACCAAAAAAATGTAAGTCTGAATGGGGTGGTGTTTAGAGAAAGTTTTCTAGAGCAGGCGATGCTTTAGCTTGGTCTTGAGGAGAAGAGAAAAGCAGAAAGGAAAGAAGAGCCTTCCAAGTAGACAAAACAGGTTGGTGGGCCAAAGCTCAGAAGGGTGAAGCAGCAAGGTTTGTTCAGGAAACTCTAGGCAGGTCAGCAGAGCAGGCGCGCTGGGCAGCAGTCCTCATCCACTTTGCCTCCAAATCATGCAAATTCACCATTCACATGTCCATCAGAAAGTCTTCTGGGTGGTTCTCAAAATAGAGCATGCTCCTCTATTCATGGTGTATCAGAATCTCATGAGGTGCGGGGGTTGAGAAACTGGCAGGGAGACTTAAGGAGAATAAACGGCTAGATGAGTAGGCAGGGTTTGCCAAAAAATAACTTAAAAGGGTGAGTGCTCATGTGTGCATGCTCCTGCACGCCTAAAGATTTTTATATTGAAAGTGATGGGGGCATTTTGAATCAAAAATTACCATGGTCAGAGCATTTTCCCAACTTTATAAATATTATTTGAAAATGTGATGCCTACATATTATATGATATAAATACACCAAGAGTTATTTCATCATGTCCTTATTAGTGAGTTCTTAAGTTGCTTCTAATTTTTGCCATCACAAACAACATAGCAATCAACATACTTCTTTATTAATTTTTGAACATATTACTCCCTTAGGATAAATTTCTAGAACTAGATTTACTGTTAAAGGCTATAAATATTTTAAAGCTCTGATACATACTGCCAAATGATCCTCCAGAAAAAATAAAGCTACATATTTTCCCAACACAATATACTGGTGCCTTTTGCCACACCATTATCAATTTTGAGTATTTTAAAAATCTTTCCAAATTTAATAGATTTAAATAATACAGCATGATGCTATTTTGTATTTTCTGGATTATGAATGATGTTGAACATTGTCTCATGTATTTACTATCTCTTGTATATCTCTCTTTTTAAATTGTCTGCACACATCCTTTGGAAAGAAGAATCTTAGGAGTTTCCTGTGTTAGAAGAATATTGCTAACATTTAAGAGTATTCATTTATTATTACAGATATTTATTAACTTAAGCATACTACATGCCAGGATGTCTTCTAAATGTCTTATAGGTATTAGTTCATTTAATCCTCACAACAGTCATATGAAGGAGGTTTTATTAATAAATTTATTTGACAGATGAAGAAACTGAGGTGTAGAGAAGTTGGTGACTTTTTTTGTTGTTTTTTTTTTTTTGAGGAAGATTAGCCCGGAGCTAACTACTCCCAGTCCTCCTCTTTTTTGCTGAGGAAGCCTGGCCCTGAGCTAACATCCGTGCCCATCCTCCTCTACTTTATATGTGGGACGCCTACTACAGCATGGCTTGCCAAGTGGTGCCGTGTCCACACCAGGGATCCGAACCAGCAAACCCCGGGCCGCCAAGAAGCGGAACGTACGAACTTAACCGCTGCGCCACCGGGCCAGCCCCTGAAGTTGCTAACTTGATCGAGTGATACAGCCTTTAAAGGAAGGAGAAAAGCTTTTCTTCAGACATGCTCTTAACTTCTCTGGAGGAGATGATTTTAGGAGAAAATGAGTTTAATTTCATACATGCTGACTTTCCTAAGTCTATAGAATATTAAGTCAGGGGTTCTCAGCTGTGGATGAAATTATCCCCCAGGGGACATTTGGCAATTTCTGGAGACATTTTTGATTGTCACAATTGGCGGGAGGGGAGTGCTACTTGCATCTAGTGGATAGGGGCTGGGGATGCTGCTATAACTCCTCCAATGCAGAGGACAGCCCCCACACAAAGAATTGGCCAGCCCAAAATGTCAATAGGGCAGAGGCTGGGAAACCTCAATCTAAATGGACGTATCTAATATGGAGTTTGGAACTCAGAAAAGTGGACTAGGTCAGAGAGAAAAATTCGGTATAAGCAATATAGAGGCATACCATAAAAGGATTACATTTTTGTGGATCACTATGAACATATGCTGTTATCTACATCTCCACTCACTGGCAGCTTGTATCAAATTTATTATTAAGCTTTCAGAATTAAATAGACTATAAAAACTGAACATTTAGCCGCATACAATTCATTTATAGAGCACCCTTGTTTTTCAGTAATTGTACAGAGAAATTAGAATTCCTGTTTTTGTTCCAACAAAAATAATGCAAAATAAAATCCCGTATAATTAATTATTCTGTTTGTCATCAAAATGCTTGCAGGCAAATGGGGTCATTGCTGAGTACACAAAATGGAATGTTTTGACAAATTAGGCAATTCCAACAATAGGAAAACACAAAATTAAGGAAAGAATATATCACAATTACCAGAGCATCCTTAGCAAGTCAAGACAATTAAGCCACATTTAGAACCATTAGCTAATGAGCCACCTTGTAAAAGGACTATTGCTATGTCTATTGACATGTCTATCGACATGGCAAGGCATCCTTGGTGGTTCAGAGTTTCTTCAGGAACTTAAGTGCTACTTTTGCTATTTTGGAATCTTGGTCGGCATGCCAAGCTGCCAAGGTCACATTCTGCTGGCAGGCAGCAAAGTGAAAGGCACCCATCCATGCACATCAGCAAGGGGCAAGGTGCCAACTGGAGGGCATGGCAAAGGCTATTTCCTTTCAGGAAAAAGAAAGTGTTTTATAATTACTTGTATTTTAAACCAATGTTTCAGAAAAATCAGGGATTCTTGATACTTGAAACATTTTGTGCTTATTCTCCTGGTTTTCGCAGCTAAGTCCAAGATCAAGGTGGCAGTGTCTGGTGAGAGCTGTCTTCCTGGTTTGCAGACTGCTGCTTTCTTCTTTATCCTTACATGGTGAAAAGAGAGAGAGAGCAAGCTCTCTCGTCTCCTTTTATAAGGGCATTAATCTCACCATGAGGATCCCACCTTCATAATCTCATCTAAATCTAATTACCTCACAAAGGCCCCACCTTCTAATAAAATTACCTTGGGTGTTAGGCCTTCAACATATGAATTTTAGGGGAACACAAACATTTAGTCCACAATAATTTTGAAACAAAAGAGAATATTGTGGTATTTATTTATTTTTATTTATTTATTTATTTATTTTTAAAGATTTTATTTTTTCCTTTTTCTCCCCAAAGCTCCCCGGTACATAGTTGTATATTCTTTGTTGTGGGTCCTTCTAGTTGTGGCATGTGGGACGCTGCCTCAGCGTGGTTTGATGAGCGGTGCCATGTCCGCGCCCAGGATTTGAACCAACGAAACACTGGGCCGCCTGCAGCGGAGCGCGCGAACCCAACCGCTGGGCCACGGGGCCAGCCTGAATATTGTGGTATTTAAATAACAAATATTGAAACAAAAAAATATTGTCATGTTTAAACATTCCTTTCCTAAATATAACAGTCTTAATTACAGACAAATGAATCTCTTCTCAAATTCTGTGTACCTTCTTCATTAAAACTCCCTATTCATCCAAGGTTGTTTACATCTCCTCTGAACTTATGTCACCACAATTCACTTTGCCTAATATAGTACTGATGTTATCTTGAAATAGTATGTAAATATTTCGCACCATTTAACTCCCCATATGCCTATGACCTGATTCCTCACAAGCATTTTTTTATAGCATGTGTTGGCCTGTCTTGGAATAAGGACTTGTTTTAACATGTAGAACACATCAAGTTCTCGTGTGTCTTCAAGCCTTAGCACAGCGTCCAACTCATGGTTGGGATTCGATAATTATTTATTAAATGAAAGAACAAAAATATTTAACAAGGTTTTGTTGATTTAATGATGACAATATTTGTTTTTGTTTTTGTTTTGTTTTCTGCTTTGTCTCCCCCAATCCCCCCGGTACATAGCTGTATATCTTAGTTGTGGGTCCCTCTAGCTGTGGCATGCGGGATGCCTCCTCAGTGCCGTGTCCGTGCCCAGGATCCGAACTCCCCAAACCCTGGGCCCCCAAAGCGGAGCACACAAACCCAACCACTCGGCCACGGGGCTGGCCCCGACAATGTTTTATATATAAGAAACAAGGCTGTAACTTTATAATTTTTTTTTGTTTTACCTTATTACTGTATTTTTCCCATTCGCTTTTCTTTCTTTTCTGTTTTAAATTGACATGCAATAAAATGGACTTTGATGATGTACAAGTCTATGAATTTTAACACATGTATAGATTAATATATAACTATAATCTCAGTTAGGATACAAAACAGGTCTATCCATCACTCCTAAAAGTTCCCTTATGCTCTGCTTACCCCAACCCCTGGCAATCACTGATATGTTCTCTGTCATTGTAAATTTACTTTTTAACATTAAACAAAAATTTTTTTAACTTTTTATTTTCAGAAATAAAATTTCTGATTTGCAGAAAAGTTGTCAAGATATCACATTGAGCTCTTGTATATGCTTCACGCAGCTTCCCCTAATGTTAACATCTTACATAACCATGCAACATTTGTCAAAACTAAGAAATTAACATGGACACAATACTATGAACTAAACTACAGATTTTATTTGGATTTCATCAGTTTCGCATTAGCATCCTTTTTACTGTTCCAAGGTCCAAGCCGGGGTCCCACATTGCATTTAGTGGTTGTGTCTCCTTTTAATCTCCTCTGACATGCGACAGCTTCCAGTCTTTCCTGGTTTTTCTTGACCTTTTTGAAGATTACTGCTCAAGTATTTGGTAGAAGATTACTGCTCAAGTATTTTGTAGAATGTTCCTCAATTTAAATTTGATATTTTTGCATAATTAGACTGAGGATATGCATTCTGGGGAAGAAGTCAGAGAGGTGAAATGCCCTTCTCATCACATAGGTAGAGTAGATCCCCATAGTTACCAATGACAATGTTCACCGTGACCACTTGGATAGGAGGTTTCCACCAGGTTTCTCACTGTAACATTACTATTTTCCCCTTTCTATACTCCATTCATTGAATCATTGATTGACTGACTAATATAAAATTATTACTACGACTAGACTATTGCAAGCATAATTTATCCACAACCCTATCATGTGAAAGGTGCTTTTAAATCTACTCCTCACCACATACATGAGACAAGTATTATCATCCTGATTTTATATGGGAATTGAGGCTCATGGGAAATAAAACAGTACTTAATTATTAAGCAGGAAAAGTAAAATTAAAGTCCATGAATATCTGATTCCCAAACACAGGCTCTCTTCTTACCAGACTGCCCTTTCATCCACTCCAAAATAAATGTCAATGAAGGTGAAGCAATAAATTCCCATCCCTGTTTCTAAGCATGTAACTCACATATTTCACCTTTATGCCTTAACATACCAACATACTTGAACTAGCATGTTTATTTCATAAGGCTATGGCTGAGCTGTCTGATAATTAGCAAACTGGTAGACAGGATTTGTCATTAATGGGGATACTAGACAACATAGATAAACATCACTAAGTCTGGAAAGAGGAGGACTAAATGGAAAGTGAGATCCCATGAGAGAATGAAAGTAAATGCAAGACCAGAAAAGAAATACAGAGGGTGAATGCCAGAGAAGTAGTACATAGAAAATAACGTCAGAGAGTTGTCAGGGAAAAGAATACCGTAGTTCTGCTCTTTCCACGCAATCAAGGCTATAGGGGACTAAGTTGCTTACTGCAAAATAACTCCATGATAATTTGCAGAGCACAGCACAGAGCAGAGATCATTCCGGACACTGAGAACCAGGCTGCCTGAGAGATATGGAGGGACTGGAGGTGTCACCCATTAACTGGAAAGATGCTGGTTTACCTCTTCACCTTGTGTCTGAACCCGAGATGCTCAATTTCAGCATTTGGGCATTTTTAAGAAGTGTAATGTCTGTGGCCACTGAACAGTTAAAAACTCAGATGTTCGCCTCATTTCACTGGCCATTAACTTTTTTCCCTCATAACTTTTAAGTGAGATTGGATTGGGTATATTCCTCTCTATAACAAAGTCCAATGGCTTTCCTCATGTTTAAGAGAATTACCAGGGCCTTACAATATTATGGTTACTTCTGGCTTTAACTTCCTGTCTCCACTAAATTACTGTTTTCTGTTCTGCATTTTTCACTTTTATTCATGCCCTGGCATTAATCTTGTCCATAACATAAATAAAAAAACTATTTATTCTTTTGATCCCTATAAAAATAAACCCATTCATTTGTGGCCATTTTGTGGGAATTTGACTTTATTGTAGAGTTGGAGATAAAGAGTACAGCATAAACACTGTAAAATATGAATATCTGACAAGTCTATTTTTTAAGGTCATTGGTTTCCTCCCTCTCATTACTTTTCCATACCTTCTCACCTCTGTTCCACCCATTTTTATTCAGTTCCGTTCCTCTAGGAACAACAACAAATACATTTCTTCCATTCTGCTGGCAAAGAGATTTGGCTCTCTCCTACACCCGTCCCAAAAATCCATCCCTCAATCTCTTCCAACCTTTTCAGTTAGAAGATGAGCTAGCAGCAAGGGTAAGCACAGAGGCAAACTTATTCAGGTTACACTTAAAATGTTTGCTCTACAATTATTCCTGTTATTTAAATTTCTGTAGTACAGCGCAAGTATGTTTTGTCCCATATTTTAGATAATCCCAGGAGGCTCGGGAGAATGTGGAAATATGTTAGCAATAACGATATTCTAGCAAACTAATTTCCAGGAGAAGCAGAGAAAGAGTGCACACAGACATACTCACAGTACGTCATGCCAGCATTCATTTCATAACATGTGTGTAACTTTTCAAAAAAATATTTTGGAAGCTTCTATAGAGAGTAGCAACGATATGATTAACTTCACCGATACCTTCACTGGTGCCTCTCCATGAATTTACGGAGGTTTAGGCAGGATTTTTATTGAGCACTATTAAGTTAATGATCTCCCATTTCCTTAAAATAGTTTAACATTCACACATGTTTTAATTAGCCAAATAACATCTTGAATATCCAGAATTCTAATCAAATGAATCATTCAGGATGGTTTAAATTTCTGTATAGGTAAAGGTCAAACATTGGAACTGTAATGTATTAGTTATTTTAAATGGGACATCTTTCTTAAATATACACGTAATTCTCATGTTCTCCAACAGAATACATTGAATATAACTGAATGTTTCCTCACTGACTGAGTCATTTTAAAAATTAAGTATTTTACTTTTTGTACATATTACAGTGTCTTACTGAGGAACATAAAGTTGTTCCCCAAATGTAAATTGTCCTTTAGTTTGGGTCTCCTAAACTAAGGCAAAAATTTTAGTGCTTTGCAATTTATTTGAGAGATGATTCTACAAAACACCAGTAGGAGAGCAGGGAAATGAGACAGCAAAGGAAGGCAGCCAAGAAACCAGTAAATTACCACTGTGGACGACTGGAGCTTCAGCCCTCTGGGGACCTCTGGTCACTAATGCACAAAACATTCTTTAGACTTTACCAAGGGGCAAGGAAGCTGGGATATTTACACATCAACTCCTGTCAGTCATTGGTTGTGGGCTGCTTCCTGGTGGCATTAATTCTCTGGCATTTCTGACCTGTCATGCACCTGTAATAGGGATCTGCTGTAGGCTTCAGCTACCAGAAAAAGCCCGCAGGCAAAGAGAACTATGCTGGCTAGAGCCAGACCAGGGAACATAAAAATGATACAGCCCCAGGAGATTTGGGCGGAGCACCTACAGCTTCTGCTACAAGCTCCTAATAGGAATTTGAGTTCCTTTGTTTTCCATTTCTAGTTCTCATGTCTGCCTCTTTGTGATTGTTTCATAGATTGTTTCTTGCCTTCTTGTAGGCGTCCCTCTTATTTTTCTTGTGTTTTGTTTTCTAACTTCTGCGTATTTGGAATGTACATTTCAAAAGCTATTAAAATTGGTTATGAAATAGAAGTAAATTCTTTTTTACTTCAGGCTCTTACAGGCTATCCCTAGAGAAACATTTGCAGACTCAAATGCAAACGTTGTTTCAAAGACATTTCGGATACTTTCTCTGTTCTGGCATTTGTTACCAATAAAATGAGATGGCTGGAGAGCTGATTTCTGGATGGATGAACTATTACTAAAGAAATGATTGTATGTAGACATGAATACATCATTGATAGACATCAGAAATGTCCATCACAAATTTTAATCTTATGACATCCTCTTTGAAATTATAGAATTTGATCAGGTCCATGGCTATAATGGACTTCTTTAGTAATCCATTTTAGGAAATTTCTTGGGAAAGTTCCAGTATTTTATTATCTTAAAATACCTCACATTACAAACACTAAACAGAACAAGAACATCAATAGTAACATTGATAATACTAATCTGGGGTGATTTAAAAACTGTATGACTTCAGAATAAAAGTGATGAACTCACCAAACACATTTATTTCTGCTCCCTTCAGAAATACCATAAAATGGCAGTAAAATGATTAAAATCTTATAAAGCTAGAATGAAAAAGAAAATGGAAGAGATGACAAAAATGAGCAAGAGAGTTCAATGCAATTTTGAAGAGGGAAAGTGAATTGAATAGTGCTAAAGAGCCCTGCTGACTGCACACAGCACCACCTGAAGTAGCCTCAGGGAGGAAGTATCCAGCAGCCTCCTGCCAGAGAATCCCCAAGATGCTCAGAACTTGCAGGCACAGGCACTAAGAAAGGTGAGTGGTCAGGTGCAGAACCAAAAGCAGAGGGACTGGTTGAAGGTTTCATTACAGAGTCCTTAAACTGTCATGTCCTCTCCTCCACAGCCAAGAGATTTTTCCACCTCTCCAGGTCCCCGTCCACCCTCTGCACATACTGCATCCCTTGCTGCTACAAGACTAAAGAGTTATTTCCTGGATGAATTGAACTGAGATGCGGCCCAAGTCCCAGCAGAAAACATGGGACACATGTAGAGCTGAAAAGCAGCAGGTTGAGTGCAAGTCTGCATAGCCTACTAGCCAATCTACTCCTCCAGCTTGGGCAGCCAAGTATATTACCCTCAAGTAGAAGCCTGAAAAATTCCTCTCTAGAAAAACTGAAAGACTCATGAGAAGAACATCTAAACACACCGGTATGCAAGGATTCCCCCAACCACGTACACACAAACACACAGACACCCAGTCAAAGGACTGCTAACAACTCTAAGCCTCCTACACAGGAAGCCCTCCAGAGTCCACAACTGCCACACAAATAATGAACTTTCAATGAGCAAATGCTCACTTCTGTGTATGAAAGCTCCCAACATGCATGAGAGATCAAAACAAACATGAAGGAGGGCAGAGAAAAAACCTAAAGTCTAGGTAGAAAAATAAAATTTGATTGGCTATAACTAACATCCTCTATCCAACCAAGGAAGTTACCTAGTACATTAAAATAAGAGCAGTGTGTTTGGTAAAGGAAGATTCTCAAAAAACAAAACTCTTTGAAGTACCTAAAAAAAAGAACCTCCAAATTGAAAGGGTCCACAGAATTACCCAGCAATATGAATTAAATAAGAGTAAGTCACATAATTGTGAAATTTTAGAACAGAGATAAAGAGAAGATTCTAAAAAGCTTTCAAAGGGGATGGAGAAGTATAAAGGAAAGAGAATCAAATTGGGACTGCAATTCACAATGATTTTCAACTGATATTCTATGACCAGCTGCACAAATCTATCAATGATAAGGAGAGAGAAACGACATTTCAGACATGTAAGGGATTCAATAAATAGAAGTTATCATAAAACGTTCTTCAGAAAATACAAAACAAAGAGGGGACAGGCCAGCCAGGTGGCACGGAAGTTAAATGCACACATTCTGCTTTGGTGGCCTGGGGTTCCCTGGTTCGGATCTCGGGTGCAGACATGGCACTGCTTGGCAAAAGCCATGCTGTGGTAGGCATCCCACATATGAAGTAGAGGAAGAGGAGCATGGATGTTAGCTCAGGGCCAGTCTTTGTCAGGAAAAAGAGGAAGATTGGCAGCAGATGTTATCTCAGGGCTAATCTTCCTCAAAAAGAAAAAAAAAAAGGGGGCGGGACCAATAAAGAAGCCATACAGATCCAGGAAAGAAGGGATCACCCAAGAGAACAGCAAAGGAAAAGACCCAGGACGGGAACTTTGCCTAGAGAACAACCAGTTCACAACAGAGACAATGGGTTAGAAACTCCAGGTGTGGAAAATACTTTTTATAAGCACACAGCAGAGGTATTCAAGCACAGAAAACCAGAGAAACAGGAGTAAATTTATCATGAACTCCAGGAAAAAGGAAAAACTGAACAAGAAAAGAGGCATGGTTGGTTCAGCAATAAACAACATTTGATTAGTCATACAAATACTCACTGATTTTACTTAACATCATGTTACAACTACTGGAGAGAGTGGAGAAGAAATGTGCATGTATGTGCACCTGTGTGTGTGTGCACGTGCATAAGTGCATGTGCACATAGCATGGGTACACTTGTGGGTGTATATATAAATGAATATTGGGAGGAATTTCCTCATCTCCCTGGCCAAGGAAACAATACAAAATGCTTCAAATTTATAAACTAAGAATTTTCAATATGAATACTTTGTTTAGAAATATTAAAAGATTAGAAGAAAGAGCAAGAATAGCTGAAGGTAGTTGCCTCTGTGGACTGGAAAAATAAATTGGAGAGAGGCAGAGGAGTTTTTGACTTTTTTTTCTTAAAGATTTTATTTTTCTCCCCAAATCTCCCCAGGATAAATGTATATTTTTAGTTGTGGGTCCTTCTAGTTGTGGCATGTCGGATGCCACCTCAGCATGGCCTGACGAGCGGTGCCACGTCCATGCTCAGGATCCGAACCGGCAAAATCCCAGGCCGCCAAATCAGAGCGCGAAAACTTAACCACTCGGCCACCGGGCAGGCCCTTGAGTTTTTAAACTAAACGTACACCTTACTTTGATTTAAAAGAAAACTACATAGACGTAATATATGGCCTTTTAATAATTTCACTTGTTAATTCATAGAGAACCCAAAATTAAAGTTACTGTTTAAGGCCTGGACAGTTCTCACAACAGTTAACATCAGAGCTGAGAGAGGAGTAATAAAATGGATGTATACGATAGTCCATGAAAATTATTTTATTTATTAAGAAAGTACAAATTAATTTTCAGAATTGGTACATTTTAAATAAATAGCTAGACCACTTCTCTTCCCATCCCTGTATTTTGAAATAATTAAATATTTTAATCTAGCTTTAGAAATGTATATTTAGGAGAGCTCAGGATCTCACTGTAGACAACAGAATTCCTGGCAGTTGAAATGTGATAATTCAATATGGAAGTACTTTAATTCTTCAAATATAAAACAAAATAGCAAACAAATGCTTCGGACCAAAAAAAAATCTATCTTACAATATTTTCTTTCAGAATCACCAACACTTTGACAAAACATAAAGACTTCATTTTTCATCATGCATCAACTTTTTAAACATTTCCTTGCTTGTTTGTATTGAAACTGAGTTCAATATAATTCAAAGAGCTGAAGTGCGGTTCTGGGAGGTTAAAGGCATTAAGTTTCGCTTACACAAGCACATAAAAACAGAATTACATTTGTGTAGTTGGTGAATCAGGACAAAAGTATGAAGGTAACAGAAGATTTTCTTTTTTTCCTTCCCATGTTCTTATTTATAAGAAATTCATCAATTTGTCTACTAAAGATTGTCAAAAAGCAATATACAGGGGATGCATTAACTTTAGAGTTGTTTGACCTTTTTTTTTCAATCATAGAAAAAAGGTGACTTTCTTTTAAGGTGTTAAAGGTTTTTGTAAGAGTCTTGGTTCCTAATTACATGTACATCAGAGGAAAGAATTTGAAGAAATTAAATTAAGGTAAATCATTTAACAATTTCCTCCAGTTTATGTCAAGTGTTATGTCAAGTGTTTTAAATTCTTCTTTTCTTAACTAAAGTAGTAGTTCGAGTGTAACCACCTTCCTTACAGTTTGCTAGTTAGCTACATTCTAGTCTTACTTAGATTCCAAACCATTCGAATCCACATATACCACAACAAACTGAAGACCAGCGAAGAACCTACTGTTCCTAGGTTTGTGAGCATCAATAAAAATTTAAAATAATAATAAGTAGAAAAACTAAGAACAGTGATGTAACTATATTATGAAAGAGAGGGAGGAGGAAAATTGGTGAGTTATTCTCATTACCATGCAATATCAATAGACGATGTTTAAAGTGAATAAATTAAACATACTAATTAAAGATATAGACATTGTCACAAGAGGCATAAAAGTCAGAAATTGTTAAAATTGGCTAATATGGGCAACAGAACTGGGAGTAAAGCGAAATGGGACAGTTTGTTTTCACTGTAAGCCTTTCGATACTGATTGATTTGATTTTTCAAAACTATATATCTATATTTAAACTCCCAACAGTTTAACAAGTATTATGTACATACACCTTATTTTATATACACATGCACACACATAAATGTATATTATATGAATATACATATATCTATATAAAACATTAAGCACCCCATACTTTTACAAATAAGAAATACATCTTCAGACGTTTGTGACAGTAGGGGAAATCCCTCAGAAAGCTGGGTGGACCCAGACGGTGAGTTCATAATGCATGACCAACAGCCTGTTTCTGAACTTTGAATAAAATAAAATCTTAATGAATGTAAAATAACAAATAAAATCTTAATGAATGTCACATCCTTTCAGAGACTTCTCAACAAGAATTTCTTTTTCTGTTTTTTTCTAGAAAAATTTGCGTTAGCTGAAAAAAATCTCTGCCATCTCACTAAACATATAAATCATTCATTGAAGGCAATTAGCAAGGGTATTATTTTTTGTTCAAGACCAGTATGTAAAGCATTATTTATGTTCTGGAGCAGTCATGAGGTTGGCTAACTTCACATGAGCGAGTCTTCCTCAAATCTAGGAGCAGCTTCCATAGGATGTTACCAATGTTGTTTTCAGGTAGAATATACAGTATTTTATAATTGTTCCATTCGTAAAGCACTAAATGTATATTTAATAAAATAACTAGAAGTTGGATCAAATTTTATGAATAAGTAATGTGATGAATAGAGCAAAAGTCTGAATTTTATAATTTATATTAAAAGGATGGATGTCATGGCAAATCATGTACCACATCAGATCCATGGCAGTCAGGTAAAGATTTTAAAAATGGGTGAATCAAACTAGTCCAAGTCTCTTTCCTCAACAAGATATGAATGCACTTCTTTCTTAACTGTAAAGACAACTAAAGAAATAACTGAGAAAAAAATAAGCCTATATGTATGAAATAAACATAATGGGTGTAAGCATAAACATACAAAATGCACACAATCATCAATTGCTTTTCTCTTAAGTTACAGGCATCATTAGAAGCTTCTCAAATTCCTTCAACAAACCCTAGGGCCTGGTCCACTAACTTTATTAAACTGTTTTGGAATCAAATGTTGGAAATCTATAGACATTCATGTGTTAATTACCAAATCCTCCAAATGAAGTGTTTGATGGAAACTTAACTCGGAATCAACTAAAGTAATCTCTGTCCTCATTCCGGTCTGTATCATCTCCCCCTTTCTTCCATTGGCTGATTTCCTACCACCTTCTGATTTGTTTTTATGTCCTATGCCAAGTGATAACCTTAGAGCATGAGGAAGGAAAAGAAAAGAGAAGGAGATGAGAGGTACTTTTCCCCGAAAGGTTACCTCAAAGACCTTTCACCATTACTCAAACAGCTTTTTTTCCCTCTCTAGTTATTTCTTGTGTCCTATAATTAGTTTTCTTCTTGGCTACAGAAATTTTCCACTCATTGGTATTTTGTTTAGCTTTTTGAAGCCCTCTTATATTGAATCATAACGAAAAAGAGGCTTACACTCAGACAAATGGTTGGGATTCAGGAGATTCACAGAATGGAAGGACAAAGACATCAAGAGAGAAAATAGAAATGTAATACAAGTACCCAAGAAAAACGGATGACTGAAATAGCTATTTTACTTCAGGTTTTTTACTTTTGTGGTTCCTTTGTCAATATACATCATACCAAATATACACGCGCTAGACTGGGCAGGAAACTGAAGCTGAAGGCCAGAGCAGTGGAGATAGAGAAGTATTACCTTCTAATGATTCATATGCTGAAAGATGATAAGCTATATTCCGCACTAAATTCTCATTCTTACTGATTCTTACCTTTTTGTGTGTCTATCACTACCATAAAATTTATTATTGCTAATATGAGTGCAAAATTATTTATAAATTGGAAACATTGTATAACTTGTAGAAGTGACTTTCTAGAGTAAAACTTCAACCAAAGAGAATGCTCCTAGTCTGTAATTAGGAGTTCACGAAGTCATTTCTTTCTTTTTTTGTTTTTTGAGGAAGATTAGCCATGAGCTAACATCTCTACCAAACCTCCTCTTTTTGCTGAGGAAGACTGGCCCTGAGAAGTCATTTTTAATGCTCTATCAGAGACTACTGAAAAGTTCGTAAAGGAGCAAAGAAGAATAAACATTAACCTTACAGATCATATCTCAGAATTTTAAGTAAAGGACCAGAAAGTCCATTTGGTCTGAAGATCCAGAAGAGAATATATTCCATTTCCTTCATCAGGGTTACGTATTAATTGGTTTACCTTAATACATTTTTTTGTTTCCACTTAATATGCTACACTACATTTCTTCTAATATGCTACACTAGTATTTATAATTGCTACTTAGCTCTAAAAATCTACTTTCTGAAAAATAATTAATTTTGACAAAATTATTTTAGAGAACAACTCATGGAAACTTGATTCTGTATGGAAGATAGTTTCCATAAAATGTTCAAAATAACCTTTTTAGTCAAAATTATTTTTATTATCTTCTACATAGAGGCATATATAGTATAAACATTCCAATAAGTTCAGAACTCAAAAAATAATACCATATTAAAATTTTTCATTTAAATTCCACATGAATATATTAATACAGGAAAATCACAGATTGCTCCCTAAAAAAAATTTATTTTAATTTGATCAAACATTGTCTGCAAAAATTATTTACCAAAAATAATTACCAAATTTTATGCAAAATATCAGACTTTTTATCCTAATTATAATTCTCAGAATGACTTTTGTATTGTGAGCCCTAATTTAGAGAAACCGAAAGAGATTTTTTTCAGTATTATCACAAACCTAACAACTTCCTCATTGAGCCACAATATTTCTTTCAGTGACTTTCAAATCTAATTTTGTGACATTACCCAGAGATCCCCAACAATTTTCTTAATGCTTCAAAAATTTTTTCAACAGCATAATTTACTTAATTAGACATAGTCCATAGAGCAGAAGGAAACAGTGGCAAAATGGGAAGAACAAAGATAGCAAAATTTGGATCATTCAGCTCTAACTAAAATTATGCAAATGACATGCTGGTTTCACTCTTCAACAAATTTGTCTCAAAAATTAGTATAAGGTACAGTTTCAAAGAATATATTAGAACCCCTACCACTCTCTAGTCCTTTCTCTTAGTGTTCCTCCACCTTTTTCTTAATTGTAGAAACAGGGCCAGACTGAGAATCATATGGAAATGATCTTTCACTATCAAATCCATGTGAATTTCTATGTATAACCTCCAGAATTCTTCTATCAATCATTCTACTAAAAGTTCATCTTTTTCTCTCTAAATCATTCTATATTGCTGACTTTCATTGCTATAATCTCTAATAAACAACGTTGTTCTGGCTTACCTTTCTCTCAAAGAAATTTCCTCACTGAATTTCTTCTTGACTAGACAGAAAATTTTTTAAAGCTCCACCTAAGACCCCTGCGTCTTTGAATTAGTTACTATCCTCCATGCTCCTGATTGACCCCTTGCATCTCTTCTCTCAGGCTGTACTTCAGGATACTGTTAAGACCTAGTTGAGTTTTTTCTTTTTAAGTGATGTAGGCTATCCTAAGCCATAGATCCTTTGTCCTACAAATAGAACTGATGCAGTTAATTGAAGGCTTCCTGCTGCTGTACTAGTCAGCTACTGCGGTAGTTTAAAATTTCAGTGAGTTCTTATAACATGGAGCCAAAGGCAACTTTAATTTCCTCTAATGTCCTTATGAGATTAACTTTGATAATATGTTTGGTGACACGCGGACAAGAATTGACTTTTCCAACCTTTTACACCTATTGTATTACAACTAGCGTCTGAGTCTTCAGATATACAGTAGTAATAAAGATAGTGTCAGTTGAAATACCTATGACAAAATTTTCCACTGCTCATAAAATGCCACCCATTTAATATTTTAGTACCTTTATGTGTGATGGCCATTAAGTTCTAATGGTTTATTTTTCAGTGTTCACAACATGCTCCTTTTGGGTGTTAGGAGCGGTCAGTGGAAGGATTAATGTGCCAGTCTAGGAGAGAGATGATTCAGGACATAAGAATTCTCAAATATTAACTTAAAAATATTACCCCGTAACTCCAATAAAATATTATATAACAAGAAGTTCATGTAATAATCCATTATATACTTTGTGAACATTTCCCATGAAGACGGCAGTCTTCCTCATGGAAGTGGTCTTTATGTGCTCCCCTAAATAAATAGTACCTAAACCAATGAGTTTCATCTGGTATGGAACTATTGTTGAGTGACATGCAAAGAGACAAAATGGAGAAATTACAGGACAGTATGTCTTAGATAGCAAGGGAATATGAACTGCTGGAGAGGCAGGACTTCAAGTCAGGTGAATCAGAAACTATATGCAGAAAGTAAAAGATACCTGTAGAAAAACAGTTCAGGAGCTGTGCATTCTCAAAGTGAGATGGAACCAAGGCCAAAGAATCTGAGCTCCAGAGAAGAGGCAGTGGGCATCCTACTCTACTCGGCAGGGCCAGAAGCAGTTTACAGGAAACGATAGTTCTATATTCAAAGAGCAAGCCTATCTTCACAAAGCCATTTATATATTCTGTCTCAGTAGCATTTCTAATTTTAAATGACACCTTACATTATACATGAAAAAAGAGGAGGTAGGAATATATAAAAAACAGTAGCTCAAAAAAAAGAAAAACAATTCACTATTCACAAAAACATGAATTGGGCAAAATGGTTTAGGATGAACATTATTTAATACCCATATGAATTACTTCACTGAAGACTGCAGATGAATTAGAGGATTATAGTTTATCAGACAGAACTAGATTTATTTTCTCAATACTCAAACTCAGTCATTTTAAAGATTTGTCTTCTGTAATCACCAAAGTAATTAAGAAATTTCAAGCAGGAAAGAGACAAAAGAAACAAAGCCTTTGGTATTTTTAATCACTTTAAAATATCTACCCCAATGACATTTTTTTCATCAGTTCTATTTTTTTGAAGTCCCCAATATTATTTGCTCTAGCATTATGTCTGGTCTCTGTCCAAGTCACTACATGTGTTTTCAGCTGTCAACACATTCGCTCCAAAATGAAATTCGTTAAATAATTAGTAATCTCTGTCCTGTAAAAACAATTATGGAAGCACTCTATGGCATGCAAACCTATGGGGTTTACTCATTCAGGCTGATTTATTAGGTTTTTCTAATTTGTAATGAATGACATACTAAAAACTTAAATGTGTCACTATCATTAAATCTTAAAATGATTTTGGAGTCTCCGAAGATTTCTTGGGTAGTGTATTAAAAGCATGGCATTACATTTAGAAAAGCAACTTTCCTTCTGTATAGATACTTTTTCTATCTTTATTTCGTATATATTTAAATCACTACATTTCATTATAATCTTCGTCTACTCAAAATCTTTTACACAAACTCTCCAAGTACACTTTGAGCCAGGTGTAGGGGTAGTAATATTGTGTAGGGGGGCTATTCATGGGCTCCTCAGGCACCCTCAGCCCAGCCTAGCCCAGGTTCTCTCTGTTCCTTGATCCTCTGGTCAGCACGGCTTCACACCGGCCTCCCCTGGACACCCTTGCAGCTTCGGGCCTTCCTCACAGACACGCTGCTCGACCAGCTGCCCAACCTAGCAGACGTGCAGAGTTTCCTGGCCCAGCTGGCCCTGACTGAACCCCAGCCCCTTAAGCCACCTCCAGCTGGCTGACTAGGAGCAGGGCACCTCTGGGGCTGAATAGGAGCGAGTAGAGGCCTGCGAGTGCTAAGTTTAGGGGTCGGAGCCCAGCTGGAGAGGGGCCATAGAGGGGACCAGAGATGAGATTGGAGGGCTCTCTAGAGAGAGACAGAGAGAGAGCGTATGCCTACCCTCTTAATCCTCCTTGTTCAAGTTGGAACTTTGTTTTCAATTATATTAACACTTTTTAAAATTTTATGCTATTAAATCAGGCTTAAATGTCTGGAAGTCACAACCCATAACATGCTTCTATCCTGAATCCAATCTTTGTACAAGTTGTGTACTTGCCATAACTTGGACAAACTAGTGATAATAGCAGCAGAGTGAGCCCCTCTCAACCCCAGCTCTGATAGCAGGCCTCATCACAAAGTAAATGGCTGAATTCAGCAACTTCAGTTCCTTTAAATGAGAAAAGGCAATAGTATACACCTGAAATTTACATAAGACTAGTAATTCTGAGTTTAAGATGCCTGCAATTCTTAAAAGCATAGAGTTTCTTCAACTATAAAAAATTGTTAACTTTCAGTCCTCAAAGGAATACAGCAGTTAATTATATATGTATTATCCTTCTCATATTCACTATATATGTAAATATATGTATACATGTCGATGCATGTGCGTGTGTGTGTGTGCATGCCAAGATCCAGTTTCCACATACCTTTCATACTTGATTACTCTGAGAACAGCTAACCCAGCCAGATGCTGACGTTTCTGTAGGACTTCTTTCCCCTCTATTGCTTAAGGTTTTTCTCCTCTCATCCTTCCCCCATCCCTCATTCGGTGAAAGAGGTCAATGTTCCCCACCAGGCTCCACTGTACATTCTGTCAGCCTGGACAGGTTGCAAGACAGGCAATGGGAAGAAAACGCGCGCGCACGCGCACGCACACACACTCACACAGTAGATTTTAAATTCCACGAGGGCAAGTGTAAATTATTTTGTTCCCTCATCTATCTTAGGCACCTAGACAATGTCTGGCACATAAGAGGATCTCAAAAAATACTTGTCAAATCAATGAAAAATGGCATCACATCTACCCAGTCATGAATGCCAGAAATCTAAGAGTCATTCTAGATTTACTCTTCTACCTTTTGCATTAATTCCCGATTTCTCTATTTCTGATCCTTCCAGTTTCCTCTCATTATTTCTGCCCAAGTACTTATAGTTAATAGTTAACAGGTTGAATAATGGTTACACAACCCATTTTAAGGAGTGTCTCATCCTTTGCCTTGCAGCCGAAGTTATTTCTAGTTACTTCTGATTATGCAGCTCTACTGCTTAAAATCTTTCAGAGGTTTACAAGTCACCATCTTCGCATGGAATTAAAGGCTGTTAATCATCTGTTTCCTGCCTGTTTTGCAGTTTCATCTCCTACCATGGCAACACTATAGATCAAGCCCTCTAGCCACTCTCAAACACCTGGAACTCCCCTTCAATTATCTCCTTTGAAAGGTTTCCCAGGCCTTCCAAATTTTGCATATTCTAGTTTGGGCCTCTATTGCGTTCTGTTTATTTTGCCTTTTTCCTCCACTCTAGAGAGTATGCTATGGAAGCAAGACACTGCATCACTTACCTTAGAAAAATTCAGTGGGCATCCATAAATGCTTTAGTCCACTTTTATTGAGAAATAATTGACATACATCACTGTATAAGTTTAAGGTGTACAGCATGATGGTTTGACTTACATATATCGTGAAATGATTACCACAATAGGTTTAGTTAATATCCATCACCTCATATAGATAAAATAAAAACAAAAGAAAAAAATTTCTCCTTGTAATGAGAACTCTTAGGATCTACTCTCTTAACGATTTTCCTATATGTCATACAGCAGTATTAACTGCAGTCGTCATGTTGTACGTCACATCCAATTCCTCCCTCCCCCCACCCCATAAATTCTCCTTATTTTAAGTCGTTCAGCTTTTACAGGCTGATTTTCCTTATTATTTTTTTTTTTTCCACGTACAAAGACGGTCCTAGGGAGGAACAAATTAAATATCATACACTGAAAGCTCACAGCACTTAACTGATACTCAGAGAATGTTATTATTTTTAAGACACATCCTTGGCCCCATTTCAACTGCCTCACCTGGAAGATCTAAATAAAGACTAGAAGGGGCAAGAAATGAGAGACACGTTTTGTTTGTTTGTTTACAACCTGCCTGTTTCTCCTTTCAGTATTAGCAAATGAACTTTATAACACATGTGAATGAAAGTTAAGATACTATGTCCTGTCCAGTTGTAGGCCTGGGAAGAATCTGACTAGGAATAGATAACCAATATTCAGGATCAAGAGAAGAAATAAAAATGTGGCTAGACAGTTAAGAATGAGCTCTGAATATATTGTTAGAAGGTTTTGGCTCCTCAGAATTTCTTAGCCTGGAGCCTTACCCCTGGAGTCCTCCACCTCCCTATCATTTCTCTGTTAAAATTTCCATCCCTCTATCTAAAGATGTATTTAATCAGATACTTTATGATTTAAAATCTTTCAGTGTGTGGCTGTTACTTCTGAATGGCCCTAAGTATTTTTTTGTGCTCAGAGGAGCCAACTTAGCCATTCACAGAGAGGCAATCTCTCTATAAATGAACAGATTTCCACACGTGGGCTGTAATATATGCATAACACATTTCTCTCAGTGTTAATTTTGGTCTAACATCCTCCTGATGGTCTTGATTACCTTGGAGACTTACATCCTGTCTTCTGTATATTCGTAGTTGTTAGTCACTTCTACTAAGTTGTCTCACCACCATTTCTCAAGAATGTTAACAGAAGACACAATATTTCAATAACTGACTTCTTTTCAACAAATGTTTATTCAATCTCTTGTTTCAAGGCATTTTGCTAAGGCTTAGTTGAATCTTAATTTCATATAAAATAGGAAAATTCTGTGAAGGTCCAGCTAACTTTGTAGTAAAAATAACTGGAACCATTTTAGGATATTAATCAAAAAGTTTTATTAATTGAATGTTTTTCTTTTAATTTATAAGTCAAAAGTAAATATCTTATTATAGGTTACCTTTAACTTGTTTTATTACAAAACTTTTCTTACAGTCTTTTTCTTACAGTCAGAAATCCTAGACTTTTGTTTATGATCAGTCATATTATTGACATGGCTACAACTCAAACACTATGTTAATCAGAAGTATCCTGAGAAAGCAACAGCATACGAATCAACATGGTGAAACAGTGTGGTGATAAACGCCATTTGGGATAGCATATTAAGGGTGAAAAGTAACAGCAATAATTTTTTTTAAGTTGGAATTAGTAGAGGCTTTATCCACTTTGCTTATTTTATTCACGGTGTGCTAATCAAATAGATGGATGACTGGGCACTGATTCCATGTAAACAATCTATGTTGTGACAAATCTCAAGGCATCTGGCTAAGTCAGATATCTCCCTTTAGGAATTAAAATGAAACAAGTGTTTTGGTCCTAAGATCTGTACCCTAGTAGACAGGATCCAACACAGAATCAAACATCCCATCTAACTTTTCCAATGCCATGCTTCCAAAAGGAAGTTACATTAAATTCGTCCATTCAAAACGCAAAAACCAAGACATCCAAGAATGAGATTTTCAGCAGAATGTAATTTTAAAGACATGATTTTTTTTCCCATTACTGGAGATATCAAACATTTTAAAAGCCTGTTCTTTCATAATTGGATTCCAGATCATTATTTTTTTGGCCAAAAAGAAAGGTTTTCTGCAGTCTTAAAATAATTAGGCAAGATTTCAAATCAAATTATCCAATTTCAAAGCTCTATTTTTCTCTCCAAAATGCCTGTTAGAGAAGGACTGCCGATGACTAAGCTTTGTGTCATTCTCATGGCTTTATTAGGAGAATGTTCTAAGTCCTTCACTTTCTATGTAATCAGAACTATAATTTCTTCAGGTTATTTTAAGACCCAGCTATGGCTAAAGCAGGAAACTCAATTTTATTCTGAGCTCTAGACATGTCGACACAGCAGAGCAGGGTTCCAGCTATTTGGGCTATCTTCTTTCAGAAACCCTCTTGCTTGGTGTGGGACCAAGGCTCTGGGCTAGTGGTACTCCACTCTCTGGGTATCACGTAACTCTTTCCAAGACATTGAGGGTAGTAGGACTGTTATTTTGGAAAATGTGTGTTGACATATCATCACTCTCCAAATGAAGAGCTTACTTGCCCAGAGAGTACTACTTATTCTTCCTAACATCAATTTGAAAACCATATTCAACAGAAGGGCAGTTAAGAAAACCCAGGTGCCAGAAACATTTGATAAAAAAGCAGAACAGAAAGCTCTAACTACATATGTCTACTTAGTTCTTCATACTCCCTTAGAATTTTATAACTTAATTAACCAACTCTATTTAAGCAGGCTGGTTGCCTCTAATTATGCTAAAATTTTTCTGTGCTGCAAAGTGATATTAATAGTGAGTGACATTTCTGCAAGTAACAGGTAACCCAATTGTATAATCGTGAGCTCTATCTAAAGTAAAGAAGGGAGAACAAGACGGTATAATAAACTTCAAGTAAAAATTATCTGCAGGACGTGGTCTCAGAATGAAAAGAAAAACATTACTTTAGTATTTTGATCTCTATCAAAAACGGTCTCATAGATACATAAAATTAATCTTATTACTGAAGTAAATTTATTAATAATTTCAAGTTAACACAGACACAAAAGTGCTTTCTTCTTTTAAACTTATATATCATAGCTTTAACAAATTTCTCTTTAACTGATATTTTTCATTCTAGCATTTTTTTCTTTAGATTAAAATATTCTAATTTACTACTTTTCTAGTCTTCCTGCAACAATAAAATGACATCGTAGATCTGTTAATTGAGCTTACCATCCTAGACGTACATAATTATGCATTTTGAGTTTTTTCCCCATTCAATATTGTACCTAGCCTATCCTTCCATGTTAATATATTCAGACAATACTTACTAATTTTAATGACTACATAGCATTTCAGAGTATGGATTATGGCAATTGATTTTTGTATTGTCCAATACTTAAATCATCTTCAATTTTTACTACTATAAATAATACTGCAAATAAATATCCTAGTACACAAATTCTTGTGCATTTGTACAAGTATTTCGGTAAAGCACTTAAATGGAATTATTGGATTGCAGATTATGTACATTTTTAATTTTGATAGTACTGCAATTTATGCTCCTCCAAAATTCCACGAGCATGCCCTCTCATTAATATATGAGGGTACCCTTTTCCTCCAAATTCTAATCAACAGTATTATAAGTCTTCTTATTTTACTTATGTAATGGATACAAAAATGGCCCTCATTGATATATTAACTATGACTGAGATTGAGCATCTGTGCATTTATTCATTGGCCATTTTTGGTTCTTTCTCTGAATGTGTTCTTCATACCTTTGACCATATTCCCACTGAGTTGTTGGTATTTTTCTTATCGATTTGTAGTTTGTATTTGTACCTTAAAGATATTAACCTCTTGAGTGTTTGATACACGGTAACTATTTCCCTCTGTCTGTCATTTAGTGGAAAACAGTGGTATCATTTGTCACAATTTGTTTCTGACTGAGAATGCCAAGTCAAACATCACTCTTTTTTAACTATCTCCAGATAGGATTGCACTGACAGAGATCTTTCCTAGAATGACTTGTATTGACCTCACCCATAAGCTCGTTAAAAAAAAACAAATATTTTTCCCAAGACATAATATCTAAACTATAGTTTATGCTAGCATATTTTAAATTTTGGTCTGTGAGGTAGGGCCTTGAAACCAATCTTTAGGTTCATTCTACACAAAGTGTTTCCCCATCACTTAACAGAACCCACAGATTTATGCCAAACTAATAAACCAGGCACTGGGCTTCTGGACACAAACATTCGTTTTCTATCACAGTATAACTTTAAGGGGCAGGTGATGCATCTCATAACCTTATATACCCATCTCAATTCATATGGGGATAAACATTTCAGATGGCTATTAAAGTATTTCTATTAAGTATTTCTATTAAAATATTTTTTAAATTCCATTTTACTATTTTAAGAGGCTCTTTTCAAAATAGCTTAGACATATCCCTGCTTTTAAAGATGCCCACAATATGGAGGACACAGGGCCATCGTTGGGCCCATGAGTTTCTATGCTACAGCAGGGTGGTCTCTTTAGGGATTGTAACACAGGATGGTTGACCCTTATGGGATTAAGCTGCTTTTTTTGTCGTTAGTTCTATTTCTACTTTTTTAATATTTGGGGAGGGGCAGGGTTCTTCTTGCTTGCTATTGTGCATTGTGCCTGTGGGTAAGCCTGGCTCTAGTTTCCTTCCCTGCTTCTTACCTGTGCCTTCTGATCTCAGGCTGGAGACCCCAAATAGGCAAATTTGTTATTAGCCCTTCTAAAAATGATCACTGACATTTACTAGCGTCACAAATTTCTTTGAGAATTAGACACAGAATGGACAGTTTTCCAAGAAAAATGCACACGTACACAAATACATTAGTTGCAGAAAATTTCATAGGATTCAGGGACTGCTTTAAAGACCATTCATGGATCCTTTGGGCTCTCCAGGTCCTTTTTGGGGTCATTTCAAACTCTTGACCTTGGTTCATAGAGAAGAGGTTCCAAAATAAGTGAGTCATTAATAGAAGTCAGTATAATTAGAGAAAACCGATCTCAATAAAATCAACCAGTGTGGGAGACAGTAAACCAATAAAGGAGAGATTATATGAAATCATAATGGATAATGCCCTTTTAAATGCTCAATTATAATATACAAAATACGTGATTATTTGTCTATGGTGAAATGTTCTCATGTTATTTCAAAAGGGAAAACAACGGAAAATATATGTGTGAACACAGTATAACACTTGTAAATGTGTGCATGTGTGTAAGGACTGAGAAAAGAAAATGAAGAGGATTATTGGCATTTTTAAAACAAAACTTCAGCCAGAAGAGCTGTAATTCCAACGACTTCTTCAGAAGTACAGTCAGGCTATTCCTCAGCATGTGGAAGGAGATTCTTGTCCTTACTGCCTTGTTTCTTGTCAAATTGACATCAAAAGCCCACTTTCTGCCCTGCATAAGCCTCGCAGGAAACAAAGGGTTGAGAATGAAAAAAGAAAGAGAAATAAAGGACTTTTCTTTAATTAAGGTACCCTGGCTTCACCTGTACTCCTCTACCTGTAAGGACTTGCCCCTAACGGTTAACAAATGATCAGATCAGCAGGGAGAAAAGCCCAATTGAAAACAAGAGAACACCAAAGGTAGTATACAATGTGCAAGAGATAATAGCTAATTCTTCAGAATAAATGTAGAGAAGAATGGGGAAAGTAGCTGTGCCAGAATCTGAGCATGGCAGAGAGAAGCAATGGAGGGGAGGAAATGACTCAGAGCAGGGCCTGAATCTAAGGATCTCACCCTTTAGTTCAGTCATTCCCAATCAATGTTCTGGGTTCTCACCACGCACAAGCGATCATGCCCTAGATGAATCTACAATTGGAGAGGCACAAGGAAATAAAACATCCTGAGAACACATTTTCATAATCCATTCTTTGAACTTTTGTCATTCATAGAAACAGAGGCAGGTGACTCATTTTTCCATCTCTAAAATCAGGTATCTGTGGGGCCTCCAAATGGACAGTAGGAGCTGTTGATACAGGTCTAAAGGCTCAAGAGAGAGGCGGGGCTTGAGCTAGAGATTTGTGAGCTATCAGCCTAGAGCTGGTAATTGAAGCTGAGCAGGAGGATGAGATCACTCCAGGAGAATGTATCAATTATAATAACTTTAAAAAACATTACTGTGGAAGGCAGAATTGTAAGATAGCTCACACGATGTTCCCCATCTTGTGTTACTCCCACGATTATTTTAGGTTACCTGGCAATGGAATTTGCAGATGTAATTAAGGTTACTAATCAGATGACTTTAAGACAGAGATATTATCCAAGTGGGCCTAACCTAATCATATGGGACTCTAAACAGAGTTTTCTCTGGCTGGTAGAAGAAGAAATCAGAGAGATAGAAGCTTAAGAGGGATTCAATGAGAGAGAGTTTCTTCATTGCTGAGTTGGAGGAGGCCACATCAAAGCACCTAAGAGTAACATGTAGAAGGTGAGAAGGAACCCAGCTGACAGCGACCAAAAAAACAGAGGCTTCAGTCCTACAACCACAAGGAGCTGAATCCTGCCAGTAACCTAAATGAGCCTGAAAAGGACCCAGAGTTCCAGAAGAGATACAGCCCCAGTTAATACAGTGATTTCAGCCTTGGGAGATTTGAGGACCCAGCTAGCCCATGCCTGGACTCTTGACCCACGGAAGTTGAGAGATAATAAACAAATCCTGTTTTTTTAATAAAAGAAAGAAAGAAAAAGACAAAGTTAGGTGGAAAGCAGTGAAATGAGCCAATTATGAAGGTGAAGCCTAATAAGAGACATCAATGCCCGTAAGCACTTGGAGCTCTTCACAACATAATCTTTCCAAATGTATTTGTCCTTAAACATTAGAAAGCAAATTTTTCTATGTGAGGTCACCAGGTTTGAGCCAAGAAATCAGGAATCAGAGTAAATATTCATGTTTATTGAAAAAGAAATCGGAGTTAGAGAGAATGTTGGTTGAATTTTTTTTTCCAGAAAAAGAAGACTAAAATCTGATGTTGCTCTTTTAAAATAATCTTTCTATAATAATTTTTTACTACTATGCCATAAGATGTTTGATTTTTCAGCTACGCCAGATCAGATGCTCAATTTTTATTATCCTAGAATTTAAACTTGACACATATAAGAACACTCTTTGAGGCTCTTTTCTGAAGGGAGCAGAGGAAGGCTGAGTTGGGCTTTTCCTGTTAGTGTTTTCAGGTAAACAGGACATTGAGCAGGATTGTAAGGTAACATTCTCTTTGCCGGAGGATTCTACTCACAGAACTTCAGCTATCCAGAACATACTACAGACCCAAGCATTTGGTCTCTTATGGGCCAAACTACATTTTAGATGGATATGAACTTCACTGAATATACTTTACTCAAAAGAAATCCTTCCTAAGAGTCTTTTAATGATTACTTTAGAAGCCAAAGTAACGAGCTCAATCATCTGATTTTTTATGTACTAACGATACAGCACATAATAAATGAGGATAACAGAATGTGGCCCACTAGAAAGAGGCCTGGAGGAGGATAAAGAGTTTGGAGCACAGTTGCACAGGCCATTTTTGTCTGAAGGAAACAGCCCAAAAAAACCTTACTTGTCATTGAAGGATTTCCTATCTGAAGTATGACACAGTTAATATTCATAAAAATAATAATGTACCCTTAATAAAAGTATCAAGAAAAAGGAAGAGAAGCTCTTCCTTACCTCTTTTAAATTAAATATTGGCTGTTAAAATTTGTTCTTTATGTATCTGTATGCTTAGATAATCCAGTGTAATGGGCTTAGAAACATGTAAAGTGCAAAGGTATGTGTGCAGTTTAAATATCAGCTGCTGTAAATGGATGATTTTCAATTCATTTACTCCACAAACATTCATTGAGCAATTATTGTATGTCAGGCATTCTTCCAGGTCTTAAGTTTGCTTATTTGAATTTCTATGTTTTAATTAATTTAGAGATTTTATTTTTTAGATATTTTCCTAAATGTTGATGAATGGTTCAGGGATGGAATGGATTTTGTTCCTCAGAATTATATCACATTTTTATCTCATTCACAAAATAGAAGACCGATTAGCATCATTCTGTTAACCAGCTACAAATCTTGGTCTAGAGTATCGTAGCACTCAGGGTCCAATGTTTCTAGGACTCTATTTCATGCGCTGGGTGCTAACACCTAGCCCTAGATTCCACATAATGCATCTAACACTGTGAAGTTAGAAATCTTTGCAAACTGGTTTTCACCAACTACCCAAGTAGCTAAAAAAATTTTCATTCTCAGAGTACTGAATATTTGTGAATGACTGATGTGTTTTTGGCAAAGAAGTGAATACTTCAGGGAGGCACACTATATTCAGCAGTGAGATACACTTAACATATGAAAGAAAAATTTCCATGCATTACATTTCAAAAGATTGGAATGAGAAAGAAGGAAAAAATACTGTTGTTATCTTGATTGCAACATGTAGCTTTGGCATCATTTAAATATCACCCAGAGTAGGTGTAAAACCCAATAAAATATGATTTTAGAACCAATAACCAATATAATCTCTCTCTTTTTAAATTCTAACCGTATTAACCATAAACTGGGGTTTAGAAAAAATTATGAATAAAAATTCCTAAGGACTCTGTAGTACTTCTTCCAAAATAGTTTTTATAAAGAAAATTATTTTGACTTAAATAAATTGTGGGGAAAAAAGATATCTGGGAATTATCCTTTATCTATTTATTTAGCAGCTGACTTGCAGCAATTCAATATATTAAGTGATACTATTTATTGAGGTATTTGACTAAACTTTCTACTTATTTATAATAATTTCTGTTATAGTGCTATTTAAACTGAAATTTCTGTGTATTTATTAGTCTAAAATAAGATGTAATTTTTAAAAGTGAAATGCAATTCTAAGTGAGATCTAGAAAATTCAAATGTAACCACTGGGTAGAGATAGAAAAAAATGAACACTGACAACAAAACCTTCTATTTCTGATTTTCCTTCTACTCTATTTCTATTAGAAGAATGCCATGACTCTTGCTACAGGAAGATAAAAAAATAATTAAAATTATAATTATAATACAGTATTAGATAAAGAGATTAGAAATAGAGAGAGATTGATTTTGATTGCTTTAAAATATCAAATCAAGCTAGATAAGTCACAACAGTTACTAAATAGTTCTTTATAAACAGGCCTGACCACAAGACTTGTGAAAAGGTAAAGACATTCAAAACCAGTCAGACACAGCACAAGCTTCAGAATAAAGTTAAAATAAGCTAGAGCCGAATGAGTTTCTAAGCCTAAAATATGTAGTATGATAAACTGACAGTATCAGACCAACATATTACTGCGGCTATTTGCCCACTGCATCAAAATTCCTTTTGGTATACAAGAAAAAGTACTTGTGACCTAATCTGTTTTAGGTAATTAAAAAGGCAAATCACTGACATTTTTAACGCTGGCAGACCCTAACAGCAACCTAGGCAACTCCCCCCATGGTTTATAGATGCCAAGAGAAGACGAGTCAATTACCCACCCTTCACACAAACAGTGGCAGACCCTGAGCTAAAATCCCCACAAAGTATAAGCCCCCTGAGACTAGAGGCTGGTGTTTCTTCCTAAATTTCATCATTCCTGAAATCTTTTAGTACCTTTACTAGGTTCAAAAAATGTGAATGAAAAGATATACCCAATTTTCCTGATTTCACATCTACTACGCCAAGCAATACTTAAATTGTTCTTGCATTCACTGGGACTAGAATTACATTCAGTATATTTCTGGTATGCATGGAAAAATAAAAAAGGTGAAGAAACTTCTGTTCCTTTAGCATACAAACGGTACTTCCTAAAGACAAACTACCAGATATTGCTGTACAACATTGAAGAGCTTATGAATTTCCAAGTTAAGAATATAAAAAATATGGCATTTTAAGTTTGTTACGAAGGACAGTTTAGATGCAATATTCTAGTGGCCCCTGCCTAACCATTCACCTTTCCCCTCTGTTTTGTTGAAAATGCTATAGCCACGTGAGCCTTCATTTTGAAAACAGCCACATATATTTTGAACTTAGGGGCCTTTGCACTGGCTATTCCTTCTGCCGGGAATGCCTCTCCTTAGAACTTTGCATGGCTGGTCTCTTCCAGTCACTTGGGCTTCAGCTTAGAAGTCACTTCCTCATTGGTCTTTTTGGGTACGACCCAGCAACTACTATTTGGCGAGACCTTAGGATAATGTTTTCTATCTTTCTTCCTTGACTAAATTATCACCCCTCTATTTTACTCAATGGTACTCTTAAATCTAAATCTGTTATTTAAATTAATTTCAAATTATCTTTTGAAAATTGTGAGCTATACAAATATTGAATATTTCTCTCATCTAATTTAGTTAAATTTAACTAAAATGCTTCCCATACCTTCATAAAATTCTTTCCCATCCCTCCAGAAAATGCAAGACCTACATACATTATACCTCAGCTTTGCAGAAGTTTAAGTTGTAACCTGTCCAACTGAATAACAACAGTCTTATAAAAATAGATATTTGAGGGGTCCACCCCATGGCCGAGTGGTTAAGTTTGTGCGCTCTGCTTCTGAGGCCCAGGGATTATTCGCCAGTTCGGATCCTGGGCATGGACATGGAATCGCTTGTCAAGCCATGCTGAGGCGGCATCCCACATAGCACAACCAGAAGGACCTACAACTACAATATACAACTACGTACTGGGGGGCTTTGGGGAGAAGGAGGAGGAGAAAAAAAAAGAAAAAGAAGATTGGCAACAGATGATAGCTCAGGTGACAATCTTTGAAAAAAAAGAAAATAGATATTTGAGTACATCATTTGACTACGAATTTACAAACTGAATATATTAATTGTTCCCAAACCATTTAAGTGTCTGTCTTCTGACCATTGATTTGTGATGCAAACTCTGTCATATAAAAAGTTATCTTAAAAACTATGTATTCTGGTCCTTTGATCTATTTGACTATGTCCCCACCCAAACGAAACAATCATTATTAATACAACTTTGTATGACTTGCTATCTTTCTTCTTTTCATTTTTTGTTTTACAAAGTTGCCATTTGTGTAAAGTTTTTCTTACATTTGAATTTTAGAATCAGTATGCCATGTTCTCTGATGGGTCCTGTTAGGATTTTAATTGAATTTGTACTAACATACAATACTCTGTAAAGTACAGAAGAAATTGTTATCATGTCAGCAGAAGCAGGGAACTGAATGGCTGGTGGAGATGGAATGGAAGGGAAACTTACTTTTTACTACATACCATTAAGCACACTTGACTTTTCTATCATGAATAAATCACCTATTTTTTAAAGAAAGTTAGCTGTTTTAAAGACAAAGGGATTTACAGATTAATTTGGGAATAACTTATGTTTTAAAGATGTAGTCTTCCTATTCATGGACACAGCATCTCTCAAATTTGTTGACGTTTTCTTATATGCCCTTCAATAATTTTACCAATTTCTCCATAAAAACTTCAGTTGCTATTCTAAGCCGCATCACTTTTTATTACATTTTGTGTTTGGTTATTTCTGGTATAAAGCAATCCTTTCAGTTTTTTATGCTATAGTGACCTTGTACTGAGTAATCTAACTGGACTCTATTAGTTCAATTAGTTTCTTTTTCTTTCAAAATCTTATATGTCTTATTGAATGTTCATGTTTTGGAACATTGACTATGACCTCCAAAGACAAAGTTTCTGACATTAAAGAGAATGTGTTTTAACTTTGCCATTACATATAACGTTTCAGATAGGGTTTTCACTGATAACGCTTACTTTCTTCTTCTATTCTTAGTTTAATAAGAGTTTTTTATCCTGGAAAGGTACTGTATTTTACTGACTGCCTCTCTGCGTCTAATGTGATGATGATATTATTGTTTTCATTTAATCTGTTAACAGGGTGACATTCACTGACAGACTTTTTCCCTTTTAAGCATTCTAGCATTCCTGGAATTATCTTTCCATAAAAGAAAACCCAAATGACTAATAACATATAAAAAGAATTCAACTCCACCAGTAATCAAGGAAATTCACATAAAAAAAGTAGTGCTGTGTCTTTTTTCATCTCTCGGTTTGGCAAAAATATCTAAAGTCTGACAATATCCAATGATGGCTGGGATGTGGGAAAAATGGCTCTCATGTATATGACTGATGAAGCATAAAGATAATCTACTACATGTTTGTTCAGTGCCCAAGGAACTTGACTGTGCAGTAGATAATGAAAGAGAAATATGTTCTCTACCATGTCTACAAAGCAATGTAATATATTTTGTAGTCATCCAAAATGAACTCATATAAGGTTTTCCATATTTGGGTTTAGGATTATCTGCTGAAGAATAAAAATAAAGGATCATTGATCTTTCCAGGTCAATGATGGGAAGAATTTCCATTTAATTATTGGGATAATGGATAGTGAGAGTTGACTATTCATTAAAGTCTGAAGGAAGTGATTTTAGAGTAAGGACATTTATTTTATTATGTTTAATCATCCAGTTGCTTGAGGTTGTTTATATTATTTTTCTTCTTACAATATACAATTTAGGTTAAGTTGATAGCCAGGTAATATTTTCTAACATTTTTATGTTCATCTTTCAGAAAAGAAAATAAATGATTAATTCCAATTAACTGATTTATAGCTCCAAAAATTATAATCCTCTGGATATCTGCTTAAACTAATTCTTATTTCTTGGTAATGTTTCAAATGAGAATGAAAAACTTCTAAATCCAAGGTCAACCAACCTTGATTTGTTCCATCTCAATATGATTATTACAGCAGTTAAGAACTTACCTTGGACTCACAATGATGAGAAAACACACTTGGCAGCATTTGCAAAGTCGCTGAAAGAACATTGGCATGCATTCATTCCCTGTGCTCTAAGTTGAGCTCAAGAGCTATGTTGCAAAATTTGGTTTTATTATCCAACTCCTTTCTTGGCCCATACTTATATTATTAACTAACTCAATTAATTGTCTGAGCCTTAACGTCTTTAACCTATCATAACTTGTGCTGAGTTTTAAGTCTAAACCAGAGCAAAAAGACTACCCTGAAAATAATTACATATTTTTCCTACTTATATTACACCTTATTCTCTTTATCATTTCTCTCCCACTTAGACATAAATATATTTATTTGATTCTTCTCCTTGAACAGCTGTGTATAGAGACTGAGTCACTCCTTCTATCAGTTTTTCCTTAATATCTCACTCTGTGAATTCCCTGTTCTGACATTTCACTTTAAACCATTTTTAAAATTACTGATACCTTTGGCATTGAAAATTTGATTATTAAAGTGTTCACCAAAAATCTTCTTTCATTGCCCTCTTCTCAAAGAATATAGCCAATTAAATAATGCCTGAATAAATGCAGAGGAGCTCTAAATAGCAATCTGAGGTACAGAACTGTTTCAAATCAACACTACTGTTAACAAAAAAAATGCATCAATTTTTGTCCTTTATCTAAAAAAACTGCCTCTACATAAAAATATCACAAAGAGAAAAACAGGATTAAATGTGAAGTGGTGTTTGAATAATATAAAAGTACACCTGTAATCATTTGCACAACCAAATTTATTCTTCTCTTTGGATAAAAAAGTATGCATTTATATTCAGGCAGTCTTAAATTAGCTATTTCACACTTAACATTTTGAATGCAGACACATATCTCATGAAATTTCTATTGGCATTATTCATTGAAAAATCAAGTCAGATACGAATATTCCAAAATTCCCTTTGTTAAGAATAACTGAAACATTTAAAGGTCATATACACGTTGTCAAAGCACTGGAGGTCATTCTTGACGTCCACTCTATAATAAATGGTTTTCATTTTTTAGTCAAAGGCTCTAACATCCCTAAAAGTCTATATTTTTCAAATTTACAAAGAAACTGGGTACTTTTTTTTTTTACACAAAAGAAGAATCCTTTCTAACAAATAAAAAAATTATACAAACAGACCTCAAAAAGCACTGTACTCCTTAATCACTCATTCATCCATTTAAAAATAGTCTCAGGGATCAATTATGTGCTAGGCACTACAGAGAATAAAAATAGAAGTAAAACGATCCTTTTCCTCTTGGAGCTTATAATATAACTAATCGGGGGGAGGGGGACACACATACATAAATAACCACTGGGTAAGGCAGAAAATGGACAGGTTTTAAGAGAGTGAAAAAAGACTACAGAGGGAGAGAGAGAGAATAATCTGCGTAACCGGGGAAGTGTTTCAGGGGTTTGTGAGGAGTTAGGAGACACATGAATTAGGTTCTGTAAGAACTGGGATTTCTCCCAGTGAAGACTAGTTGGAATGGAGCAGAAGGATTTTTCAGAAAAAGGAAGTAGCTGATCACTAGTTATTAATTTTAAAAAATAACAGATAAACAAGAAATCTAGCTTAAAAATACAGCTGTCAAGTATCAATAAATATTAATTGAATGAGACAAACTTTGGGGACAAAAAAAGGTAGCTATCAACTATTTTCCTCAAGCTACATTGTGAATCCAACAAAGCAGGTTGGCCAGGAGTTTGGCTCAGTCCCAGTCTTCTTGAGGCTAGAAAAAATCGTAGCTGACAGACCTCCTCTGGCTCCCTTACCTACCCGCTAATAAAGGCTTCCCCAGCCCTTCCAGAAGGCAGAAGGCAGTGGAGATTAAAATAGCCCAAGAACACTTCCTGCTCTATTCTAACTGTGCTTTCATTCCATTTGATTTAGACCAGTTGGAATGTTGAGGGAAAACCCCATGAGGCATCAAGCATGTGAGATAATGTGTCAGTCCCTCAAAAATGTTTGACCATCCTACTATGTGTGTCCATCATTGTTCCCTACCCACGAGAAAGCAGAACATGTGGGGAAAATAGCTCTTAGCACACTGTTGTTTCTCCTTTTTTAAAAATAGATCTATCAACTCCATGAAATACTTCCTTACTTAACTATTGCAACAATTTGTCACAAATCTATCCATTGGCCAACATAATGAAAACTACATGTTCTAAACATTTTGTTTGGAAGTTACAGTTCTCTAGCCATTTAACAAAGTTTCTGTTTGACCCATGATTTCCCTGAATTAAATGTCTGGCACATTGTAAGTGCTCAATAAATACCTGTGAGATGAATACTGCATTTTATACCTCTTTAAAAAGTGTGCAATATTGTGTTTATGAGAAAACGGTCTCAGACTTCTAACTTTAACCAATGAGGATATATTGTTCCCCTTCTTTTTGGCCTCCAGGGAAGAGGAATTATTCATTTCACAAAGCTACTAGGACAGTTCACACTGCTTGGGTCAGAAATTTCAGCATAGTTGAGATTAGAGTGGGAATAAGGGGCAAAGATGAATTTTTAGGGAGGAACAATGGTAAGTGGTTCCAAAAGTCCCTTAATTCCCAGTCAAGAGCATTAATCCTAGAAAGAGATCATCTGATTCCAGTCTCTCTTTGGAAAATAGAGAAAATCATAGCTAACAGCCTTCCTTTGGGTTCCTCATCAACCCGCTGATAAAAGCCCCCCAATCCCTTGCACAAGGCAGAGGTAAGTGGAGATTAAAATAGCTTCATAAAATTTTCTGCTCTGTTCTAACTATGCTTTCATTCTTTTTGACTTAGCCCAAATGGAATGTTGATGGGAAACCTACTTTTATTTGGGAAGATGTTCTTCATATCTTAGCCTCCTCAAAAGGCTTTACTTGCCTACCCAGCTAACACTGCCCCTGCTACCATCAGTCACTTTCTATCCCATTTTTCTATTTTATTTTTCCTTATTACATATTACTATCTAAAGTAGCCTTATCCATCTGTCATTCAACTGAACAGTCAACCATGTGTCTCCTCATCTTGTGTTGTTTTTTTTTTTTAAGATTGGCACCTGAGCTAACAACTGTTGCCAATCTTCTGTTTTTTTTCTGCTTTTTCTCCCCAAATCCCCCCAGCAGATAGTTGTGTATTTTAGTTCTGGGTCCTTCTAGTTGTAGCATGTGGGACGCCGCCTCAGCATGGCCTAACGAACAGTGCCGTGTCCTCACCCAGGATCCAAACCTGCGAAACTCTGGGCCGCCAAAGCAGAGCGCGCGCGAACTTAAGCACTCGACCACCGGGACAGCCCCCTCCTCTTGTTTTATAGTTGTATCCTCTGGGCCTAGAAAAATACCTGGCACATGGTTGGCTCGCAAATATTTTTGAGTGAAAAAATAAACAGATGAGTGAATATTTCACCTCAGCTTCCAAGGCTTCAAACAATTACATCACCTCCCAAAACATCCAACCTGCTAATTAAGAGTGGTTAAGATGCAACTGGTTCCTACAATTGCTTCTACTTCCACCCTCTGAATTTATTTACATCTTGGCTTCTTTGAGAATAAACTTGAATTGCTGTGTGTTTCCTGTTTTGTCTGTCATTTTGCAAATTTCTAATGGTCAGTGGATTCCTTATATTGAGCACAAGCACAAAAACATTTATCTTTTAAAAAGATTATGTTTTTTCAGTAAATAATTAATAAAATTATGAATATCCCTACAGAGCTGTAAGTTATACATTTCAATTAATGTGTAACATGACATGTATTAATATACCACTTTAACATTTTCATCATCTAAGAATGAGCTAATAATCAGGAGATATAGAATGCAAATTTAACAGATTAAAATCACAATTCTAATTTTAAAACAAAATATCAATTACTAAGATCTGAATTAAGCACACAGCTTAAGTAAGCTAAGAGAATAGTTCTCAAATGTGAAACTGTACATTTTATTGTACATGAAATTTATTGGGTTCATCAAGAGTTAGTTTTACCAGAACTAGCAGAGACTTACACGTACTTTTTTTACATACTGAAAACTTTATCTCATCAATTTAAACCAGCAAGTTATACTACTTCCTCATAATCATAATCTTTTATAGCTCTATGTTATATTGTTGCAATAAAGCCAGAAGCATAGATGATACTATTTTACAGGTATTGTATTTTATTATTAAACATCATTTATTATGTACATTCATCTGTTTTCCCACAACTTATAGCCAACCTGTATATTCACAGTACTTATACAATTGTTTTTCATAGACCATCTATCTCTTAAGCCCAATCTTCATAAGATTTTAAAAAGGAGTCTACACCTATTGGAGGAATTTAATAAAATTTAGATTTCTTAGCTTAAAAAAAGTTCAAATTATTTTCTTAATAATAGAGTCATTCCTACAAAATGAGAGAAGAAAAAAAAGTGTGTGTCTGTGCATGCATAAAACTCCATTTTCACTGGAAGGGTCAACAGCGAGGAGCCCTGTTTATGAGCCATATTAACACCAAACAGAGAGCTTAGCAATGTCTGTTTCTGAAAATAAACTCTGTGTGTCTCTTGCTGTCATCATCAACCAGTCTTCTGTGCTCTGTGACAGAAAGCATCAAGGCTGCCTCTTTGCCTTTCCACAAGCATTATACATCACTACCCAAAGGCCTTCCCTTTCTGTCAAGGTAGCAGAGATAAAAAGAATTCTACAATCACCCTAAGCACACATTTAAACATTATTGCCCCTTAAGCAGACAGTTATCATGTTGTTTTGGCAGCAGGAAGGAATCTGTGGTTTCACTTGAATGTTATTCTTCTTTATTTAAACTACTAGAAATAACCCAAAAATGACAGAATGCTCTTTCTATAAATAATCATTCCAGCGTAGAGTTATATTAGGAGGTAACTCAGATGGCATGATAACGCCTAACAAGCTAATCTTAGACCTGCAATGCCATAAGATAGAAATACAGAGGCTAAGAATAACTGACCCAAAGGAGTCAGCCTGCTAAAGAGAGCCACAGACATGTGGGCATCTGCAGATTTTAATGCATTTAATGATCTTCTGAAAGCTTCTTTCCCTTAGGAAGGCAATAAATTATGTTGGTCATTAACATGACAATCAATGATGCTTTTACAAGGTATTGATTTATAAAGATGGCTTAAGATTCTCACAACAAATAAGATTATAAAAAATAGTTGATAGAAACCAAACAGTTGGCTCTTGAATAATTTGATTAGCATATAATTGGTGAATTTTATGCATGAGCCACATACAGAACATACAATATTCATCCAATTAAATAAAATTTAACTCAAGATAAAGTAAAATGTAATATCATGTTGGTACGTCCAAAACTGTCATCTGGTTTTCACCCAAAATGTCCAAATTTGACCCAAAGTGGACCAATCTATATTCAAAATAGGCAAAATCTAAATTTTGTTAGCTAGATCATTCTTTTGGCTTAAGAATTTGACATTGCGTGTTGAAATCAGGATTTGAGTGAAGACACAGACTTTACGGAGCCCTCCCACCATTTCAAGGTAAAGACCAAGGTGGGTATAATTCAAACATTTTGGTCAAAAGAAACTGAATCTTATGGTGCTAACATTTGGGGGGAAGAGGAAAAACCTTCTCCTGCTAAAAGACATGAATAATAATGTGCTATTTTGAAGTAGTGTGAAACTTACCTTTATGATGTGTGGGAAGTATTGTGAGCATTGGCAAACATATGCCAAATGCATTGGGAATTGTTTGTTCTGTCCACAGTGTCTGCTCATTACTCTGTATATCATCAGTCTCGTGGAACTTTGGAGGTTGTGTTAAGTTCGCTTCAGCCTTAGACAGTGTCAGTTTCCTCCAATTTAATTACCAAGCACTGAAATGTAAAGGAAGGCTCTTCCAGCAAGCCCTTCAACATAGTTGCCTATTTGTACCTTAAACCTCCCAGAACTAAGAAGTGTACCTAGATGCTTATGTATAAATATAGTTGATTCCACATTTTTAGCACTAAACAGATATGAAAAACATTAACTTATGTTAAATATTTTTTTCTTTGAGAAAAATTGGCAGGGACATGGTAAACAAGAACAAGTTCAAACCTGACCCTGGCATTTCCTACCTAACTCTGGTGACCATCAGTAAGTTTCTCTGAACCTATTTCCTCATCTGCAAAATATGAATACTGCTACAAATTACTGCACATCTCTTCAAATTATGGAGAGGACTGAATGATAAAACACTGCCTGGTACAGAAAATGCTTTTGAAACATTAGCTTATTATATCAATAATAACAAAAATAACAGTGATAAAAAATGATGAAAAAATATGAGCCCAATCACTGACCTCCTAAATTGAGACTAAACAACTAGATCAGAGTGGAATGTGGCAGAAAAACCACAAAAATGTTAACTGATGATGATAATTTTTCTTTCTAATCTAAAATGAATAGTTCCTGATGTAAAATCACAGATTCAAAATGCAGGCTTGAATTTTACTTGTAAGCAGATTAAAAAGCACCATCAATAATACAACTTAAATCATCTTCAGTTCACCAAAAGCTTTTCTAGTTCACCCTACATAGAGTTCCCTGAAAACTTTCTGGGTAAACATGTTTTTACTAAAGCAAGAACTCCCTGGCCACAATGTAATTTAATGGAAATTCAGTGAAATTTTCTTGTTTTCTTTTTTCTGTTTGTTTTTCATTTCAAATTTTGAAAAAACTTCGTGACATTTTCATATTTAACCCAGCTTAGAAATATAGTGACTTAGACACCCACCAAAACTTACCTCACATAATTGAAAACGGCAACCACATGGCTACAATTGTGTCAATACTGAATATAAATTATGAATTAAATGTTTCTAACACACGTGGTAGACCATGAGGGGAAGAAGCAAGAAAATGAAGTTCTGGGGTATTTCCAACCTTATCAACATGCAAAGAGTTTAATCATAAGTAAATGACTAGTTACACTCTGTGGTTTGGTAAATTTCCTTCTTCCTTAAATGTAGTTTTCATTGGATTTAATTATTGGGTATTTTAAAAGGCACCATATATAAAACGCTCATCATTTATTTTACTATGGAAAAATTAACATTAAAATAATGAACAGAACTGATATTCTTATAAAACATAAGAATTAACTTAGTTTTGTATTCGTGAACAATAGCATCATAGAGTAACCCTAAACATGGTGTTTTCTGATGACACTTAAAACTGTAGGTCTGTCAGTATTGTAAAAACTTGTTTAAATTAAATTTGTTTTGTGCAACTAACTTAGTGGAGGAAGAATGGAACTAGTGGACACAAGGTATTTTCTCGTCCTTTCATTTCCTGATTGCCAGTCTCCTAAGATTAGAAAAAGGAAAACTGCCCATAGTAAGGACACCATGCATCCCAAGCTAAGCCCTGGCACTTACACTTTCCTTTCAAGAATGGGACAGACCATAGCAATGCCACACTGCTTTGAAGCACATGCCAAAATATCTTTGAATTTCATCTAGAGAAAGCTTGTTTTTAAAGTTTTTTTCATGAGCTTATATTCCAATTAAATTGTTTTCAAAGTATTCCAATTTAAGGGAAAAAAATGTTAAAATGCAGTTACCATTCCAGATTGTTAAAATTGTTCATTACTTTGAAAATGTAATAATTATAACAACATACTGGCAAAGAATTGCATTCTGAATATTTTAAAGATAATCCTCTTTAATGTACTGAAAAGTTTATAAATTATTAAATTTCTCTTAATATTCTTTATATCCTTCGAAGCCAACATTAAAGGAATATTTTACTCAAATTTATTATAAATGCTTGTAACGCATTAGTCCACAATGTTGATTTTCCTCTTTTCTAAAAAAATGACTTACAACCTAGAGAGATGCAGTTTTCTTCCACAATTACTTCAGTCTCTTTATTAGAGGCATCTTCTAACAACAGCTTATACTAACAAAGGCTTTCTATTCAATACTAAAAAAATTTTATCAGTGTTTAAATGGATGTATATCTTCATGAAAATTAAGTAACAACCACAATTCAATTGAAAGAGAAAATACATAGTCCACTTCCTTCCCTTAATTATTTATATTTAGAAATTACAAACTAAAGGAAATTCCAACCACCAACATATACACTGTAGCAAATACTGCTGGTGCCTAGCTAACAGCCATTCCTCTCACCCTTTCTTTTTCCCAATAGAAACTAGATTATTTGCTGCAGCATCCCCCATCCCTGGCTCAGCCTCCGTCTTAAGGAGTTATTATGGTGGTCCCATTCTTCCTTTCAATGACTGGCTAATGTATGGGCAGGTAATGCTATTCTGGCCAACGAGTTATGAAGGATGATTTGCTGAAGAAGTTTTCGATAAAACTTCCTTTTTTTAAGAAAACACCAAAGGAAGCAAAGTTTTTCTTCTATGTCTCTGGAATTTATCAAGCATAAATAGATGCAATGCCTGGTACTGCTACAGTCAATTTGTGACTATTGGAGGAAACAGCCCTGTGATGACACCAACTTTAAGGCCAGCAGAGTGGAGCAGTATGAAGGACCTGAATGCTGTTGACATTAATGACCACCTGGTGCTGCCTAACTACCTTACTACTTTACTAAATGAGAAATTTCCTTGTCGTTTGTGAGTGTGAGCAGGATTTTCTGTTACTTGCAGTGGAAGACAACCTAACAGATATACCTACTACTTAACAATGAATCACTGTTAGTATTCTGGCACAGTAGCTTGTGTGGGGGTGTGTAAGAAATACTTTTTAGAAGTTATGTGCATATTACAAAAATTCATACAACGCAAAAAAGTATGACAATGAAAGCAAAAGCCCACCTACCACCAGCACCACAACCACACACACATTTTTCCTGATTTCTATCACTCATGCGTCGCTTAACGACAGACATACATTCTGAGAAATGTGTCATTAGGTTGTTTCATCATAGTGTGAACATCATAGAGTGTACTGACACAAACCTAGATGATATAGCCTACTACACTCTTGGGCTATATGTACTACTTTTATGGGACCACCATCGAATATGCAGTCCCTTCTTGACTGAAACATCATTATGAGGTACATGACTGCGTATGAATTCTTCTGGGAGATGGATAGATGGACAAAATATACTTTTATAAAAATGAGATCATATCACTGATGTTATTTTTATTTAAGAAAACATTTAAATTTAAATGAATTTAACAAAATTAAAAACTGCAACTGAAGGGACTATGAACAAACTAACATTTTTTTCCTATATGAAGTACTATAACCAAAAAGATCCAAGGTTAAAAAAAAATCAGTGTTTGGAGTCTTTTTTTTTTTAACTGTGTGTTTCTATTTTAAGCAGCAGGGAGTCTGTCCCTGCTCAGAAAGGAGACGATATTAGCGCTTTCACACACCCTCCATCTCACCTCTCCCCAATGCCTCATACTGGTTAGCTTTATGAATATTTTTACATTGCCCTACTTTATAAAATTTGCTTTCTCTCCTATAACCACAATCTCATAGTTGTTTAAATAGATTCCATGTTTGCCCCATTAATCTTACTATGCTGTCTCTACTTCTGACATTCATTTTTTGCTTTTAAGTTCATCTCTTCATTGTGTGGGTTTCATTGTCAAGTAGTCTAGTTCATGCTCCTAGAGAAATTTCTAACTTGCCTATCTTTTTCCTCTATATTTTAATAACATCTTGCCTGAGTGGAACACGGGGTGGCACTTCTTTTAGAACTTCACAGATTTTTCTTCATTATCGTCTGGCATTGAGTACTGAATATGTTTGATAAGCCTTCTTGAGTCCCATACATTCCCTCCCTCCCGGCGCTTCCACACCAAAAATCTTTGCTTTACCTGCCTGAACCCCTGAAGAATTATTTCTCATTTGAAATTCAATAGCCCAGTCCGGTTATGACTCTGTGCCAAGTACTTGCAGCAAATTTTCCTAAAACACAGGAGCTCTTTCAATCTGCAGATTTATTTTTTTCATTTTTGCAAAATTATGTCGTTTCACTGTTTTGGAATATCAACATCAGGGACATAAATAATCTTTTTGTTATATTGTCTTTGTCTTTCTTATTTACTGACTTCTCTCCAATTGCTTTAATCCATTTTCCCTTTCATTCCCTCTGATTGTCTCAACCCTTTCCTCTTTGTTGGTAAAGATTTTCACTGGTGTCTCTTCTGATTCCTGCTCTTTCTAATCAATATTTTTGTTCTATAATTATCATGCTTTTTTCATTCTTGGTTTCTTTCCCTAGATCTAAAATATCCTTTTTCATCTCATTCTATTGTTTTATCATTTCATCTTTGAACTCTTGTTTATGGAATTTCTCTTCTTATTAAGGTGCTCTATTTGTGGGGAGCAATTATTAGACAGTTCCACAGATTCAGTGAGTTGATGCTTACTTCCTGGTGGGATCTCTAAGATCAGTTGGGGCAGGGTATTTCACTGCAAAGAGCTACGGTTCGTTTTCCCAATTTAGAGTGTTGCTCTGAAGGCTTCATTTCTCCAGAGAGGCAGTGTTTGCTCATCTTCCTCCATTTCACTATTTCTCTTCCAGAATCCTTTCTACTATTCCTCAGTCGCAAGGAAAAAAACAAAAGAAAAAAACACCAAAAGCTGAGGATATCCATTCATTTGCTTCTCTCCAGATTTGGGAATGTTAGTGAGAATTTTCAGGAGTCGTCATCTTGTCAATAAAATTCTAAGTTGGCCCAGGATTCAGGCCCTGTTAGGTCTCTCTGTTTTGACGAAAGATGCCTGCTTCCATTTTTCCCTTTACTATTAGTTTCTGAGGTATGTTGCATTAGGTTATACCATTTTCCTTGCTTACTTATTGCTGAATATAGTGTGTATGTGTGGAGGGGAGGGTGTTTGCTGGCTTATACTATTTTAGGATCACTTCATTATCTATCAGTGATGAGAAATTATGTGGTACACTTTCAAATTTCTCATCTCCAGAATCAAAATCACCATTTTTAAATTCAGAATTTGGGTTTATTTTAGTATTCTGAGGAGTTTTATTGAATTTTCTGACTTAATGGACATAACAAGTATGCCACCTGTGTCATCCACAGAAAAATAAAATACTCATTCTTGTCCCCATTCTCAATGGGTCTATTTATAACTAGCTTTTAGATTGCTACCTATCAAATATTTCAATTGATAACAGCCTTATAAGTGAAGATAACCTGAGTTAGAGAACAGCAAAACAGTAATTATGGGGAATACCAGAAGTGATTCTTGACGTGACAGGAGCATTTCACAGTTTTACATTTTCATAATTAGATTCTGCTTTCCAAGTAGACATAAATGACTACTGAATCTAAAATGTTCCTTTCCCCTCGACAATATACACCAAGAGAAAAAAGGACCCTGAAAGGGTGAAGATACATTTTTCATAAAAGAAATTCAGGATTTAGATTTAAATATTTATACCTGACAATAAGAATACATAGTGAAAATATGAGCTTTCCCTATTATAAATATGTTTATATTTCCCTATTGTAAAAATATATACACTAATGCTGTCCAAACTCTAGGAAATTCTTTCATAATAATTGTTCCAGTGTTGTCTGGACAGCTCTGCTGTCCAACGTGTTAAGCAACATGCCTGGCAACAGGAGAACACCCCGAATTCTGCCAGCTACTGCAGAGTGATCTGAGTCAATATTTGTACATGCTTCAGTGTCTGCCACAGTTATCACTTATATTGGCCCACACATGCCACAAAAGTGGAGATTGACCTGGCAAAATGTGTCACTCATACTGAATTCCAGGATTCAACAATATAAAACTCTTTAACTGAAAAGACATTAGCAGATTACATTGTAGAACCTAGTTCTACCTAAGATGTCTAGCCTGGCTGGGTCAATTTTAGGAAAAAATGCAACAATATAAAATATGTGCAATTCAATAGTATATAAAGAGCTCTGAAGAAATACCATCTATGCATAGTATCCAATATAACTAGAATAACAAATGGGAACTCTAAAGCAATGGCTAACAACAAAAAAGAGCTTTTTTAAACAATTAATCTCAAGAAATCTGCCATTGGTGTTTCGCTGTTCAATTAAATACTCTGCAACTTCTATGCCTTTGATTATTACGTAATGAGACATTTCACAGAACACACACACACACACACACACAAGCTACTCTGATTTACAGTCACAATTTGCACAAGGAAAGGATTTAATTCTTATCAGACACGGAAACCAAAAAAAATAGCTGATTTACAAAATAGCTAAAGAAAACTTATTATCAAGACAAAACATCATTTCCCACATGATATACAATCTAACTCATCTAGCTTGTTCAGCAAGACAGAGCATGGTACTGAAGAACTGGGAGCCCAGGTTCATTCACTAAAAATAGTGATAATAATAGCGAGTACACATTTTAATGACATGTTGTTACGTTTGAATCTCACAAGAATGCCAAGAGGGAAGCAGGAGGACATCATTATTCCTCAGTTTACAGATGAGTAAACCAGTTACACAATTGGCTAGCTGCAGAGTTGTGGCTGGGACACAGAGCTTTTGGCTCCTGGAACAGTGCTCTCTCCACTCCTCTGTGCTGCTACCATATCTCTTTTCTCTCTTTTAGATCCAAAGACTCCATCCATTTCTAAGCCTACCAACCACATCCATGTCACTGGTCCAAAAGGGAGTTGAACAAGATTTGTAGCTAAATTAAGCCAACACACCCCTAATTTAGCAATTAGCTTAAAGGACAAACCCTACTAATATAGGTTGCCAGCATCACCATCATGTCCCCCTATTTCTATATCGGTGATACCCAAAGTTTGCTGCACATTGGAATTGCTTGGAAGATTTAAAAAATCCCAATGTTCAGGCTGTTTCCCATATCGATTATACAAATCAGAAACTCTTGGGGTGGAACCAAGGCATTAGCATTTCGTAAAATTCTCCTGGTGACTCCAAGTTGGAAAGCCAGTGCCTCAGAGGAAGTACACAATAAAGGCTGAGAGAATTAAATTTAAGGACATATTCTATGAAACAAAATCAAATTTACACGATATGGTAGGAAGGATGCAACTGTCTTTTTGTTTCAAATTTTATAAATAAATAGAACTTTCAGTTTCCTTGTTTATACCAAACAGGTTTGGGAGTTGACGTGAATCTACATGACTTTTAATTGAATAGCTTGGTGCTTAAAATGTTGCTTCCTGTAGAATTGACAATAGCATGGACAGTTTCAAGCGCTTCCCTGCCTGAAAATATTGTGGCTTTGTATAAAAATCATTAAATGCCAGGAAAATGACAATCTCAACTGAAATCGAAGTAAATTTATGTACGATTATCAAAGACACTGAGAAACAGTGAAGCTTGCAAACACCTGTAGCGAGATTCAATGTCAGCAGACTGTCGCTGCTTGAAAGACACAGCTTTGTTTCTACCCTCCGAAAAAAGTTATCAAGAGGGGAGGACTAAAAGGATAAAATATAGTACTGAAAATATATCTAAAATAGTGATTTTAAAAGAGTTGGTCCATATTTAAAAAATAAAATGCTAAATCAAGCATCCAGTTCCATCAGAGACACATTAGCTGACCCCTCCCCAAAGCTCCTGTCAGTTTCATAGCCACGAAGATAACAAACTCTGCTGAAATTCTGGTACATTTGCTTTAGAGAAACAGACATTACTAATTAATATAATTTCTGTCATGTAAGTGTAAACACACTAAATTATACAAAATTCATATTTTATTCTGAATCCATGAAAAAAATTGGATCAACAGAAGGATCTTAAAATCATGACAACTAACTGAGGTTTAAAGAAAACTTGCTTCAAACACAGATTTGTAGATGGGAAGGTGTTCAACACTAAATAGACATCATACCAACCTGTGGAGTGTTCTTTCATCGTTATCTTTACCAAGTAAATGCTGCGTTCTGTTGCACTCTTATCATAGCAATCTAGGTAGTGATCTATAATTATGATTAAGCCCACATAGGAACTTAGAAGATGTGAGGGAGAACTTTAAGCCAATTTAGATTGAAGCATTCAGAAGGGGACCAAAACACAAAGTGCCCCAAGCTTTATAGACTATCTGTAGGAAATAAATACGAAAAGCAACAATTATAAGTAAGTGATGTTGCCTGGAAAGTCTACTCTTTCAACAAATAGAAATTGATAAAGCTGACAAGCTTCATCTCCCAACAGCACATCTCCTTGAAGGCACAAGCACATACACAGGAGAAACTAGAAATTGGAATCTGTTACTGTTGTTCTTTAAAATGTTGCACCTGCATGTAACACCTTTATATGTGTGCTATGCCATCGCATCTGCCTAACGATGCTAGACTCCCCAAATGTTTTTGAAGAAAATTAAAATAACCATCTGCTAATAATAATTTTATTTCATCCTAAATAGTTTCATTTTGGGCTGACGAGAAAAAACCACATTAAAACTACCTTCACAACTCTGTAGCAAACACATTTCAAAAGGTAGGTCTATAAATAGATGTGCTTCTGTATGCACACTGTAAATGTAAAATCCTCGGGCTAGCAGAGGCTGCAATTTAAACTGAAGCCCTAGTATGAACTTACCTGATTTTTAAGGTCCCGTTAGAATACGCACACAACCAGCACAGATCTCCTCTTTCTAGTTGCATAGTAAGGCAAAACACCCCCAACTACATTTTACTTATCTCAGTCCCATCCTTCAACAGAAGCTTTGCAATTCCATTCAGAAGCTGCTGTCCCCAAACAGACTGAACATGCACAGAAACAGTAATGGAAGAGATCTAAGTTAAATCCTACAGACGCACCAAGAAAACAGCAACATCAACACCAAAAAGCAGCAAATCCTTAAGAGAGGTGCTTTTCTTAGCTGCATTTCCCAAGTCAGCCCCCTTTCACACATAAAATGTCTCAGTTGCGAAAGAGGATCTTACCTGAGCTGATCATACTGTGCATTCTCTGCTGAGCCAAGAGCTGCTCTCGTCCAGCCACCCCATCTGAGGAAAAACACGAGTCACTCTCGTAAATTGTCTGCAGCATATTCCAATCACTCTTACTTCAGCTACATGAAAGATTCATCGCTGCTCAGTGCATGGGCCCCAGGAGCTACCCTCACTGGTCCTCCCTCCTCCCTGAGGAGAAGCAGCAGAGGATCAACTTCGACAACGATTTCCTTTCTGTTAAGATGGACACACACTTTTCAAAAGACCTGGACACTTTTCCCATGTTACCAACCTGTGTACAAAGCAGAAAGGACCGAGTGGATGCTATGGCTCTCTGGAGTTTAGGTTATCCCGGAAACTAAAAGCAGGTGGGAAACAGGAATGTGCTTCAGGGTTATTGCTTTGTCAGAATAAGTAGAAAAATATTAACTCTACCCATGAGAAAAAGAAACCAATTAAACCTGGCTTATAGTTCTTCAGGCTGCTAGAGTTTCGTTGCAAGAACCCTCAGTCCTGCCAGAGGCTTCAGCCGGTGCCCTTCTATTTGTTTGTGTGTGTGTCTCTTCCCCCTCTCTGGTCTCTCTCAGCTCAAGTTGGCTAAAGCTAGAGATAATCCATTTGCATATGAATCAACAACGGCATGGCCCACAGGCACAGAAATAGAACAATGGTCGGCCTGAGCCAAAAATAGGTCAAGCATGGCCGAGTGATTGGAGCCTGCATTAATGCATTTAAAAATACCCCAGCAAACCCAGCTGTCCAGCCTCTATCTTTCAAACCATAATTCTCTATTGCAGGGCCTTAAAAGCAATTAACTCTTTCCTCCCTCCAAGCTTGTTTTACACACTGTGTTTCCACACTGGCGATTCGCTTCCAAAGAAAGGAAGGCAAAAAGAAAGGGAAAAAAAAATTTAGAATCATAATTCTAAGAGGGCAAATGCACATACATTTAATTTCATTTTATTTTTGTAGTATGTGTTTTTGGAAGAGAGAGGAGAGAAGTGCAGAGCTCTGTATTGGTTCTAAAATAATACTGGAAGCTTTTGCTCATAATGTGGTTTCTGCCTCACCCACGCACAGCAATCCTGGTGTTCTATTTTTGTTGCCTGTTTCTCTGGCTACACTGCAGTTGGCTGTAGCACTAGAAGCTTTTCTGCCTTCTAGTTTTAAGACTGACAGGAGATTTAGTAGAGGTAGTTTCGGAAAACAAGCACACCCCAGAATAAAATGTTTATGAAGGACTGGCTTGATTTTTCACTTGCTATTGTGTAAGGCAACTGTCCATTTCACAAATCCTAATGTGATCTTAGTACCACCTATCAATTTTATTGCATCCAGTTTTTATTACATCTAAATTAAAAAAAAAAAAAAAAACAGCTTAAACCTGATCACTTTCCCTCTATTTCAGTTGCTCAGGCTAAAATCAATTTATCTGCAAAAAGGAAAAGAAAGCGTTGTTGCTTTCCTATGGATGGATGCAGAATGACTGAACACATGCACCTGTGGATCAAGAAATAAATATGGTCAGTCCCCAACTATGAATGTTCTACATTCATCTCTACCTGGTTACCTGAAATACAGACCTCATTTTTCTATAGAAATAGCATTTATAATAGTTGATAGATTCCTAGACCAACACACATCATGGAATTCACCTATAAATTAAATGAACTACAGTATATAGTACTAAAAATTCTATAGTCTCTGATGTACACTTACAATATCCTTTCTATATGAGAAATAAATTCTGCATCACAAATTGAGTTGCCAGCATCTAACTACTCCTAAGGGCAAATCCACAAGCGCTACATCCACTGGTCAAGGAAGCTCTTCTCGTTTTTCTAAACAAGATCGACAAGGAAAATGTAATTCCTAAGGCATCGGTAGCAATAGAGAAGGAAAGGGAAAAAGCAGAGTGTTTCAAGGTTCCCAGAAAAATCAGCTGGAGGAGGGATCGTGGTCAAGCACAGAGTGTGGGGCAGGGGAAAGAACAAGGGAACATAGAGTTTTGGTGGAAAGGAGGAAACATGTTGAGTCATTAAGCAGATAACCCACTGCCGAAGAAATGCCACTGAATTCTACTTCTTTCATAAACTAACTCTGACTTCTTGGGAAATTATATTTGCACAGATAAGTTACAAGATTTAAAAAAAAAGAAGTTATTCCAACTGCATTTGACTTAAGTTAAACAATAAAATGTTATGTTTCTGTCCGTGAAAAACACTATTTAATTCCATCTGATATTACAAGTAAACTTTTACTCACTTAAGAAACTGGTGTATAAAATTCAAGAGATGGAAATACTGAGGATGTGGCAATTTACCTCAAGGATGATATAACCAATAATAGCACTTTAGATCTAGAAGGAAATTTAGAGATTATCTGCAATGGTGTTCAAACTCTGTCCCCCAGGATGACAAAGTACCCAGGAGCTGACTCACTGTTCTCCAGAAGAGCTTCTTCCCCCAACCAGGAGAGTCTCACTTTTATCTCTTTACATCAAGTATGTAAGATTTCTTTTGAACAATGACTTCTTAGATTAAGAAAAACACTGAAATTGAAATCCACTCATTTTGTACAAACGAGCTCCCTGTTTTACACATGAAGAAAGTAAAGAAACTTGCTGAAGTTTACAAAGGTTGTAAAGGCACTCATTAATGGAGCCAGGACTAAAGAGATTTGCTTAGTCTCTGATAGGTAGTTTCTAGCAGAGTAGGTCTAGCATTCATGTTCTGGAGTCGGCCATAAATATCTGAGATATTCAGAATAAATTTTAATATTATCTACTGATGAAAAATGGAATCATTGTCTAATTGTTTCAGAGTGGTTTTGAACAGAATACGCAAAACTAGTGATAAACATATAAGAGGGATAACAAAACCCCAGTATTGACATAATATACTTACACATCTTTTGTTATTTTACATTTAAATTATACCCTCAAGCTACAATTTACAAAAATAGTCTCCAAGCTTTTACAATCATAAAAAAATAAAATAAAACTCCAAAAGGGTGAGTTAGTAATTATCCTCTTTCTCAGAGGTTCTAGGAAAGGGCATTCCACATAAAATAGTATAAATAATGCGTCATCGTCATTTTGACAAAGTTACTAACTTGAGGTTTATTTACATTTCATCCCTGCATTCTTTCAGCATTTTTTTTTCCATTAGCAGGCTCGTCTTTCAACTCTTGATAATGAGAACTTAGCCTACAGTGAAAAGACCTTGAACATATAAAATAGATACCACTTGTTTCTGGAAGGAAAAATAAGCATAATTAAAACCACCACCAAGTATATTGACAACCACAGTTCCATCATCCAAGAACTTAAATATTAAGAATCTTAATTCTGCTTACATCATCTCAACAATGTCAGTAAAGAAATGTGAGTAAGTTTTCTTTGGATATTTATAAAACCAATGTCACTGACTTGGGAAAAAAAAAGATACTAAATTTTATATTATAAGAACCATAACAAGCTATTTTACAAATACCACGCTAGAATAGATAGGCAACTTTTTAAAATCTCAATATAATAAATTTTAATTCAATTTAATAAACATTTTGGAAGTGATCTAAATATTATATTTTACATTCATTCAAATAAAAAAAAATTTTAAATCAGGTTCCCAATTTAATAGAAAATGGGAATGGGCATTGAATTCTAATGCAAAATGTCATTCAAAAGTGATTATGGTAATTCCAATTCTCTCAATGCAGGTACATAGGTAAAACAAAAAAAAATGTATAAAAAAATCTATATAGCATCAAAATGTTTCCAGAAATATCCTCTGACCCCTAGCTCACAATGATCTTTTCTCAAATCAGTCTTAGTTGATGACTGAAGACTCCCCAGAGAGAAGCAAAGAAGATAGTGTAACCTGATTTACTCTACCACAATAATATATCCTCTGTTCATCTGTAATCAAGCATAGACTTTTCACGTAGCACCAAATCCCATGATTCTGGAACCTATAAGCAGTAAGATTTAAAACTTGTTTGCATGAAACACTGAATTATGCTTTAGAAGAAAGCTGCAAATTACTCACCAATAACTGGAACTCTTCCACTCCCTGTCTTACTCACTCATCTTGCTTCTTCTCTCATCCTCACATTTCTCAAACCATTGTCACAGCAATGAAGTTATATGCACTTGCCTACAGGTGATAGAACTTGGTTCCCATAGACCCCCCAAGGAACAAGAAGAAGAGAGAAAGTACAGTGTACTAATTTCTATTTTATTGTATTTTATTTCAAACTAAGTAGCTTATATTTCTGAATTTCCTACCTCCTGGAGGAACATCACCAATTCTTATTAAATAGTGGAAACTCAATTTACATGTGATTCCTCTCCACTAAGATGACCTAATTGGTTACCAAATGGTGTTCAAATGAGGAAATCTTGCCTGAACTCAAGAATAGGTAAAGGGTTTGAAAAAACACATTAGCAATGAAACTCCAGGGAGACTGTTTTATATGAAAACAAAACAACATGAACAAAAGCTCTAGAACTGGTTGGCTTTGCTTTGATTGAAAACAATTTCTTCCCTAACTTTTCCCTTCAAATGGGGTGTGTTGCTTTAGGATCTATTCTATTTTTAGGGGGTTACAGAGCATCAGAGTCACCTGGGGACTTGTAAGAAATCTACCCCCGAATGACTAAATCATAATTTTTGCAGGGAATCTGTATTTTACAAGCCCTTCAAGTAATGCTGATGCACAACAAAATTTGAAAACCAGTAGATTAGATCATCCTTTCAAAAGCAACGATCAGATGGCTAAAAAAATAAATGGATAAGGTATCTTTTTTGTGTTCAATTTCAAATTAGCCAGTATCATTAGAGAACAATTTTTCAAAATGAAAATAATTAAACCAGATAAGAGACTGAAGAAGACCATTAATATTCAAGGTATGAAAAGACTGAAAAGGGTCATCCAGAAAAGGATCCTCTAACTTGCAGACGAGACCAGCATCGTACACTTAAGGCGACAGGCACGTGTGCACTGCTTTTCTCCACTAACCCATTCTGTATTTCTAAGTTCTATCTTTCTGAGTATGTGCCAGCTGTATATCAGCCCCTCTATGCAGAGCTCAGAGCAGCCCCTCAATCCAGGAGGAGAAGGGAACATGATCATGCACAGTCCTTTAATTAGAAGGACAAGGAAAACCCAAAGGTCTTTTGATAGAATCAAAGGAAGTTTGTTTTTTTCTATGAAATTCAATCATCCATATATTGAACATTTACTATTTCACAACCGCAGTGCAGGTCCTGAAGATATAAATGGATAAAAGAATGATAAAGCCTCAACTTTCATGGAAGTTTTAGTTTTAGGAGAAATACGCCAAGGCAATTACTATACACTTTGATAAGAACCTCTCCAACTCTAGATTTTATTTCAATATTCTTTGAATTTTAATTTACAACCATGGATTCAAAATAATAAACCTTAGAGGGTTGTTATGAGGATTACAGAGTATCATATCATACCTGGCAATTAAGTTTTTCATAAATGGTAGCTATTGTTATTATAACTAATAATAATAAAATATCCTTATGGACCCTAATTCATGATTATTAAAATACTTCAAAACTGTTACTTGTCTTTTTTCCCAAGGAATTGTATAAATTCTAAAGAAAATTATGTAATTGATTAAACATGGAATTCCTTACCTATAGTTACAGATCCTTCATTCTGCAAATTGAAAGAATTTTGTTTCCTGTTATATCACCAGAGCTTAGTATAATGTCCTGCACACAGTATGTCACTAGCTAAATATCTGTGCAAAAAATAAGTGATTCCTTCTCCAGAGTATCCTATTAAGTGACTACTGATCTGGAGCAAGTCACTAATATAATACTCAACATCTAATATTTCATTGTTATTCATTTTACCACAGTACTATTAAAATTTCAATAATTATCTTCAAATCAACAATAAATCACAATTTGATAAAGCTAAGTGTATTTCTGAAAAAGGAATCTTTTGCTGAAATCAAGTGTAGTTTAACTGCACTTTCATTTTATGCATTTATTTTCCTTGCCCCATTGCTGTCTCACAGAATGGAATAACCAGTGGAAAAAGTCAGACAACAGACTACCAGAAATGATCTTATATGGATTCCTTATTGTGATCATCATCATCTAGTACAGTCTTTCTTGTGAAGTTATCTTAAATATACTGGTACTAAAAACTTAATGTAAAAATGCATTTTTAGTTCCACTTTATATCTAGTAACTGCAGTGATGGTAGAGCTTCCAGAAAAGTCTGGTTATCAGTTGTATTGGCTAGTGTCCACATGTTCTATTTTTAATTGATGAATTCCATTAATTATACTACTCTGACTCAAAATTCTGAAAGAAATGTATTATAGCTACAGACTCAACCTTCTCTCCCTGCAAAAGTCTCTTAAGAAACTTACAATATTTTTTTTACATTTTGTATATACAGCATTTCTGTAACTCTAAAACTAATATTTCACATAGGAAACTATTTCACATTAGCGTATGTACTAACAAGCCTGAATGTAAATATCAGTACACAGCAATCAGAGATCTTTTGTTTTAAATGGTATGTAATGGTTCACATGGATAATAAAGCATCATTTTCTCTTTTTAACAGCATCAACTCTGAAATACAAACTAACCATGACTAACCTATCCACTGTTTACTAAACTATGTATGTACAAGGTATTTACAAGACCAGAGACTTAACGGAAATCTTAGTTTCAAGAGAAAACACTCTTTTTTGGTGACAGAGCTATGAAAATAAAAATTCTGGGAAAATTCCAGCTAAGTAAAATTAGCATTCTGATCTTCGCTATTTGGTATGGCTCAAATTCTTAATTTTATATTATTGTACAAAGTAGGTCTTCATATTATGTAGCTGCACCTTTAATATTAATCATCTAGGAAACAAATGGGATTTTCATCACCAAAAATTAATAGCTATATGTAGCATCTAGATAAATACTACATTTGAGACCTATGATACGACTAATTTCCACATGCTAATATAAGTATAGCAGACACTGAAAAATCAACCCAGAAATGTCATTTCTTGCCATAAAGGTCAAGTTGATATTTACCATACCAAACTGTTACCTATCACCAAGTTAAATCAAGAGAATGCCAGAATTCTTGCGTTTGAAAATAGCAACACCATTTTTTTAATGTTGCAATTATAGTCTGACTTCATATCAAATTTAAGAAATAGCAAGCATCCAAAACATACTTTACTTATTTTTGGACTGATCAAAAATATTTATAGTAATGGCATATAATACGTCCAAACATTTGCAATTGGCCATATCACTGTTTATCAGACATCTCATGGTTATGGAATCTTTCCTATTTCAGGACTCTTATTTCAGTGCCAAGAGCAGAAAACCATGGCCTCTAAGGCCATTCACATTCTGACCACAACCTACCTTAGGAACTGAATCCTTTACGCTCTTTTTCAAACTTCACTAACAGACAATTTCTTGGTATTACCCACACAAATCCTTCATTCTCCCATACCTTTGCATGTGCTGTTCTTGTAATCCAGAATGCTTTTCCACTCTTTCCTATTTGGGAAACTCTCTTTCGTTTTACCAGAATATAATATCCTTCTTTGTTCCTCAAAAAAAAATTTTTTTTGCTTTAAAATTGTATAACAGACTTTCTTTCAGTTCACATTTTCCTGATAGATATTTTTCTATCCCTTTATTTTCACCCTTTGCATACCATTAAGTATGGCTTTTATAGACAACATATTTCTGGATATTTTTCCCTTTCATCCCACAGAAAAGTCTCACATTTGGTAAGTTTGTGGAAGGGGAAGTGTCCCTTGCTGGTTCACCATCTTCTCAAAAGAGTAGTAAATCCATTTCATCCTTTAAAACTCTGCCCAAAGGTCATCTCCTTGGAAAAGCCTTCCCTGACTTGAGCAGTCATGAATGAGAGGACGTAACTATGTCCTTACTGCTATCATAACATAAATCATCAGATATTTTAATAATTTGGTTACATATCTGTTCCATATACTAGACCTCAGAAAGTCAAGATCAGCGAACCGTTGGGGACAGCCCAGTGTCGCAGCGGTTAAGTGTACACATTCCGTTTCAGTGGCCTGGGGTTTGCCGGTTCGGATCCCAGGTAAAGACACGGCACCACTTGGCAAGCCATCTTGTGGCAGGCGTCCCACATATAAAGTAGAGGAAGATGGGCATGGATGTTAGCTCAGGGCTAGTCTTCCTCAGCGAAAAAGAGGAGGATTGGCAGCAGTTAGCTCGGGGCTAATCTTCCTCAACAATAACAACAACAAAAATCTGAGAACCATCATTCATCTATGTGCCTATCCAACCTGCCCAGCCTGACAATAAGCACTCTCTCTATACCTGTTGGTTGAATGGATATGTGAATCTACATAAATGTACATGATGTATTTGATATTTATACACTTTCATTCATACCTATTTTTACAAATAAATCCCAAGCAAACAATTTATAACATCTTTTGCATCATCACTCCTTGTTCCACCTGCCACCCTTCCTCAAATCTAATATCTGGACCTGATTTTCCTTTTCGGAAGAGCTCACTTCACACACCCAAAAGCAACACCACCCTGGTCAGACAAGTATGATGATTATATTACATGCAATATGTAAGTAATTTAGGACAACATTGTAACCATACATAAGTTTTGTATTATCAATATAAAAGAGAGGAATTATAAATTCTATTATGCTTTATTTTCCTAGAATTAAACACAAGAAATTAGAAATTCAAGATTCTAGAGAATTTATTTAAAACACTGCCATTTCCACACTGAAACTATTTTTACTGACAAGGCATTTCGGAATTTTAACAATTCTTCCTTTGCTCTCCTCGACTCTAACGGACAGCCTGACTCCTGTTGCAATTCCTCTACAGGACTGGGTGACCACAGTGACACAACTCTTCTAAAAACATCAAAGCTCTAATCAAAAGAAGTTCCCCTTTACATTCTCACTGACTTGAAGGGTTCCTTTTCACTATTAAAGGGACCTTACACGGTCTAAGCCTTTTGAAGGGGGGCCTTAGGTTCATACATTTTCTAAATCAAAGAGAGATATATTCTGGAAAATGTGGAAACTTCAGCTTTGGATATTAATTTATATTTGATTCATGAGAACTGTAGAATCTCTTTTACATGAAGGGCAACTATATAACATTCTAAATAATGTGGCTTATTGGATGGAGAAGAGGCTCTGGATTAAGACAGAATTTGACTTGAATTTTGTCTCTGTCAGTTATTAGCCAGTTATGAGCTATAGAGCCTAGATATGTTACTTAAGCTTTCTGAATCACAATTCCCTCATCTTAAACATGGGGATATTAATATCTGCCTTGCAGTGTTGCTTTAATAATTAGAAATAGTGAATATAAAATTCCTACCATTATGACAAGAATATAACAGGTACTTAGTACATTGTGGTTATTATTATTATAGCACGTTATTAATACACAAATCAAGAAGTAAATAATTGAAGGACTACTTAGATTTCCATATTCTGAACTAAGATAATTCCTGTTCTCAAGATGGGCTATAACGTTGTAAAACAGAATATAAAGATCATTAGTTTTGCTATTTCCTAAGGGAAAAAAAATGAGTATATATAAGTTAGATAAGAAAAATTAGAATGGAAATTTTCATCATATTAATATCACCCTACAGACTGATAAACAAACCATGTGTACTCAACAACTCACTGATTCCTAAAGGCGAAATAAGAAATGGAAATAATGAACAAGAGGGTGAATTGTATATGCAAGGCTACTTACTATGTTTACTTTGTAAGGTTAAATTGGATATTTTAACATGAGGAACAGAGATTAATAACAGCACTCACACAAAACACAAAACTTCACTGAGTTCACTGAATTACATGTGTCTGCCATTACTTGCAACCAAGTGATGTCTTCAATACACAATGCATTCCCCCCAGCTAATGTTTTCATTCCAGATGGCAGGGACTGACTATTTATCGATAAGCTAACATTGGTAGTTTTATCTGAAGCTATAAACACTCATCTTTTGTAATGAAGTGGCAACTGTCTTCCTATTTTGGCTGTATCTGAAGGAAATTCTCAACAGCACTTCCCAAAAGTAAAAGGGATCCATTGGAAGCCAAATTCACTTATTTTAAGTTCAAGACCTTACTTGGATTAAAATTTACTACTTTTTGATTATTTGAATTATGAATAATTATGTATTGACTTGATGGAACGCAACGCTAGTCAAAGGAAACTAAACTCTAGGAGCAATTAATATTTTTAGGGCTAAATGGTAGAGAATTCTGAAGCATAGTTTAGTGCTGCCCCTTTATAAACTAGGGAGAAAACATTAGTAGGAAATAACAGTTAAAATCCTCAGGCATTTCATTTCATTTAAAGTATATACTTCACTCAGAACATAGATCAACCAACATAGGATCAGTCAACATAGGATCAACCAAACACAGAGCATTACATGAAAATAATAAAAATGTAAACCAGTATGGGGAATGAGAAATGAGAACCCATCATTACTTTCAAGGTCTATGCTAACATGGCTACCTTTGTATCTCATGGTATAACGCTTATAGTCATATTTTTAACATCTAGTCATTAAGGTAAACCTAAACTAGTCTTTTTTTCTATTTTGAAATAAATCATGGATTATCATAACATCTCAGGAATATTTGAATCATTAAATAGTAAAGCATATCAGCTTTCAGACATCCAAATGCATATTTCAGTTGATAAGAAAGAGCAAGATTAAGATGATAGTCAAAATTTTGAATCCACGCCATTGAGTATAACATATAGGAGTCATGATACCAGCTTTTTTAATAATAAAATCTACTAACTTTGAACTTTAACATAATTACCAACCTAGCATCACTCTTAGAAAATTTGACCGAAAAGACCGAAAGAGCTGGATTTGTAAAAATTTAAAATGACTATATTTCAAGAAACAAAAAAATTCCCCTAGAAGTTGTTATGTATATCCAGGAGCAATGTTGATTTTCCAGAATACAGCTTCTTAACATGGGGGTGAAGTGAATAAGAAGATACATTATATAAAATGGCCACTCTTCATTCCAAGCACTCTTCCCAGGATTTTCCTATAATCAAGACAAGAATGATGTCTACTGAAACATATTTCATAAATCAAAACACATCCACTATCAAATAGGTCTCCTTTTCTGTATATTTCTCCTGTTTTGTTTTTTTAACCTGGTCTCACTTTTCACTGGGTTCTTCAAAATCATTGTATCCCAAATGCATATCGATGCTTTCTCAAATGTCCTATTTTGTTGCTTAAAATGATCTCTCCCTCATTTCCCCAGTCATCGCCTGCTCTTTGAGACATTTATTCATGCACCACACACCTTTGACTCCTTTGTTTTCTCACAAAGAAGTAGAAGTTCTCGCCCCACACCTAAGCATATATTTCTTATCATTAGCATACATATTCTTTCCCCCTCTTTCATCGTTCTTTGTAGCGTATATCATATACACAATTCAGTGTTTTTTTCTTCAGCTAATTTTCTTACAGGGAAAACTTTAGCAGCAGCAAAAGTAACACTTCTGACCAATATCTTAAAAAATACATTAGCCTTTGTTCTGTTTTTAATTTTAAGACTTTCCCATATTCATACAACAAACATTGTTCCCTTTGACAAATACTGGTTCTTTCAAAGGCTTCGGTGAGGAAGGGTCTTAGGTGTCTAAGCAAAGTGAGCGTGACCAGAAGGGGCAGAGTGTGAGGGAAAGTCCACGAGCTGTAGAACCAGGCAGACCTAGTGTTAATGTTCACTCTCACAGTTTAGTCTTGCAGCCCAGGAATAGAAACCATGCCCTTTGAATCTGAGAACGATGTCCTTGAAAATGTGCTGTGGTGCTCCAGAAAAAAAAATAAAAATAAGGGCTTAACATGAATATGAAGGAATACTATTATAAAGGATTATAATGGAAATTAACATGATTATAAAGGAAAGTATTGTGAAGAAAAATATTCCTTCATAATTCATGTTTTTAATCCTCTAATTTTTTTATCCTCTGCCATTTTAATTTCTAGTATTTGAATAGTAGAATAACATCTCAAGTATCTAGTGCTGGAAGATAGCTGAGATCAAGACAAAAACACAAACAATATCCACATGCAGGGAAATAGTTAAAAAGATATCCCTGAAATGTGGCAGCCAGGGAGACCCTTTAACAGAGTGACAGGGCATGCTGGCATCCATTACGGAAGATCAGGGTCCATGTTTCTGCCCCTGTTTTCAATTCAGACCCCTTCTCTTCTCATTAGAAAGATGTTAGAAATGCTAGAGGTGATGATGTGGTACTTAAAGAGACCCAGAGGCAATTACACACACAGAGACCAATCATTTTTCTGCAAATAATAGTAAGGGTCTTGACGTGGAGAAGTAACAAACAGACAAAAATCATCCTGCCATAATGTGGCCAACCCAGAAGAGATCTCCAGCTTTCGGACTTTGCAAGACAAGAAATCTAGCCTGGACTTAGCTCTATATGGTGAAGATGAGATAGGAACTGAAGAGCCACATGAGGACCTATCCTTTGTAGTACACAATTTACTGACGTTATGCAGTCAAATAAATCATTGTGTGGTTTATTAACTGACGTTAAATTATTTTTGATCTTCCTAAAGCCCTGTGTTAAAAAAGAAATTTGCTAGGTCTTGTAATGAATGCTGGGGTAAATCCTGACTACTGGAGAGAAAATGTCTAGGGCTCAAAGTAAACGGAACCAAGTATAAGCCTTATAAAACTGTCCCATAGCGTTCAGCAGTTCACAGTAGTATGTGGTTAAGGATACGTGTCTGAGTAACCCAAAAGTAATATCCAAGTAAAGCAAGTCCTTTATTTATAATTTTTGAACACCGTGAAGGAAATGACAGGTCCATAAGAATGCATGCATGTCAGCTATAATACGACAATTGCATTCCAAAGAAAATTCATGCTCTGTTAAATATGTACCCTAAATAACAAGTTTACAGGATGATAGGGTTATCAGCAAACTGTTCAAAACGTACGTTATTTTGTAACTGTACCACTATCTTCATCATCATTATCATCTAATATTATTATATTTATAATTGTTAATTAGAGAAATGAGGTGGACCCCTCTCACCTTGCCCCCTTAAAATACCAAAAACCACAGCTCAGCTTGGCCAGGACTTCCACAGTGGATGGACAAGTGCACAAAACAATAGGCAAGAGGAGGGATGGGTGCTGAGCCAAAGCTGAGAGAACAGAGCACTTAGTCAGGAGGCTGCACTAGGTGGGCCTTGGAGGAAGTGCCTCCTGCCATGAGGCAAGAGCTGTACACGGCTGGGCATGTGCACCTGTGGCAAGGGATTCACTGGAGGTAGACACTAGTTTTGTTTCTTGAATACAGTCACAAAGGCTCCTGTAGGCAATGTAGTAGCCTAATCGATAGCTTTTTCCTTTCCCTTTCTTACTGAAAGTCAGCATTGTATTTCTACTCCTCTGGGCCCCTATGCCTGGAAAAAAAAATCACACATGATCCAGCATCCACTTTACACTCTCATTATCCCCTATTTACCAAACACATTTGATTTAATTTTTGTTACAGGAACGTGAGTTGCAGAAGAACAGACTGACCATCTTAAAACTCCTTTTATTTCCTCTTCCTCAATCGACTGCTCTGACACACAGCAAGTGCTTTTCTCAGCCCACCACAACCACCTTTGAAAAACTCCTCTAGATGGAGCCCAGAGGTACCTATTTCTTTCCTACCTACCCACACTTCCTAGAAACTGTCCAGCAAATCAGGAACTCCATGGCCCACAGGGAGGTACTGATCCCTCCTCAGGATCAGGTGGTCTGGCTTTAGGATATTTCATTACCATGTCTCTGATTAAAGTTCAATTTTAACATCTTGTTATGTGCTAGAGGCAGGACGGTGCAGGGAGAAAGGCAAAGATGCAGATTCAATCCTGACTGCAGGGCATTCCACCCTCATGACCTGGGGGAAGTGACCCTCAGGTTTATGGATGTATTGGCTATTATAACACAGCCCTAATAGGAGTGTTGCTGTGATAACATATAAAGTGCCTAACACAAACACTGGTACATAATAGCTGATCAATAAATAATAGCTAATTAATTTTTATATCTTAAACCCATACTTGAAATCAATTTATTTTTATCTTTGACAAAATTTTAGCAAGTTAATTGGCAATAGATTAGAAGAAAAAAATAGAAAGAGGGAAAAGGTGCTGCTAAAAACAGGCAATCTTCCAAATAAAAAAGTCAGGGGTGAATTCATAAAATAAAGGATAAGGAATATCTTCATAAATATTATGAAGATTTATAATAATAAAACAGTAGATCTAAAACTTCTCTAAACCTGGCAATCTAGGATAATGGAGTGTTGGCACACACAGGTCTACTTATACATCTCAATATTATGTAATATAATAAACCATTAGCATATTACATAGTATTAAAATAATGTTAATAATAATGTTAATGATAGCCCTGAGTGATGGTTAAACTAGAGGAAGTACCCTCCACTTAAGAAGTCATAGATGAAAAACAACAAAGAGAAAAATTAATAGTGAGATAGATTGTGCCCAAGGATAGAAAAAAAATCAATATTTAATATTAATGTCATTTTAACTTGACATGCTAATTCTAAAATTTACATGAAATAGCAAAGCTCCAAGGAAAGTCATGACAATTTTGAAGGAGATCAAAATGAGAGTATATGCCTTATTGAACTTCAAGAGTTATCTGTTAAGTTATTATAAAGAGAATGTATTATTGATTTAAATATAAACAAATAGGTAAAATAACAGAATAGATCAACAAAGATTAGACCCACATATATATGAAAACTTTACATATGTCAGTACTAGTATCATAGATAAGAAGAGATCTTCAATAAATGTTGCTAAGATAATTGGTTCTCTATGTTACACTATTAGATTCTTAGAAACCAGATCCTTACATTAAATTACACACACACACACTCACAAAATTAACTCCAAATAGATTAATAATCTATATACAAAGAGCAAACTTTAAAAGTTTTAGAAGAAAAAATATAAAAGAATATGTTCAAATCCTCAGATTAGGGCTAGATTTAAGATACAGAAAAACACAAATCATAAAAGAAAAGATTGATAAATATGACAAAAGAATACAATTGTTATGCAAACACACCATTAAAAAAGGAAAAAACTAGGGGGCTGGCCTGGTGGCATAATGGTTAAGTTTAGCATGCTCTGCTTCTGTGGTCTAGATTTGTGGATTCAGATCCTGGACATGGACCTACACCACTTGTCAAGCCATGCTGTGGTGGCAACCCACATACAAAATAGAGGAGGACTGGCCCAGATGTTAGTTCAGGGCCACTCCTCCTCACCAAAAAAAAAAGAAAGAAAGAAAGAAAGAAAACTAAAGATACATTGAGAGAAAACATTTATAGTGCATTTAATCAACCAACAATTAATATTCAGAATATAATCATATTTACAAATCAGTTAGGAAAGACGCAACCCAATAATATGGGAGGCAAAAGATAAAAATAGGCATTCACTGAAAAGGAAACTCTAATGTCCAATCTAAGTATGAAATATGTTCAAGATTACTAATAATCAGGAAATAAAAAATTAATGCACAATGAGATACAATTATAAATCCAGCATATAGGTAAAAATCAAGACTAATAATACTAAGTACCAAGAATGTTGTGTAATAAGAACTCTTAAACATTGATAGCAAAAGTTTATTTTGTTACAAACATTTCATTTAATGAAGGCTAGATCTTTGGAAGAAATCTCCATTTGAAGTGGCAACATTTTGTATTTTCTAAGGCAACTAATATTCTGGATAAAATTCTAAATTGAATCTTGGCTAAGCTTTCCTTTCTCTTTTCTTTTCTGCTTAATTTAAACTAAGTGTATTCTTTTCAAGATTTTCTCATTGTAATTCTGCTATCAACAATGAGAAATTACTATGGCACCTGAAATAAAAGTCGATTTCCAAATTAAGTAATGTCACACAAAAGGAAAGAGCTAATGTGCAGCCCATCCTCTCTAGGGTGCAGCACAGAATTAGTAAATGCATAAATCACACTTAAAAGTACAGTTTCTTTTCCAAAGATGATTACTACTTTAAGGAAAGCTTCATGTCTGTTGATAGCCGTCAGGCAATTAAAGTATTGACTGATCTTTTTTTGTCTCGAAATGCAGATACAGTCGTGATAGGCAAACACATTTTAAATTAACAAAATAAAAATCACTGGAACTGTTATTTAAAACGTCTGAATAAATATACCACTGGCAGAAAGGGCAGAAGGTGGTTATACTCTGTGAATGTTATTCATAGATCAAAGAAAATTTATAATTATTCTAAAGTTCTCTTGATTTTCATGAATGTTTGAGATAAATATAATTTGAGAATAAGCAAATATTAAGAGCCGACATAACATTAAATTCTGGAAATCTCACTTTTGTAATCTATCAAATGATAAGCTCCTCACCAGTTTTAAGTTTCAAAGATTCATGAATGCTAGAAAATGTGTCTAGAAACGAATTTTGAGGCCATCTTAATGCTGTTAAATTATTAAAATGTATTTTACTAGTAAAGAAGTATTTTCTCCATATAAACACAGGTTGACCTTAAGAAATACCTCATCTCAACTATATTTTGTAAATACAGTCATACAGTCTTCTGGTTCCTGAAATAAACAAATATGCATGTATGATAAACAAATATGTGTGTTTCTGTTTACTTGTTTACATATAAAACTAATTACCTCCTCTGCCAGCCTTTGTTTAGACATGTTGACACACTGGATACTGGGCTTTCCTGGCAGCTTTTGGCCATCTATTGTTAATTGTTAAACTATCAGTTCATGGGGGCCAAGTTAGCCCTCAGAGGCTATTCTTATTTCCCTTACATTCAAGTTCTTGAGGAGTTAACTTGAAACGGATAATACATAATAGATTTCAGATTAGTCAGAGTTGACTGTCATATAATTAATAACTTTAACCCATTGAATGAAGATCCATTAGAAGGGATGTTGCGTTATCTTTGGAATCAGAGAAAACAGGCATCTCAGAGGTGAATTGTCAGTGCGTGCCTGAGCTCTGCTCTGGGGAGAAGGTATCCAGTCCCAGAGGCTGTTGAATTCCTATCACTATAAATAGGAAGCCTATTTTTCTTAGCAGCAGCAGGCTTTCCTTGGAACTTTTAGGTGACTCCTTTGAAAGGGATTTCGAATGGAAGATGAGATCTACAGGTGGCAAACTTAAATAGCAAAACTGAAAACAACAGAATGGCTTAGCCAAGTGCAGGCTTTGCTTTTCCAGGTAGGAACACAAAACTGTATCCAGAGTTTAATTGCTCAGGACAACACGATATATCCCAGGGGCTGTGTGGACAGAGAATGAAAAAAAATTTTTTAATAAAGATGAGGTTATTGGCTGCTAGGGAGGAATATTAGGCGAAGAAATAAGATATTTCATGTGGATTTTTAAATGAACTTTTACAGTGAGGTATTCATTAGGCTCTCCTCTCATAGTCTATAGCAGTCTAACCTACTCACTAATGCTTGGAACCTTAAAGTGTAAGGAGTTAAATTTGCCTTTTAGGGGAATGCAACAAAGTCCAGAAACTGTCATATTGGGTTTGAGGCCAGATCCGAGGCTCTCTGTGGTGGTTTTGCAACATCTGGGTTCCACAGAGGCAGATCCATCAGTCATCTTAGCTTCATGTTATTAAACATTCAAACCATATAACTAACAAGCATGGGTTTCAGTTGAAATTCTGCCTTCATCTTCTAATTATAGTCTGGTTTCCCAGAATTTGCTGGTGACAGGTCATGAGGGTACTGTCCCCTGGAGTAATACCTTTCATTGGGCCTATTCATTTGACATTCTGGTTGAATTCATTTGTCTTTGTGGGCATTGCTGATGTGAATTTGCCAAGGTAATGCCACCCTGTGGGGACATGCTAACAGACAGTTGTAGTTGATAGTGCTACCTATTGCAAACAACCTCTTTTTCTTTTTTTTGAGGAAGATTAGCCCTGCGCTAACATCCACCACCAATCCTCCTCTTTTTTGCTGAGGAAGACTGGCCCTGAGCTAACACCCATGCCCATCTTCCTCTATTTTATATGTGGGATGCCTGCCACAGCATGGCATGCCAAGCGTTGCATATGTCCACACCCAGGATCTGGGCTGGTGAACCCCAGGCTGCAGAAACACAACATGCGAACTTAACTGCTGTGCCACAGGGTCAGCCCCTGCAAACAATCTTTAATCACTGTTTTCTGAAAACATCAACCCTGCGGTGTCATAATTTAAATATGATACCTGCTTCTTCTATTTAAATACAATAGCATTCGAAGCTCAAAATTAAGAAGTTCAAATTTGGGACTGTAATAGAGAGAATTCTTGATTTCAAAGAATTGGTCTATCATCCTAATGGGGACCAAAGATGCAATGGGAGGTCTGCCTTATAAATGTATAGTTAGGTTTCAAGAGACAAGACCTAAATGGTGCTATGGAAAACACACACATAAAGGGGTCTACTGCATATCATTGCATCATAGAACATCCCTAAGTAGGACATTTTAATTTTAAGATCACATAGAGCTACATGCAGAGTAAATGACGCTGAAATCACAATGGGATGTTCTGGAATATTAATGACCTTAGTGGATTTTGCTGATATTTTGCTGTTTATGACTGACATTCACAGAAGCTAGAGCCTAACACACTCATTCCAGAAGAAAATTTCCCTGCGATGAACAAAGCCCTTTTGTGCTTCTGGTAAAACATGACTCCACTAAGGCAATTAGCTGTTTTAAAAATAAACTAATTCATTTTGGAGATCTGATGTATAATTATGCAGCTGCATGGACTGGGGAGGCATGGTGACTGGCTAGAGTGTTAGTAAAATTAGAAAAAAACGCATCTCCAAGCTGACAGCTAACGCATTGATTTAATGTCCAATTGCCACCTTTGCCTTGTTGGAGCTACAGAATGAACCTCTCCTGAAAATAATAAAAAAAAAATTCTGATAATGAGGGCAAGATATCTCCAGGGACAGAGGGAATGGTAACTAAAAATATTTATCCAGATCCTTGCTTCTAAGAAGCTTGGTACCCTCTGTAAAGTTAACTCTCATATCTCCATACAAGTATGACTCAGAGAACTTAACTCACTCATTCCATAGACAGAACTGCTCTGCACTAGTTCAAGAAGCAGAAGATTTGGTGACAAGACACTTTGTGTGGGTTCAGGGGCAGTGGCCAGAAGAGGAAATGGCTCTTGGTCCATTTTCAGAGATTTGTTACTAAGGCAGCAGCTTCCTTGAGGGGGAAGATCAAGGCCTGGCCATTAACCACAGCAGGATTGTTCCAAGCTTCGCTGGACAAAGGGCTCTACCTGATCCTGACACTGCACCTGGCTTACTTGCAGCCTAAGCTTCCACTAAACCCACAGGGCAAATTCCCACTGTAAGGTGAACATTATTTTAAAATTCTATTAACACTTATCTGATTGTCTTTCATCACATTATATGCTTCCCACTAAGTTACAACAGCAATATTCACATAACATGTCTTTATAGATTTCTCTTGCTTTTTATCATTACTTCTTTCTTCTTTTTTTCTTTCCATCCTTCCTCCTCCTCCCTTCCTCCCTTTCTTTTCTCTCTCCTCCTCCCCTCCTGTCTTCCTCTCTCCTCTCTCCTATCCTCTCTTCCTCCTAGTTGCAGTTTCATTCACTTTTCTTCTTCTGAGTATTCCAGATTCTTGCTATGGATCATTTTAAATCTCACTGTTTTTGTGTCTCTGACTTCCAGGTTTCTAGTGTTGCCTTTATTAAGAAGTAGTTCTCCAATATCCTGAAACTAGAGAATATGAATTTTAGCTCAAGATAAACATGGAAAATAATCTTTATCTATTTCAAACTTGCTTTTAAATTATTTGAGAACATAAAAATTTATTAAAATTTGATAATGAATCTGCCTTACTCTGCTAAAGGAAAAAATGGTAGTTCAAAGATAAAACATATACAAATAGAGGAATATATTAAAATTGCATTGTTATAAAGTGTTACTTCCTCAGTATCATTTTGATGCATTTTAAAAATTAGATACAAACTTTATTTCTTCAAGTTTCGTTTCCCTGGGTCTCTGATTTCATCAGCTTGGCAGAGTCTTCCCTAGGGATTATCGTGGCTAGAGTCTCACAGGGAAAGACCGGTGCTGCAGGGGCAGCAACAGGTGGATATCCGAGAGGGGAAAGCACAACTCTGACTGCCGTGAATCTTGCTGATATTTTGTTCAACACATTACTGTAGATTATTTAAAACTTACAGAAAGCTTGCAAGGATAATACAAAGAACTTCACACACCTTATATGCAGATTCACCAGTTTTTAACACTGCACCACATTATAGTGCTGTTTTTCTAACTTAATTTACTTTAGTTTCCATAGACTATTTCCACTCATGCATACACAAAAAAGTTGTGAGATATTACCCAAGCTCAATATCAGTGTTGGGCAGAAAGACAGAAATAGCCTTCTCCGGACAAACATTGGGATGCCATTCCCTT